>NW_006408572.1:6649673-6666624 GCF_000296735.1 Chrysochloris asiatica | reverse complement strand
TGAGCCCACCAGCTGCTCTCCTGGGAGCAGAAATCTTTATGGAAAATGAGGCTTTCTGCTCCCATAAAGATTTACAAACTGGGAAACCCTATACAGGGTTGTATGAGTTGGAACCAACTCAATGGTATCCAACAACAATATCTGTTGTTGTTGTTAGGTGCCATCGAGTTGGTATGTACAACAGAATAAAACACTGCCCGGTCTTGGGCCAACCTCACAATTGTTGCCACTCTTGAGCCGATCAATACTGCCACTTGGCCAATCCATCTCACTGGGGGTCTTCCTCTTTTTCTCTGACCCTCTACCCTACCAAACATGATATCCTTCTCCAGCGACTGGTCCCTCCTGACAATATGTCTGAAGTATGAGAGAAGAAGTTCGACCATTTTGGCCTCCAAGGAGCACTCTGGCTGCACTTCTTCTAATACCACTCATCTGTCAGTTTGTCGTATTGTGGTGGCTTGTGAGTTGCTGTGATTCTGCAATCTATTCCACTGGTATTTTAAATACCAGCAGGTTCACCCATGGTGGACAGGTTTCAGATGAGTTTCCAGACAAAGACAAACTAGGAAGAAGAGTGGCGAACTACTTCCAAATAGTTAGTCACTGAAAACCTTATGAATAGCAGAGAAACAACAGCATACATATGTATATATGTATTGAAGTGTAGGGAGTCCTGGGTGGTGTGAACAGCTTATGCACTTGGTTGCTGACTGAAAGTTTGGAAGTTTGAATCCACCCAGAGGTATCTGTTTTCCAAAAATTATCCATTGGAAATACTATGGAGCATTGTTCTACTCTGGCACACGGGGGGTTCCCATGAGTTTGAGATGACTGAAATAATTATTTAAGTATAACATATGTATACTTTTCTGAGTACATAAGGCCCAGGTGGATGGTTTGCTAAAATGTCACATAGTGATCACAGCCATATAATCTTTATGCAGATTAATAAATTTGTTGTTGTTATGTGCCATGGAGTCGGTTCCAACACATAGCAACCCTGTACGGGGTTTCCGAGGCTGTAAATCTTTACGGGAGCAGAACGCCTCATCTTTCTCCCACGGAACAGCTGATAGTTTCGAACTGCTGACCTTGTGGTTCACAGCCTGATTCATAACCATTATGCTACCAGAGCTCCTTAGATTAATAAGCAGAACACTATTATTGCTGTTGTTGTTGTAAAGTTCTGTCAAGTCAGTTCTGACACATAGCAACCCTGTATAGGGTTTCCAAGGAGTGGCTGCTGAGTTTGAACCAGTGAATTTGTGGTTCAAATTGACCTTTCAGTCCACTGCTTTATCCCACAGTGTCACACCAGGACCCCAGAACATTATCAACCCCCAGAAACCCACTTGGATCACCCTCCCAGTCACTACCCTGCCCTCTTCTCCAAAGGCAACCACTATCCTGACTTAAAATCGTGGATTATTGTTGGTGAGTGCTGCTGAGTCGATTATAATCCATAGTGTTTCCGAGGAGCAGCTGGTGATCCTGAACTGCCAACCTTGTAGTTCAAATGGCTTTGCAGTCTGGCGCATTAACCCACAGAGCAATTTGCCTACTTTTGAATTCCATTTATAAATGGGATGATAGTGTTTGTGTGTGGCTTTTCACTCAAAACATTTGTAAGAATCATCCATATTATTATGCATTGCAGTTGGTTGTCTGTTTTCACTGCAGTTTCATATTTCATTCCATGAATATATCACAATTTATTTATCTAGTCTATTTTAACAGGATTTGTGTTGTTTCCAATTTTCAGCTTTCACGAATAATGTTGCTATGAACATTCTTGCAGATATCTTTTATAGACATAGGTCGGGGTTTCTGTTGGTTGTAATGCTCAGGATGAGAATTGCTGCTTATAAGGTATGAATCTTTTCAATTTGGGTGGATATTTCCAAACCCTTTTCAGTGATTCTATCAATTTATACTTTCAAAAGCTGTGAAAACAAGTTTCAGTTATTCTCCATCTTTGTCAGTACTAAAGGTCTTTTAATTTTTTTTTTAGTATTTTTGTTACTGTAGTTTTGATGTGAACTTCCTTGAACGTGTGTTCAAAATATTGTTTGCCATGTTGGGTCACTTTTAGCCATCTTAATTGTGTCCTTTAATATGCAAAGTTGATTTCAATATAGTTCAGTTTCTCATTTCTTCTAAGCTCAGTATTTTTGGGGTCTCATTTAATACTTTTTTTTTTTCCTATCTGAAGGTCATGGAAATACTCTCCTTTGTTGCTTACTGGGAGATTTGTTATGTCACCTTTCCCATTTAAATCTATAACCCAGCTAGATTGATTTTTATGTATGGTGTGAGGTAGGAGTCAATATTCATTGTTTTGTTTACCATATGGTTATCCAGTTGGCCTAGCATTAGGTAGGAAAAGGCCATCTTTTCCTTATTGCCGTGCAGGGTCATCTATGTCATAACTCAATGTGTACACACACACACACACAAGGGTTGTTTAATGGACTCTCTTTTTGTTAATGTGCCAATACTATACTATCATAATTACTATAGCTTCCTTTTAAAATCTTTATATTAGATACTATAAAGATTACTTTGGCTTTTGTTATCCCTTTGCGTTTTTACATAAATTTTAGAACGATGTAGAAATTTAGAATTTCTACACACATTTTCTAAGATAGTTATTGGCAGTACATTAAATATATAGAGCAATTTGGGAAGAATGGACATTTTTATAGTATTGAATCTTTCAGTCCATAAACATGGCATATTCCCTCATCTATTTACATCTTCTTTAATTTGTCTCAATAATATCTTATGGTTTTTCAGATAGAGATCTTACAAATCTTTTGTTATATTTATTGCTGGGTATTTGACTTTTATGCTATTATAAGTGGCATGCTTCAAAAATTTCTTTTCTTTAATTGTTTGTTGCTAGAATATACAAGGGAGCATGGTGGCTCCATATGTTAAGCACTGGACTGCAAATCAAAAGGTCAGTGGTTTGAGCCCACCAGCCATTCTGTAGGAGAAAGATGAGACTTCCTACTCCTGTAAAGATTTAAAGACTAGAAAGTTGCTACAACACTTAACAACAACAAGAAGAATATATAATTGATTTCTTTTTATATTGACCTTATTTATACTAGTAAACTTGCTAAATTCCCTTATTTGCTATGATAATTTATGTGTAGATTATTTTGAATTTCCTATGTGTGTAATTATGTTGTTGCTGGAAAATGACAATTTAAAAGTTTTCTTTCTAATCCTATACAATCAAAAATGTTTTTCTTTCTGTATTTCACTGGTTAGGGAACAATGTTGGATAAAATTTGTGATAACAAACCCAAGGGAAAACATTTAATCTTTTGCTATTCAGTACAATATTTGCTGTAGGATTTTTGTAGGTAACTCTTATTAGAATTAAGAAAGTCCCTTTCAATTCTTAATTTGAGAAAAGTTTTTAGTCATAAATGGATATTGAACTTTATCGTAAGCATTTTTTTAATCTATTGAAATAATGACATAGCTTTTCTCCTGGATTGGGTTAATACGACTGTTTGGCCCAAGATTTTAATGAGCCAGTGGGCCCCTTCTGAGGTCCCAACTAAAAGCCTGGGATTTTCATGAGTGCCTTTCCTCTATGGTGGAAACTGAATTCCAAGTTTCACGTCGCAAGCTCTGAGAATACTGAAAGTTAACAGCTTATCATTTTCTATTATAAATAACCTTGATGAGTTTTCTTTTGCCTTCATCTTTTGGTACATGAGATTTATCTCCTTAGGGTATATCTAAAACATGAGATTACTGAGTCAAAGTATGACTATCTGGAAACTCTCTCTTAATTTTATCTCACCACCAGTTTAGGGAAATACTCTTGGATCGACCACAGGCAGGATTTTGACACTGGTTTCCAAGAAGTCTTTCTGGAACTCTGTCCCAGGGGCTAAAGGGGCTTGTTGTTTTTATTAGTTGCTGTTAAATCAGCACCAGTTTATGAGGACCCCATATACAGTGAAACAAAATGCTGCCTGGCTCTGAGTCACCCACATGCCTGAGTCCATTGTTGCTGCAATTGTGTGTTTTAAGTACGTCCCAGCCTACAGGCCTCTCCTCCCAGCACTGTATCAGACACTGTTCTCTTGTGATAGGTAGGGTTCTCATTGGCTAATTTTCAGAAATAGATTGCCAGTCCTGTCTTTCTAGTCTGCCTCAGTCTGGAAATTCTATGCCTGAAATCTGCTCACTGTGGGCGACCTTCCTGGTATTTGACATAGCTTCCAGCCACCACAGTAGGACAGACAGGTAGGTAGTGAATTCAGAATTTAGGGAAATGCTAAGAGACTAGGCTCAGAGCCACAGGAATAAGTAGGCCTACAAATGGCTCAGCACACTAAGGGTTAAAGAACAATAGAATGCAGATGTCCCCATCCTTCCTTCAGACCCAGGCTTGCAAAAGTCTGGCGGAAATACTGAAATGCAGAATAAATTCATTCATGGAATAATCAGTTGTCAAATTCAGTTCTGGTGTTTCCGACAGGGCAATTTTTCCTAACTGCATCAGCTTATTTCGTTTTTAGAGGACTGCCTGGACACAAACATTGAGCTTGTGTTTATGAATAATTGAAAAGGAAAATCCAGCCTGGTTAGCAGTAATCAGCTCCTCATCAGCTTCCCTAATGGTGGTTCCTCCCTTCTCATGCCCTTCCCAGACTCAAGAGAGGTCACCTGCACTGGAATTGTGGTCTCTGTCAATGAGGAGAATCTGAAACTCTCATGTGATTTATGGAAGCAAGATGGAAGAACCCCTGGCTGGTATTTTACCCCTATGACCTTTCACTGGAATACTAGTGAGCACAGAGTTGACTAACTGGAATTTCCATATGATTATAGGAAGGTTTCCTACCCTCAAGCTAACCTGATCTTTCTATATGGAAAGAGCCCTGCTCTATGAGTTAGCCCTGGTCTACAGGGCCGCCATATGCAATGCTCCAGAGGGCAGCGTTCACATAGAGACACAGTGGAATTATGCAATCCAATAGTAGAGTCCTAACTAAGCTGCTGGAAATATCTTATGGACTGATGCAGTATTCAGATTGTTGTTGTTGGGTGCCATGGAGCAGCTGCTGTTGTTGTTGTTATGTGCTGTGGAGTTGGTTCCGCCTCATTGTGACCCTGTACAGAGTTTCTGAGGCTGTCAATCTTTACGGGAGCAGAAAGCCTCATTTTCTCCCCCCGGAACAGCTGGTAGTTTCGAACTGCTGACCTTGTGGTTCGCAGCTCAATTCGTAACCACTACGCTACCAGATTGAAATGCTTATCCTACAGCGCCCTGCCAGATTGAGGAATAATACAGATAGATAGAGGAGAGATAGAGAGAGGCCTAGTGTGGTGCTGTGGGCTAATGCATCAGATTATAAAGCGATTTGAATTGCAAGGTCGGTGGTTCAAGTTGGAAACCCTATACAGGGTCGCTATGAGTTGGAAACTACTCGACGGCACTTAACAACAACAAATCTATCTATCTAGCTATCTTTTTTTTTTTTTTTTTTTTTGATGAACCAGGGTCTTAAATTGAGCTAGGCATAATTTTAGGAATGAATTTAAGACTAGGAATAATCAAGTGCCAATGAAATGGGTGTGTTTCAAGTCTAGACAGTTTTATATTGACTCTGGAAAAGTTGGGGACTCGCTGTTCTGTGTCTCTGTTAGGCATAAAGGACAACATGTGCTCCTAAAGGACTTCTGAATCCCTGCAAGGAGGCGGAGGGGGCCTCAGAGCTCTGGCAAACGCAGTCTACTCTAACAAGAGCCCAGGGTTGGTATTGTTCAATGGGAGACAGGTGGGCAGGAAGCTGAGCTGCTCTGATTGGTGGTAGGTGTGTGCTCCTCTCTTCCTCTGCTCTGTGTAGCTGTAGGCCTTGCACCTCTAAACTATAGGCTCAAAGCATTCTGTTCACTGAGTTAATGCCAACCAGCAAGCAGACATCCTTCAGTTCTGTACAACCAGTATTCCTTGTGCAAGGCTCTCTTCCAGGAGGTGCTGGGGCACAACACACCAAAAGACAGCCTCTACCCTCAAGGAGGAGTCCTGGTGTGGCGCCGCAGGGTAATGCACTGGACCACAAGGTCAGTTTGAATTGCAAGGTCGGTGGTTCAAATTCACCAGCCACTCCTCAAAAATCCTAGACAGGGTCGCTATGAGTCATAGCCAACTCGACGGCACTTAACAACAGCAACACCCTCAAGAAACTCACAGAATCAAGTCATTCACCAGAAGCTTTTGCAAGGCCAAGAGATGTTTTGCCCTCTTTTAAAGGTTGGCCCTGGGCAACTGGGTGTTCAAGCCTCACTGTGTGCTTCCAGTTCCCCAGTTTTCTTTCCAGTCCCCTCATTGGGACAGGAATTTCCTCTGAACTTTGTCTATTCATGGGGAACTCTCAACTCTTCTTAATACAACCCAAACCTCAGAGCCATGGAACCATAGAGAACACCATTGTAGACAAACTTCCTTCGGTGCAAACTTTGGCCATGGCCCAGATGCAGAGGAGACTGGTACTCTTGTTTCCCTCCATCCTCTCATCTCTGCTTAACCTTGGAGACACAGAATATTATCTGGGTCCTTTCAGGGGTCCTGGCAGGGCATAGAGATGTCCACAACCACACCTGTGCAATGTGTGGAAGTAGAGATATTGTAGAGGCTAAAGAAGTAGCCTTCTGTTCATAAGGACAGAGAAAGACTCTCCAGTTGAGGTTACATTTAAGCTGGGTTTTAAAGGGAGAGTAGGAGTTTTCCACCACTACTCGTCTGTCAGTTTGTTGCACTGTGGTGGCTTGTGAGTTGCTGTAATTCTGGAAGCTATACCATGGGTATTTTAAATGTCAGCAGGGTCACCCATGGTGGACAGGTTTCAGACGAGCTTCCAAATGAAGACAGACTAGGAAGAAGAAGAGATGAGCTACTTCTGAATATGGCCTTGGTGATAGAAATGATGCTGGAGACCACATGATAGAATTCTGCAAAGCTAATGATTTGTTCATTTCAAATACCTTTTTTAAACAACATACAAAATTACTATACACATGGACCTCACCAGATGGAATACACAGAAATCAAATTGTCTACATCTGTGGAAAGAGAAGCTGGAAAAGCTCCATATCATCAGCCAAAACAAGGCCAGGGGAAGACTGTGGAACAGACCATTAATTGCTCATATGCAAGTTCAGGCTGAAGCTGAAGAAAATGAAAACAAGTCCACGAGAGCCAAAAAATGATCTTGAATATATCCCTCCTGAATTTAGAGATCATCTAAAGAACAGATTTGATACATTAAACACTAAAGACCAAAGATCAGAAGAGTTGTGGGATGACATCAAAAACATCATTACAGGAAGAAAGCAAAATGTCATTAAGAAGACAAGAAAGAAGGAAAAGATCAAAATGGATGTCAGAAGAGACACTGAAACTTGCTCTCCAGTGTAGAGATGCTAACACAAACGGAAGAAATGAGGAGGTTCAAGAGCTGAACAGAAAATTTCAAAGGCCAGTTTGAGAAGACAAAAGTCAAATATTACAATGTGCAAAGATCTGGAGATAGAAAACCAAAAGGGAAGAACATGCTCAGCATTTCTCATGCTGAGGGAACTGAAGAAAAAAATCAAGCCTTGACTTCGGTAATGAAGGATTCTCTGCGCAAGTTATTGAATGATTCAGAAAGCATCAAAATAAGATGGAAGGAATACACAGATTCACTGTACCAAAAGGAAATGGTCAATGTTCAACCATTTCAAGAGGTAACATATGATCAAGAGTCTATGATACTGAAGGAAGAAATCCAAGGTGAATTGAAGGGATTGGCAAAGAACAAGGCACTGGGAATTGACAGAATACAAATTGAAATATTTTTTAAAAAGTGAGGCGGCACTGGAGGCACTCACTCAGCTATGCCAAGAAATTTGGAAGACAACTATCTGGCCAATGAATTGGAAGAGATCCATATTTGTGCCCATTCCAAAGAGAGTTGACCCAATGGAGTGCGGAAATATCGGACAGTATCTTTGATATCCCATGTGAGTAAAGTTTTACTCATGGTAATAAGGAAACAGCTGCAACCGTACATTGACAGAGAACTTCTAGAGGTTCAAGCTGGATTCAGAAGAGGACGTGGAACTAGGGATATCATTACTAATGTCTGATGGATCTTGGCTGAAAGCAGAGAATACCAGAAAGATGTTTACCTACACTTTATTGACTATGCAAAGGGTTTCGGTTATGTGGATCATAACAAGCTACAGACAACATTGCAAAATATGAGTATTCCAGAACACTAAATTGTGCTCATGAGGAACCTGTACATAGATGAAAAAAGCCAGTTGTTCGAACAGAACATGGGAACACTGAATGGTTTAAAATTTGGAAAGGTGTGCGACAGGGTTGTTTTCTTTCACTGTATTTATTCAACCTGTACGCTAAGCAAATAATCCGAGAAGCTGGGTAATATGAAGAAAAACATGGCATCAAAATTGGAAGAAGACTCATTAACAACCTACAATATGCAGATGATACAACCTTGCTTGCGGAAAGTGAAGAGAATTTGAAATACTTACTGATGGAGATCAAGACCATAGCCTTTGGTATGGATTGCATCTCAATGTAAAGAAAACAAGAATCCTCACCACTGGACCAATAAGCAACATTCTTATCAATGGAGAAAAGATTGAAGTTGTCAAAGACTTCATTTTTCTTGAATCATCCATCAACACCCATGGAAACAGCAGCCAAGAAATCAAACGAAGTATTGCGTTAGGCAAATTTGCTGCACAAGACCTTTATCAAGTGTTGAAGAGCAAAGATG
This sequence comes from Chrysochloris asiatica, assembly GCF_000296735.1. Taxonomy (NCBI): domain Eukaryota; kingdom Metazoa; phylum Chordata; class Mammalia; order Afrosoricida; family Chrysochloridae; genus Chrysochloris; species Chrysochloris asiatica. The sequence goes on along the minus strand of NW_006408572.1, from coordinate 6,657,799 downwards.
TCAACTTGAGGACTAAGGTATGCCTGACTCAAGCCATGGTATTTTCAATAACTTCATATGCATATTAAAGTTGGACAGTAAATAAGAAAGATCATAGAATTGATGCATTTGAGTTATGGTGTTGGAGGAGAATATTCAAAGTGCCATGAGCTGCCAAAAGAACAAACAGATCTGTGTTGGAAGAAGTGCAGCCAGAGTGCTCCTTGGAGGCCAGGATGGCCAGACTTCGTATCTCATACTTTGGACATTTTGTCAGTAGGAACCAGTCGCTGGAGAAGGATATCATGTTTTGTAAGGTGGAGGATCAGAGAAAAAGAAGAAGACCCCTAGTGAGATGGATTGGCAAAGTGGCAGCATTAATGGGCTCAAGCTTGGCAACAATTGTTAGGTTGGCCCAGGATCGGGCAGTGTTTCATTCTGTTGTGCATAGGGTCGCTATGAGTCAGTACCAACTCGATGGCACCTAAGAACAACAACAACAACAGGAGTTTTCCAAGTACAAAGAGAGGGAAGGGCATGGTCAGATATGTATTCCAGAAAGATCCCCATGACAGCTGGTGTGAATGATGGACAGGAGACGAAGGAAGCAGAGAACTGACAAGGTGGTGGGTGTTATGACTCAGGTTGGGAACACACTGAGACCTGGGAGGGGAGAGTGAAGGATCAGTAGGGATTACCCAGATGACCATAGCTTAGCTCCCGGGAAGTGAGACTCCCTGGAGTTTGGCAAAAGCTGGGCAGATGCCAACTTCAGGCAGCCAAAGTTTGATGTGGAGTCAGGAGACCTGGGGCTTCCACTCAGAAGCCCCATGGAAGGTGAGGCTGTTTAGGCATTTGAAGACATCTTGGCCAGTGGGAGGGCCCTCTGTAAGTGATTTTAAGAGATTAATTGCATCCTTTATTAAGAAAAATGGTGACACCTCTGGTCACTTGCTGTGAGTTTGTTTATCCAAGTTCTCTCTTTTCCCCCAAATGGGACATAACACAGAATCGCAATTATTCCTAAACCCTAAATTGGCTTCTTTCCTCTAGGAAAATGGCTCTTGAGTCAATTAATTCCTATCTAGAGAAGCAATTAGACATCTGATTGGGAGAGGGGTTGAGGGTGAGACATCTACTCTTCCTGGTTCCTTTATTATAATCCAATTAAACCGACACTGTTTATGTGTTTACCATGGGCACAGCCCTGGACAGGGAACTGCAGACATCCAAGTGTGGCGGACCCCATCCTGTGGCCTGTAAGAGAGAAGACAGCAATAAACTCCAAAGCTGGTTCACGGCTCTGTTATTAGGCAGATTGAACATAACGTGGGCACCCTGGTACCAGGCAAATCTAGCAAGCAGAGAGTGCTGGGAAGTTTGTTGGAGAGGCAGTGAGAAGAATAAGACTTGGTGTGACTCACATTGGTCCAAGACCTTACAGTTTGCAGAAGTTTTTATGAGCCTATTGTTTCTAGGTGCCTTCAAGTCAATCTTGAACTTGTAGAACTGTCCCATAAGGTCTGCTAGGCTGTGGGGCTGTAGGATAAACACTGGAACCACAAGGCCCGCAGTTCAAATCCACCAGTCACTCTGGGAAACCCTATACAGGCCCTCTATGAGTTAGAATCAACTCGATGGCACTTAACAACAACAACCATCTTTACAAGAGCAGTCTTGTTCTTGCAGAACTGTAGGGTGGGTTCAAACCACCAAACTTCTGGTTAGCAGCAAGTGCCCAACTGTTGTGCCACTTATAATAGTCCAAGACCATACTGTCTGCAGAAATGATCATCAACCTCATCTTATTGAATGCTTCTTCTCCTTTTTTTTTTTTTTTTAAATGTAGCATATCATGCTAGAAAAAGCAAAGGGTCACCAAAAAAGAGGACGGTCCTCAGTGAGATGGATTGGCACGGTGGCTTCAACAATGGGCTCAAACATAGAAATGATTGTGTGGATACGGTTACTGTTGTTAAGTGCTGTCAAGTCTGTTCTGACCCGTAGCGACCCTGTATAAGGTTTCCAAGGAGCGGCAGGTAAACTCAAACCACCGACCTTGTGGATCAAACCAACTTTACAGTCTAGCACATTAGCTCACAGAGCCACACTGGGCAATGTTATGTTGTGTTCTACACAGTGTTGCTATAAGTCAGAAGTAACTTAACAGCACCTAACAACGACATCTATATATATATATAATAAAACAGTTGTGATTTCAACATTTTTGTCTATATAATTCTGTGGTATTAATTATAATGAGCATGTTGTGTAGTCATCAGCATTATTTGCTTTTAAAAGCATTATCTGCTTCTTAACAGAAGCTCAATGGCTCCTAAGCACTGAGTCTGCCTCCTGCCCCTGGTAACCACAAAAAACTTCCATTTGTGACAGTTGCCTATTCTAGATATTCCATACAAGTGACCTCATACAATAGTTGTCCTTTTGTGACTGACCGACTTCGCTCAACGTAATGTTTTTGAGGTTTATCCATGCTGCAAGATGTATCAGGACTTGATTTCCTTTTATCATGACAGAGGTAAGATTCCATTGTATCCAGCGCAATGGATGTTACCCACTTCTGGAAATGGACTTCTCTTGCCATCTCTCTCCTGGTTTCCTTCTCTTTCTGAATATTCCCTTTCCATCTTTTACTGGCTCCGTTTTCTCTCCCTACCCCATTAGGTAGAAAAACTCTACCTAGCTTCCCCTGGCTTCATCTGAACCCTGAGGATCCCACTGCACCTGTGCAGTATGCATATATTTGTCCAGGAGTCTTCTGGCTAGCTTCACCTGCAGGCCCCTCAATCATCTCCTGCCCAACTTGTCCAAAGGGGAAGTAATTCTCTATTCCCAAAACTTGACCTTCTCTCTGTGCTTGTCCCACATCCATCTAGTAAACCCGGAAGTCACCCTCAGCCCTTGTTCATCCCATCCCGTCTACCTGGTCAGGCAGGGAGCTTACCAGCTCATGTCCTGGTTGCCGGCTTCATCTTTCACATCCTCTGTTCCCCAGGGTGTGGCTCTCTACTTGTTTCGCCCAGATGGCCCAGGCCCCCAGACAAATTGTTCCCTCTGAATAAAATGCACAAACAATTTGCACTTGAGTGCTAACCTAAATATTGGTGCCTCGAACCCACCCACTGGCACTGAAGCAAAAAGGTATGGCAAGTGGCTTCCATAAGATCACAGCCAAGAAAACCCTGTAGAGCAGTTCTCTTCCAACTCTGGGGCCACCTGAAGCAGCCATTGTCTCCACAGCAACAGGTTTGGGTTTTGTTTGGGTCTCACTCTTTTCCTAGTGGCCAGTTCAGATGTCAAGTCCTCAGCAAGGCAGCAAATCCTCCCCCAGTTGCTCCAGCTAGCTCAGGGTTTGATTCATTTTGAATCACACCCATCTCTTGTTTTATAAGTTCCCTCTGTGTCTGTTTGTCTCCCCTACAGCCAGGAGCTCCTGAGGGGTGGGGACATGCCTCATTTATCTTGAACACCAGGGGCTGCTCAGTATGGTGTTAAGGGTCAGAATAAGGATGATAGAGTCAGGGCAGGGTTCGTATCCCAGTATGCTACTTTCTAGCTTTAGCATTTTAAGCAATTTTGCTCAACTTTTCTTTGTCTTGGTTTTCACATCTGTAAAATGGGGATGAAGAGTAGCTTTGTCCTAGGATTGTTCTGAGGGTTACTGAGTTAATACATAAAGTGCTTAGTACTGTGTTTGCTAGGCAGAGGGAAGGATCATGACAAGCTATGGACAACATTGAGAAGTATGAGTATTCCAAAACACTTCATTGTACTTCTGAGAAATCTGTACCTGGACCAAGAGGCAGTTGTTCGAACAGAGCATGGGAACACTGAATGTTTTAAAATTGGGAAAGGTGTGCGACAGGGTTGTATTCTTTCACCATACTATTCAACCTGTATGCTGAGCAAATAATCTGAGAAGCTGGGTTCTATGAAGAAAAACGTGGCATCAGGACTGGAGAAAGACTCATTAATAACCTGCGATACGCAGATGATACAACCTTGCTTGCTGAAAGTGAAGAGGACTTGAAACATTTACTGATGAAGATCAAAGAACACAGCCTTCGGTATGGGTTGCATCTCAATGTCAGAAAAACAAAAATCCTCACCACTGGACCAATAAACAACATTCTTATCAACGGAGAAAAGATTGAAGTTGTCAAGGACTTCATTCTTCTTGGATCAACTATCAAATACTTGTGGAAGCAGCAGTCAAGAGATCAGATGACGTATTGCACTGGGCAAATCTGCTGCACAGGAACTTTTTAAAGTGTTGAAGAGCAGAGATGTCAGCTTGAGGACTAAGGTGCACCTGACCCAAGCCATGGTATTTTCAATAACCTCATATGGATGTGAAAGCTGGACAGTGAATAAGGAAGACCGTAGAAGAATTGATGCCTTTGAGTTGTGGTGTTGGAGGAGAATACTGAAAGTGCCATGGACTGCCAAAAGAACCAATAGATCTGTTTTGGAAGAAGTGCAGCCAGAGTGCTCCTTGGAGGCCAAGATGGCTAAGCTTCGTCTCTCATACTTTGGACATATTGTCACGAGAGAACAGTCGCTGGAGAAGGATGTCATGCTGGGTAAGATGGAGGGTCAGAGAAAAAGAGGAAGACCCCCAATGAGATGGATCAGCCAGGTGGCATCATTGATGGCGTCAAGTGTGGCAGCGGTAGTGAGGTTGGCCCAGGATCGGACATTGTTTCGTTCTGCTGTGCATGGGGTCGCTATGAGTCGGTTCCGACTCGATGGCACCTGACAACAACAACAACCGTGTTTGCTGTTGTAGTTAAGTGTTGTTAAGTTGGTTCCAAGTCATAACGACTCTGTATAGGGTTTCTGAGGAATGACTGTGGATTTGAACTGATGACCTTGCAGCTAGCAGTCCAGTATTTACCCTACAATACTGCACCAGAACTGTTGTTGTTGTTGTTGTTAAGTACCATTGAGTTGGTTATAACTCACAATGACCCTGTATAGCATTTCTGAGGAGCAACTGGTGGATTTGAGCCAGCGACCTTGTGGTCCAGTGTTTTAACTTAAAGTACTACACCAGGACTAGGCATATATTAATTCCTCAGTAAATTCTAACAAGCAGTAGACCATAAGGTCAGTTTGAGCCACAAAGTCAGTGGTTCAAACCCACCAGCTGCTTCTCAGAAACCCTATACAGTCTTGCTATGAGTTGGAACTGACTTGGTGGCACTTAACAACAACAACAACAAAATGCTAACATGAAGTGTTATACAAAACACTTCCAAAAATACAAAACAACAAAATGCTAACATGGAAGTGATATAGGCTGCTAATCAAAAGATGGAGGCACCTTGGAAGAAAGTCCTGGCAATCTACTTCCAAAACCTCAGTCATTACAAACCCCAGGGAGCCCAGTTTTAATCTGACACACATAAGGCTCCTCTTACCGATTAAATGCTAACATGCCTTAAGATAATAATAAGTGTTCTTTAGACAGTTTGGATGCTTGAGTGGTGGGCAGGGAGTCCCGTGAGGAAGAGGCTGAGCAACCATCCAGGTAAGGCCTGAGTGAGGTGGGGTCACTCAGATGGACACGGGGCTGCCCCTAAGGTAGAATGAGCTGGGCGTGGTGGCATTCATCACAGGTGGTGCGGAGAGGTAGCACTCTCAGATGCTGTGCTCCTGAGCTCTTTCCAGCCAGTGTCCCCAGCCAAGCAGCTGTGCTCACCTGCTCAAAAATCACTCAGGGCCGTGGTGCCCTCCACCACAGGCTCTGAAAGGCCTGACCTTTCAGTAGTATTTATAGCATCAACCAGCTCATTTAAACACACCAGCAGGATAATGGGTAAAAGGCAACCTTACTAGAGCTGCCTGGTTTGAGTGCTCCCTGAGATAGTGCATTCGAGAAGGAAGCCAGTGTCCATTGGATGCCTGGGTTGGGCGGGTCCAGGCATCGATGCTATAAATACTCTGTCCTTGTAAAGAACACAGGGAAACCGTGTCACTTTAAAGGCAGTAGACCTCAGGATTCTGGCCAAGGCTGGCTTCTCACTGGCTAGTCAGTCCCACTCCCATAGCAATGTCACCCATTTCCTGTCTTGGTGACCGCCTGGGCACCAAGCTTACTCAGCAGCCCCTCCTCTTGGCTCTTCTAAGGCTGGGCTCAAGGTTTGGCTGGGGCTTCCTGGAGTAAGAAAGCCAGTGGTGGGGGGCCACAGAGTCCATGGGTGGCATCAGTGGTGCTATGTGGTCCAGGCCAAGGTGGAGGAGTGCTACTTTCCCCTCCAAGCCTCCCCTCTCAAGTTTCCAAGCAACCTCTACTGGGCAGAATTTATATTTTAGGTGGTGGTGGTGGTTGTTACGTGCCATGAAGTCGGTTCGGGATCTAAAAACCAACAGCTGATGCACTGGCCCCAATTCATGGTGATCCCATGTGTGCCGGGGTACAACTGTATGCCAGAGGAATTTTAATGATTGATCTTTCCAAAATAGATTGCCAGGTATTACACAGTCACCTGCTAACCAAATGATTGGAGGTTCAAATCCATTGTGTTTAGGGTCAGGCTTCATGGTCCAACATGGCTTTGGCATTTAATGCAAATGCTGAACGCAATAACTTGGCTGCTAACTAACAACTTGGAAGTTTGAGTTCACCTTATTTAGGAAGAAAGAACTTCCAAAAATTCAGCTACTAAAGACCCTATGGTGTGCAGGTTTATTGTGGAACGCCTGAGGGCAGCATGACTCGAAATTAACTCAATGGCATCTGGCTTTGGTTCACTCCTGTATCCTCTCCTAAGGGAGGTGCTTTTAGGCTGACCCCTGATGGGCTAGAAGGCTACCCAGGAGATTCACCTGGAAAGAGGGAAGAACCTAACAGTGGAATCTTCCCAGGTTCCTCCTGATAACATGTCCAAAGTATGAGACATCCTGGCTTCTAAGGAACATTCTGGCTGTACTTCTTCCAACACAGATTTGTTTGTTCTTCTGTCCGTCCATGGTACTTTTAATATTCTTCTCCAATACCATAACTCAGATGCATCAACCTGAGAGTGGGGTCTTCCCAGGATCTTGGCGCTATTCTATGAAGAATGGAAGATTTTCAAGCAGGGCATGAAGAGGCTGGCTTGAGCTGAGCAGGGTTTGCAGAAGGCAATTCTGCTGGGAGAGTAAGGTGAGATGCTGGTAGTGTTTTGGGCTATTAGCCACAAGTAACTGGTATGGTGTTTGTAGGATAAGCACTTAACTGATAACCACAAGGATGGTGGTTCAAACCCACCAGTCGCTCCTCAGAAACTCTATACAGAGTTGCTTTGAGCTGAAACCGACTCTGTGGCACATAACAACAGCAAACAATACCATAACAATAATCCCATTCACTTAATGGCACTTTAGAGTTTATAATGAACTTTATCATCATTCCTTCATTTGAGCCTTGCAAGGGACACATCAAGGAATTAATCAGTTAATTCATTCAGTCATTTGTGGAGCACTGATTAAATGGCAAACAATGGGCTGGGAAATGAGCCTAGTCACATTGTTGTTGTGAAATGGTGTCATGTCAGTTCCGTACTCATGTTGTTGTTGTTAAGTGCCGTGGAGTCGGTTCCGACTCATAGTGACCATAGAGGCTGTAAATCTTTACGGGAGCAGAACGCCTCATCTTTCTCCCATGGAACAGCTGGTAGTTTCGAACTGCTGACCTTGTGGTTCTCAGCCTGATTCATAACCACTATGCTCCCAGAGCTTCTGACTGTTGTTAGAACGTTGTTAGGTGCCATCAAATCGGTTCTGGACCCAATGCACAACAGAACAAAACACTACCCAGTCCTGTGCCATCCTCACAATTGTTACCCCTCAGCCCACTGCTGCTGCTACTGTGCGAATCCATCTCGTGGTGGTCTTGCTCTTTTTGCTGACCCTCCGCTTTACCAAGCATAATGTTCTCCTCCAGGGACTGGTTCCTCCTGATAATATGCCCAAAATATGAGACATTCTTGCTTTTTAGGAACATTCTGACTTTACTTATTCCAACACAGATTTATTTGTTCTTATAGAGGTTCAAGCTGGATTCAGAAGTGGCCGTGGAACGAGAGATATCATTGCTGATGTCCGATGGATCTTGGCTGAAAGCAGAGAATATCAGAAGG
>NW_006408572.1:6646226-6648068 GCF_000296735.1 Chrysochloris asiatica | reverse complement strand
ACTTTCAATATTCTTCTCCAACACCATAACTCAAATGCATCAATTATATTACTGTCTTCCTTATTCATTATCCAACTTTCACATACATATAAGGATATTGTAATTACCATGGCTTAAATCAGGTCCACACCTAAGTCCTCAAACTGACATCTTTGCTCTCGAGTACTGTAAAGTGGTCTTGTGGGGCAGATTTGCCTAATGCAATACGTCATTTAATTTCTTGACTGAGTGTTGATTGTGGATCCAAGCAAAATAAAGTCTTTGACACCTTCAGTTTTTTCTCCATTTTCCATGATTTTATTAGTCCAGTGGTTAGAATTTTTGGTTTTGTTACATTGAGGGGCAATTCATACTGAAGACTGTGTTCTTTGATGTTCATCAATAAGTATCTTAAATCCTCTTCGTTTTACCATTCACCATTAATGTGAATGATTAACTCTTGATCTGTGTACAGATTCCTCCTGAGCACAATTAAGTGTTCTGAAATACTCATCCTTTACAATATTATCCATAGCTTGTCATGATCTACACAGTTGAAAGCCTTTGCATAGTCAATAAACATAAGTAAACATCCTTCTGGTAGTCTCTACTTTCAGCCAAGATCCACATGACATCAGCAATGATATCCCTAGTTCTACATCCTCAACTGAATTCAGCTGGAATTTCTGGCATTTCCCTGTTGATGTGCCATTGCAACCACTTTTGAATTATCTTCAGCAAAATTCTACTTGCACATGATATTAATGATATTGTTTGGTGATTTCCACATTTTTTTGGGTCACCTCTCTTTGGGATGGACACAAATATGGATCTCTCCTAATCAGTTGGCCAGGTAGCTTTCTTTCAGATTTCATGGCATAGATAAATGAGTGCCTCCAGTGCTGCATCAGTTTGTTAAAAGATTTCATTTGTATTCCATCAGTTCTTGGAGCCTCGTTTTTCATTGATGCCTTCAGCTTGGCCTTCTTCCTTTAGAACCATCAGTTTTTTTATCATTTGTTACCTCATGGACTAGTTAAACATTGACCATTTCTTTTTGGTACAGTGACTCCTTATATACCGTCCATCTTCTTTTGATGTTTTCTGCATCATTCAGTATTTTGGCTGTAGAGTCCTTAAATATTGCAACTAAAGGCTTGATTTTTTTCCTTCAGTTCTTTCAGCTTGAGAAATTCTGAGCATGTTCTTCCCTTTGGTTTTTTAACACCAGGTCTTTGTATGTTTCATTAGCATACTTAACTTTGTCATCTTGAACTGATCTTTGAAATTTTCTGTTCAGCTATTTCACTTCCTCATTTTTTCCATTTGCTTGAGCATCTCTATGCTGGGAGACCAAGCTTCAGAGTCTCTTCTGACATCCATTTTGGTCTTTTCTTTCTTTCCTGTCTTCTTAATGACCTTTTGCTTTCTTCCTGTATGGTGTTCTTGATGTCATCCCACAGCTCTTCTGGTCTTCAGTCATTAGTGTCTAGTGCATCAAATCTGTTCTTGAGATGGTCCCCAAATTCAGGTGGGGTACATTCATGGTCATATTTTGGCTCTCATGGACTTGGCTTTAATTTTCTTCAACTTCAGTCTGAATTTGCATATGAGCAATTGATGGTCTGTTCTACAGCTTGTCCCTGGTCTTGTTTTGCTGATGCTATGGAGTTTCTCCACCATCTCTTCCCATGTTGTTGTTGTGATGTGCCATCAAGTCAGTTCCAACCCATAGCGACACTGTGTAGGGTTTCTGAGGAGCAGCAGGTAAGCTTGAACTGCCGATCTTGCAGTTCATTGATTCCTGAGTATGCCATCTGGTGAGGACCATGTGTATAATTGCCTATTATGTTGTTTAAAAAG
>NW_006408572.1:6643941-6645592 GCF_000296735.1 Chrysochloris asiatica | reverse complement strand
CACCACACAAGCCACCATGGTATAACAAACTGACAGATGAATGGTGGTTCTGTTATAATTTCTGGCCCATAGCGACTCTGTATAGGGCTCCCAAGGTTGTAAATCTTTATGGGAACAGGAAGTCTTATTAGTCGTCTTGGAAATGACGACTATCACTGTGGTGGCTTGTATGCTGCTGTGGTACTGAAAGTTATGCCACCAGTATTTTAAATACCACCATGGTCACACATGGTAGATGGTTTTCAGTGGAACTTTCAGAATAAGACACACTAGGTAGAAAGACTTGGCAATATATTTCCAAAAATTAGTCAAAGAAATCCCTATGAATCACAACAGAATACTATACGATCTAATGCTGGAAGATGAGTCACCTAGCTTGGGAGACCCTCAAATACGTACACCAAAGGCCTTGAGCACAACACCCCAATGTGAAGATGGTATAAGATTGTGTAGCATTCTGTTGTACATAGGGTCACCATGAATCGGAGACAACCGGACACCAATAACAACAGCATGGTGAAAAAAAGTGGGGCACAAAGAGATAAAAGTTCTCACCTACAGTCTTAGGGCTAGAAAGTTAGAAGGGTTTGAACTCATTCATTCAGCTTTCCTTTAGCAAGTAGTGCTGAATCTGGTAGGGTCCTTTCCTTAAGGAACTCACAGATTCCTGGGAGACCTTTGTGTCAGAGACCCAGCCAGGCATGGGAGCACACCGTTGGGACAGGTCCAGGAATGCTTTCTGGAGACTTAAGATGAGCCTGGGAGGCTGAGTGTCCCTTTAGGTTGTTAGTCTACTACCCTTGACTTTCTTCCCACTTTAAAGTTGCTGCCCCCTGGGCTATTTGGGTGGGAAAGCTTACAGAAGACTCAGAGGTTGCAACTGGTCATCCACAACAAGAGAACATGACTTCCCAGGTCACTGTGCCCTGATTATATTCACCAGGAGTAAAAATCCTCAGTGGTTGTGGGCAACTTTGGGAAAAGAAAAAAGTTGCCTTTGGAGCAGATTTCTAAACTCTTCCCTGTTGGCTTTCATTGCTACATTGAGGAAGGCTTTTTGCTGCAAAAAGATTTCGCTCCAAGATATAATAAAACCACACTTAAAAATTCAGTGAACTTTGGAGCATCCGAAAGCTGAAGGAAAAGAGAAGTTTCAGATAAAGTAACAATAATCCTGCTCAGAAAGCAGTTGCCATGGTTACTCAAAGTCACTGGAACTGTGTTTCTTTGGACAGAGTGGGTAGATGTTTTCCCAGGTTAGCCTGGTTGACCAAAATGGCCAGTGGGGTGTGGTGAGCTCCAGGGTCAGGGCAAACATCTCTGTCACAGAGGAGGAGCCCGGAGGAGGACCTAAGACTCCAGGGGACTCTGTTCACTGTTCAAGGGATTAAAAAAACAATGAGTCCACAAAGCAACAGTAAAAATTCAGTGACCACATGGTGGCTCTCACAATGAACCTTGTCTACTGAGTGCTGGGTGACACTGTGCTAGATGTTTTGTATGTTGTTGTTGTTGTTAGGTGCCATCGAGTCGGTATCGACTCATAGTGACCCTCTGCACAACAGAACGAAACACAGCCCAGTCCTGAGCCAACCTCACAATTGTTGCCATGCCTGAGCCACTTTGCCAATCCATTTCGCTGGGGGTCTTC
>NW_006408572.1:6635418-6643546 GCF_000296735.1 Chrysochloris asiatica | reverse complement strand
TTGTGTAGCAGATTTGTATGTTGTTAGCTGCCCCAAACTCATGGCAATCCCATGAAACTGCCCAGTCCTGGATCTTCCCCAAATTTAGTTCTGAATTATGATCCATAGGCTTTTTTCCAGTCTGTGGCTTAGATACATACATACATATTGTTAAATGCCGTCGAGTTGGTTACAAGTCATAGCGACCCTGTATAGTGTTTCCAAGGAGCAGCTGGTGGGTTTGAACTGCCGACCTCACAGTTAGTAGTATAGTGCTGATCCTACAGCATCATACCAGGATTCCATATACATACTAGTTGTTGTTGTTAAAGTGCCGTCGAGTAGGTTCCAACTCATAGCAACCCTGGATATGGTTTCCCGGAAGTGATTGATGAGCTTGAACTGCCGACCTTGTGGTTCAAACTGACCATAAAGTCCAGCACATTAACCTGCAATGCCACACCAGTATATATACATACTGGTGCTGGTGGTGTGCCATGAAGTCGGTTCCAACTCATAGCGACCCTATATAGTATTTCCGGGGCTATAAATCTTTATGGGAGCAGAAAGCCTCATCTTTCTATCAAGGAACAGCTGGTAATTTTGAAGTGCTGATGTTGAGATTAGCAGCCTGACTCATAACCACTACGCAACTCAGCCATAAATAGAAACAAAGCTCTGATGCAAGCTACAACATGGATGAACCTTGAAAATCATATGCTGAATGAAGTTAGTCAGTTACCAAAGGACAAATTCTGTGCAATCACACTTATATGAAATAAACAAATCTATAGAGCTCTGGTAGCATAGTGGTTACGAATCGGGCTGCGGGCCGCAAGGTCAGTAATTCGAAACTATCAGCTGTTCCGCGGGAGAAAGATGAGGCTTTCTGCTTCCATAAAGATTTACAGCCTTGGAAACCCTGTACAGGGTCGCTATGAGTCGGAACCAACTCCACGGCACATAACAACATAGAAATCAAAGTGGTTACCAGGTGTGGGAGAGAAAGGTAAAGGAGGAGTTTGTGCTTAGAAGTCTTTGAGTTTATGCTAATAGGGGTAGAATAATTTGATAAAGGATGGGGTTGTATGGTATGAGGAACATAATGTCACAGATTTTTACATGTAGAAATTGTTGAATTGACTAATGTGGCGCTGTATATATTCTTACCACACACACAAGCAATGGGAAATAATGGGTGCACTTAACAACAGTCAATGGTATTTTTGTTCAAACCATCACACTCACAGCCAATGTGTAGGCTAATGAAGGGAGAACAAACAGGAGCCTGGGAGGCCAGGGAGGAGGCAGGTGTAATAAAGCAGATGTACCTGTGTGAGCCAGGGGATCCCCTGTTCCTTCCCACCTTTTAAATTGTTCAAACCCTCTGGACACCCTCTCTGTCCATTCTGATGGGGCCAGCTACAGGCTCTGTTGCTACTGTCCCAGGACCTTGAGGAAATCTGATCCAGTCCAGTTGCATCTTCGTCCACTCCTGAGTGATTTCTCAATGACTGTCTAGCTTAGTGGTTTCAGCCAGGGAGAGATTTTTGTCCCACCCTCTGCCACTCAGGGACATTTGGCAATGGTTGCAGATGTTTTGGTTGTCACAACTAATGGTGTGGTACTACTGGTATCTAGTAGGTCGGGGAAGGGATGCTACTAGACATCTTACAATGCACACAGCCGACTCCCACAATAGAGCTATGCACAGTGACTAGTGTTAGCAGTGACAGCATTGAGGAACCTGCTGTAGATCAACTCTGTCCAGTAGAACATTTTGCAGTGATGGAAATGTTCTATGATTTCGTGGTGTCTTGTGTAGCCACTAGAATCCTGGTGTGGTACTGATCGATAAATCAACCACAAGGTTGGTGGTTCAAAGTCCCGAGGCACTCCTTGGAAACCCTATTCAGGATTGTTATGAATTGGAACTGACTCAGCCGCACTTAATAACAGCCATAATCGTAGTCTTTGGGCACATGTGGCCAGTAGTGAATAAAGAACTAAAATTTCCATATAATTTAATTTTTAATTTAAATAGCCACCTGTTGCTAATGGCTACTGTACTGTACTGAGCAGATCAACATTCTAAGAAGCCTACAGTTCTTCTTCTTAGCCCACACTGTATTTCCAGTGTTTTCACCAGGCCACATGCCCTAGCAAGAGTGGTTTGGAGAGAGCAATTTCCAGCTATGGTCTCTCCCTAGTCCCGATCAACTTACAGCTCAAGCTTGGAGGTGAGCCTTGCTCACTGTGTTCCCTCCTGGTGAGTTCTCCTGGGGTCTGAGAATTCTTTTCTGCTAGTAGACCTGAGTCAGAACCCTCTCAAACTACAGGACAGCTCATGATCATTGAACCTCAGAGAGAGGAAGAAGTCGGGCACTTGAAATCTCTCTTCTCAAAAACCAGGTGCTGTTGAGTCGACTCCAACTCCAACAGGATGACCCTATGTGTGTCAGAGTAGAACTGAGGTCCAATGGAGCTCTCTCCAAAGTAAACCCAATACCATCGAGTCAATTCCAACTCATAAGGTTTCCTGTATAGGGTTTCCAAAGCTGTTAGTCGTTACGGGAGCAGAAAGTCTCCTCTTTCTTCAAAGTCATGGTTGGTGGGTTTGGTAACAGCTGACCTCGCAGTTACCAGTCCAGTGCTTGTCCCACAGCACTGCTTTATAAAGTTCACAGTGGCTGATTTTTCTGCAGTAGATCACCAGGTCTTTCTTCTGAGCTGCTTCTGGGTGGCCTGGGTGCTCTAACATTTCAGTTAGCAGTTTGTACCATGCCCAGACGCCTTCTTTCTCAAGAGTCCTCTAATTTGCTCACTTCCTTTCCAGTCACCAGCTCTGGAATATTAGGAGGTGTGGCCTTGGCTGAACCTCAAGAAAGGTTCTGTTACTAATTTTCTCAAGGATGCTGAATTTCTTGAGGAGTTGTGTCCCGCTTCATCACTAAGCGGGGACTCTTTCATGGAGATATTCTCCAGGGAAACTAGACCCCCGTGCCCAGGTAGAGCAGATGTTGACACATCTAAACAGTAGCTCCTCTGCTGTAAAAAAATAATTAAGTTCTGCCTACCCAGGCATAACCCACAGGCAAGGAAGAGAGTCCAAGGTCTGAATTCAGTGGTGAAAGATGGAACAATGTGCATGATGGAGAATCCTACGTGACACTGGAATAAAGAAGACAAACCCTTCTAATATAAGCCTAATAAGATTTATAATCATGTTTCCATTTAGATGTAAGAAAAGTGAAGCTCAGAGAGGTTAATACTTGGTAGAAGCAAGATTAGAACTCAAGTCTGTCAGACTTCCAACTCCATACTCATAACCACTGAGGCCTCTGGGTGGAGGTGTGGACACACTGGACAGGCAGGGGGCATGTGGACATGCCTCCATAGTTCACTTGCCCAAGAAAGACACCCAGAGTTTCTGGACAGGCTGGGATGTGGGACCAAAACATGCCCCCAGGCATCCAAGGAAGGGATGAGACAGAGATATTCTACAGTTTCCATGGGAAGGCAGCCATGTCTCTAATTGACTTTAGGGATCGAGTTGTGGCCGAGCATGGGGATGACTATTTACTGCACAGTGGGGAGACATCCATTTCAATTTGGATGATCAAAACCCAGCCTGGTGCTCTAAGGATACAGTGGTAGGGGGTTAGGGAACTGGCAGAGGCAGACACTGGGCTGGGACAGCCAGGAAACTGCTGAGTTTTAGAATGTGCCTCCTAATTAAAGGACAGGCCCACAAGGAAGCAAGTCGAATGATGTTTAGGAATTAGAATCTGGGCTGCGGCAAATCTCCATGTTGAAAATGAATGCCTTCTCTGGCTCTAAGACAATGTACTTTGGCATTTTCTTAAAGCAAAGTGGCTTTACTCAGAGGCGTCACTAGGATTGGGTCACCCAGTACAGTAATCCACCCACCGCCCCCATAAACTTCCTTTTATACCAGGCCAGACAGAACTCTTAGCCATATTGTCAATTTTAATCATAGAATAATATGTGATAAACATAGTTATAAATTGCTTAAATGTAATATTTCTTAGGTTATACCAGCTGCTTCTTGGAAACCCCCATATAGGGCCACTATGAATCAGAATGGACTCAGTGGTACTTAACAACAAGAACAAATGTGAATACTAATAACAAAATTATTAAAGAGCAAAGATGTTACTTTGAGGACTATGGTGACCCCGACCAAGCCATGGCTCTTTACGATATGCAATAGACTGCGAATCACAAGGTTGGCAGTTCAAGCCCACCAGTCTCTTCATGGAAGAAAGATGAGACTTTCTGCCCCCACAAAAATGTAAAGCCTCAGAAACCCTCTACATGAATCAGAACCAATTCGATGGTACTTAACAACAACAATAACATATGCATATGAAAGCTGGACCATGAATAAGGACAACCTAAGATGACTCAATGCATTTGAATTGTGGTGTTGGAGAAGAATGTTACAAGTGCCATGGACTACCAGAAGAACCAACAAATCTGTTTTGGAAGAAGTACAGCCAGATGCTCCTTGGTAGCATTCTTTGGACATGTTGTCAGGAGGAACCAGTTCCTGGAGAAGGAAAGGACATCATGTTTGGTAAAGTGGATGGTCAGCAAAAAAGAGTAAGACCCCCAATGAGATGAATTGACCCAGTGGCAGCAACACTGACTCAAACATGGTAACTGTTATGAAGATCGAGCAGGATTCTGTTTTGTATAAGGCTGCTATGAGACTTATGGGGCCTACTAACAACAAAACAATCACAAAATTGTCCGGTAAAACCTCTGTACATTGAATTACAATGTAAGTTACAACATTATTAGTAACTAAACAGAAGCCTTTTAAAATTTTTCTCCTTCTCTTGCTTTAGATACCATTCATTCTCAAAATAAAAGTTATTGGTATAAGTTCACAAATACTAATGACCACAATGTTGCAGCTGAAACACTAGAAAATTGGATAAAACCATTGATTATAAAAATACGCCAGCCTGCGCTTATAGTGTGTGCAGCTAAAACCACGTGATTTGAAGCATCATTGTGATTAGGTAACAAAGACAGTTCTGACACAACTTTGCATTGTTGTTGTTAAGTGCTCTTAGTCCGTTTGAACTCATAGCAACCCTATCTCAGGTTTCCAAGGAGTGGCTGGTGAGTTTGAACCACCAACCTTGAGGTTCAAATGAACTTGTGGTCCAGTACTTACTCTACAGTGCCACATCGGGACTCCACTGGAGCACATTGTTATTGTTGTTACGTGCCGTTAAGTCCGTCCTGACTCATAGCAACCCTGTATAGGGTTCCCAAGGAGTGACTGGTGAATTTGAACCACCCACTGACCTTGCAGTTCAAACTGACCCTGAAGTCCAGTGCATTAACCCATACCACCACATCAGGACATTGGTGGTGGTGGTGGTGTGCCATAGAGTCGGTTCCGGCATAGCGGCCCTGTATAGGATTTCCGAGGCTGTAAGTCTTTATGGGAGCAGAAAGCCTCATCTTTCTCCCGTGAAACAGCTGGTGGTTTCAAACTGCTGACCTTGAGGTTAGCAGCCCAACTCATAACAATTCTGCTACCAGAGCTCCTTCACCAGGACATTTGTTGTTGTTGTTGTGTGCCGTCGAGTCGGTTCTGACCCATAGCGACCCTGAACAGGGTTTCCGAGGCTGTAAATCTTTATGGGAGCAGAAAGCCACATCTTTGTCCCGCGGAGCAGCTGGTAGTTTCAAACTGCTGACCTTGCGGTTCACAGCCCAATTCGTAAGCACTAGGCTACCAGAGCTCCTCACCAGAACATTAGAAGGTTCAAAAAGTAAATATAGTGTTTGGCCTGGTAGATATACTGCTACAGGTTGTTGTTGTTGTTTTAACTGTATAATTATTCAAATAGTACATTTCTGTGGAAATACTGTACACAAATTTTATAGGCAGTTCTTTTGATGTCACCCCCTCTAACCGTGTTACCTGGTGATGTTTTCGCCCCATTCTCCATCCCTCCTCCCACCTCCAGCCACCCTGTAGTGATACTAATGACTTTACCCTGGTTGAGCTGACTCTCGAGTTAAAAACACCTATCCTGGAACAAGGATAGCAAATACAGTGCCAAATGTCTGCCAGTTTCTAGCCTGCACCCATGACAGACATCACTAATCAATCACAACACTGTTTCCCATGGAGGCTAAACAACAGTTTAGAATTATTCTTTGAGCAGCACTCCAGGCAGCCACTACCAATTGAATCAAATTGAAACATAAAATACAATCGATTTGCCATCCTTACACTAAGAGCCAAGTGTGGTCTACAAGCCTCTTAGCTATAGCTTAAAGGCAGGCAGATTTTGTTCTGAGTAAGCTTGCTAGACCAGAGCCATTGTCTGAAAACCATTATGATGCTTGAAAAGACCCAATACCAGAGGAATGAACTCCCAGCTAGAGAACAAGAGGGACTCCAGTTCAGTCTGTTCTTCCAACTACATCTTGTGTTCACGCTCATCTTAGTCAAGTGGTTGATCAAACCTTCATTTGAACAAGTTCAGCCATAGGGAACTTACTACCTTATTGTTGTTGTTGTTAAGTGCCGTCGAGTCAGTTCCGACCCATAGTGACCCTGTACAGGGTTTCCGAGGGTATAAATCCTTACGGGAGTAGAAAGCCTCATCTTTCTCCCGCGGAGCAGCTGGTAGTTTTGAACCGCTGTTACTACCTTATAAGGCAGCTTATTTTTATAAGCTCTAATTACTAGGACAAAGTCCTGGTGTGGCGCTGTGGGCTAATGCGTCAGAGTGCAAAGTCATTTGAACTGCAAGGTCGGTGGTTCAAGCTCACCAGCTGCTCCTTGGAAACCCTATACAGGGTTGCTATGGGTTGGAATCGTCTTGACAGCACTTAACAACAACAACAATTATTAGGACAGTCCTGGTGTGGCGCTGTGAGGTAATATGTCAGACTGCAAAGCCATTTGAGCTACAAAGTCGGTGGTTCAAGCTCACCAGCTGCTCCTCAGAAACCCTATACAGGATTGCTGTGGGTTGGAATCGACTCGACGACACTTAACAACAACAACAACAATTACTAGGACAAGGAGCCTTGGTGGCACAGTGACTAGGTGCTTAACTGTTCTGACTCACCAGAAAGATGAAGCAGCTGTACTCTGTCCTATAGGAGCTCTATGCGTTGGAATCAATTTGGCAGCTACATGTTTGGGATTTGGGTAATTGCTAGGGAACAGTGTAGGCTTTAGAATAAGCTGGACCTGGGTTTGCATGCTGGCTTGTCCTGTTGTAACTGTGTGATCTGTCAGCTCTTGAGTATAAATGTGAGGAAATCATGCCTACCTCAAGGAGGTATGAAATGTAACTGAATGTATGTCACACAATTAGCAGAATGCCTCATCATGGTTGGTACACAAAGTATGGATGCTCCTTCTGTTTATTTTTAAATTGTGTCCCCATCTGCCTTACTGATGCTTGCTCCACGGATCCCTTGGTGACTCCAGAATCTATCTGCTTTCTCTTCCCCATGAGAGCTTAGGGGATATTTAAAGATGCATGTGTGTTGATCTTGTACGCTGCCACTTTGCTTAGTCCTTTAATTAGGTCCTGTAGCTTTCTTGTTGAGTCTCTGGTATTTTCTGCATAGGATCATATCATCTGCTAATAGACATAGTTTTAGTTCTTCGTGGCCAATTTGGATGCCTTTTATTTTCCTTTCTTGACTTCTTGCTCTGCCTAGGACTTCTCTAATATAATATTGAATAGGAGTGATGACAGAGGGCAGCCTTGTCTGGGTCCTATTCGCAAAGGGAATGTTTTCAGTCTCTTTGTTAAGAATCATATTGACCACTGAATCTGGGTATATGCTTTTAATTATGCTAAGAATTTCCCTTCAACATTCTTTTTCTATTTTTCTGAGTTGTTTTTTTGAAGCCAGCAATGGGTATTGAATGTAAAAACAGAAGACAATAAACTAGATATCTGGGATCTCCTGAAAATTATACACTTATATAGTAGCGTAGTGGTTACGAATCTGGCTGCGAACTGCAAGGTCAGCAGTTCTAAACTACCAGCTGTTCCGCAGGAGAAAGATGAGGCTTTCTGCTCCCGTAAAGATTTACAGCCTCGGAAACCCTGTACAGGGTTGCTATGAG
>NW_006408572.1:6614190-6634991 GCF_000296735.1 Chrysochloris asiatica | reverse complement strand
AAGTATGAGAGACGAAGTTTGGCCATCTTGGCCTCCAAGGAGCACTCTAGTTTCACTTCTTCCAACACAGATCTGTTGGTTCTATAGGCAGCCCATGGCACTTTCAATATTCTCCTCCAACACTGTAACTCAAGAGCATCAATTCTTCTACGGCCTTCCTTATTCACTGTCCAAGGGGGGAACAATTTGGTAAGGAAACACCTGTGACAAGGAACTAATCTCTAAAATGTATAGAAAACATCAACACCTCAACATCTAAAAAACAAGCAATTCAATTGAAAAATGGGCAGAGAACATGAACAAATACTTCACTAAAGCAGACATCAGGTGGCCAAGAAACACATGAAAAACGCTTGCAATCATTAGCTGTTAGAGAGACGTAAATCCAAACCATAATGAGATACCATCTCACCCCACTATTAATAACAAAGTTCCAAAATATGGAAAACAAATTCTGACAATGGGTAGAGAGACTGGAATTCTCACATACTGCTGGTGGGACTGTAAACTGTTGTAACCATGGTGAAAAATGGTATGGCACTTCCTTAAAAAGTTGGTAATACAAGCATACCATATGATCCAGCAATGCTACTGCTAGATACATATCCTAGAGAAATGAGAGCCAACATGAATCGACAGATGCATACCCATGTTCATCGTAGCAGTATTCACAATAGCAAAAAGATGGAAACAACCTAAGTGCCCATCATCAGATGAACGTATAAACAAACTATTGGGCACACATAATAGAATACTACACAATGTTAGGAATAATGAAGAATCTGCAAAACACCTTACAACATGAATGAAACTGGAGGACATTATGCTTAGTAAAATACGCCAGTCATAAAAGGATAAATATTGAGTGAGACTACTATTATAAAAAGCCAAGAAAAAGTTTATACACAGAAAGAAGCATTCTTTGATGGTTTACCAGGACTGGAAGGAAAAGAGAGGGGGCAAATCACTAACTAGCAAACAGACATACTAAATTGAGTGAAGGGAAAAGTAATGTACAACAAAGGGGGCAGGGGGCAGCACAATGAGACAATAGCAAAGGAAGACACTAGGTTGTGCACAAGATTTAAAACTAAGAAGGGTAAAAATGATTGCATACACAACCCTTCAATAATAACAATAACAAAAAACATTTACAAGTAGACACATAGTTAGACATGAACAAATGCAATAAGGCAGATGGGAGTACCCTCAGATGAGTATATAGGTTTGGCAGAGGATATTTCTACGTATCTGTTTGTTTATGCTTCAGATATACCAAGGATATCAAAGAACATACAGGGGGCAAAGTTCTGAAAACTTCTTAGCCATAAGCAGGCACCCACATGGAATGAATCACTAGAACTACAGTGTTGGAGGGCATCTAGGTCAATTGGCATCACATAGTAGAACAAAGACAACGGTCTAAGTCTTACTTTGATGAGTATCAACTGGGGTCTTAAAAGCTTGCAAGTGACCATCTATGATACGATTGGTCTCCACTCATCTAGAATCAAAGACTCAAGGAAACTATTCGTCCAAAGAACTAATGGACCACACAAGCTTCAGCCTTTTTTTCCTGAGACCGGAAGAACTAGATGGTGCCTGACTACCATCACTGACTATTCTGATCAGGATCTCAGTAGAAGTTCCTGGTAAGAGAGGGAGGAAAACAAAGCAAAACAAAAAAGCGTAGAGCAAAATTCAAAATCACAAAAACGACCAGACTTACTGGTTTGATAGAGACTAGTGGAACTCCCAAACTATGGCACTTAGACACCCTCCAGACCTGTAACTGAACCCACCCCCCAGGGATCGACTTCCAGTCAAACAATAGACGTGAATAGTTAACACCAGAGAAGAAATATATTTCTCAGAATAATCAACCATAGGAAACCAGAAAGGCAGAATTTGCCCAAAAACAAAGCTCAGGAGACAGGGACAGTCAAGAAGAATGGGTGGAAATGGAGAGACCAGGGAAGAAGTAGGAAGAGTGCTGTTACATTGAGGGGATTACAATCAATTATCAGTGAAACCAAATTTATATAAATTGTTGAATGGAAAATTGGTTTGTTTTGTAAACTTTCACGAAAGCTACAAAAAAAGTATATTTTTTAAAAAATGAAGAACAACCTTATGTACCTGTATGAAGGTACCTTTAGAATATATTCTTACGTAAAAAGGAAGGTGCAGAGAAAAAAAAACAACAACAACAAAACACATCTGCAGGCAGAGTGTCAAATCTTTAGTTCTTTTCAACATTGACAGAAATATTTGGTCTAATAATGCTTACCTCCTATAGACTTTTAGGATGTGGATCCAATTCTTGAGGTAGCTCAGACCACATCAGAGCAGGCCAGACTCACTTCCCTTACTTCACACTTTGGACACTTATTCATTCATTTTCTCATTCATTCACTCACTTATACATTCGTCACCGTACAAACACTTTCCTGATTCTCTACCAAGCACCAGACTCTTTGCTAGGATGCATAGATGAACCCAATGATAGACATGGTCTACGCTCTTTATCAATCTCCTCACACCTTGATGTGTTCACTCATTGATTCAACAAACACTGTTGTGCCAATGACCCTGCCAGAGTTGTAGATGCAACAGAAGACTGATGTGACGCCTGCCATTCATTCATTCAACCATTCAATGAGAATTTATTGATTTATTGAGCATCTAATATGTGCAAGACAGACATGAAGTCTGACAGACAAGGAGGTACAATGCTGTGAAGCCATGCAAGTTCTTTGGAAGTCTAAGATGGAGATCTTTTCATTTTTAATTTCTTTTTGACTTTAAGTATGCAGAATTGGATTAAGCACAATGCTTGGTTTGGCATGCATCTTCATCTTTGGTCCATGAGTGGCTTAACTTTATAATTTATTTATCTAGCTTGTTTGTTATTTTAAGTATCCTATTGGCCAAGTCTTAGGTTTTGTTTCTGGAGGTGGAGCAACACAATCCCCTTTGGCCAGCTCACTCTCAAGAGAACAAAGTGTTGCAGAGAGGAAAACACATTCCCTGCTAGCACCATTCTTCAAGATGGGGTCCCACAAAGACTGAGCATGAAGTGGGAGTCATAGAGGCACACACTGCCACCACCAGAGCACAAACAACTCAACACAAACAACAAATCAATCCACTGGACTGACCGACTCTGAGCCATGCAAATCCCTGAGCCATGCAAACAGTTTAAACTTGACTATTAACCAAAAGGTCGGTGGTTTGAGACCACCCAATGACACTTAGAAGAAAGATCTAGTGATCTTCTTTAAAGATCACAGTTAAAGAAGCAGTTCTAATCTATAACATAGGGTTGCCATGCGTTAGAACAGACAGTACAGCAATGAGCTAGGATTCTTTTGGATGATCTGTTTTGTTTTGTTTGCTTATTTGTTTATTAATCTGAGGAATCCTGACGAAGCCTACTCTTTTCTTTCCTTTGTCTCCTCACCTGGTCCAACCCTACTCTGGGACAAACTAGACAGGGGCCAGTAAGGGTCAGTGTATGCCAATTCTGGAAACTCCTTAGGTGCTGAGATGCCCTGCATACTGCTGTGCCTTGGGCTAGCAGGGTCACCAGCTGTGGAAGATATTCTCTGTTATTTGCTTTGGTATTGCTGTTGTTGTTGTTAAGTACCGTGGAGTCGGTTCCTACTCATAGCGACCCTGCACAGGGTTTCCAAGGTTGTAAATCCTTACGGGAGCAGAATGCCTCATCTTTCTCCCGTGGAACCGCTGGTAGTTTTGAACTGCCGACCTTGAAGTTAGCAGCCTGATTCATAACCACTACGCTACCAGAGCTCCTTTGCTTTGGTATTGTTGTCGTTGTTGTTGTCAGGTGCCATCGAGTCGGAACCGACTCATAGTGACCCCATGCACAGCAAAATGAAACAATGTCTGATCCTGGGCCAAACTCACTACTGCTGCCATACTTGATGCCATCAATGATGCCACCTGGCTGATTCATCTCGTTGGGGGTCTTCCTCTTTTTCTCTGACCCTCCACCTTACCCAGCATGACATCCTTCTCCAGCGACTGTTCTCTCCGGACAATGTGTCCAAAGTAGGAGAGACAAAGCTTAGCCATCTTGGCTTCCAAGGAGCCCTCTGGTTGCACTTCTTCCAAAACAGATCTATTGGTTCTTTGGTATTAGGGCCAAGTAAATAATTCAGCAGTATTTCTGCTCCTCCAGCATGTTCCACTGCGGCAATTAGCTAAGGTTCTGCTGGGATTGTCTTGTTTTCAGCATTCCCTGACCTCTGACCCCAGCGAATTTAATTCTGCTCCTTTAATAATTTCTGGGCGTGTAGATTCTGTTGAGTGAGCAAGTATCCTCTTTCAGAAAGAAATCTACTTAAATCCTGAACGTGAGCACTGCATATTCAGGAAGACTGAACCCTGATTTGTTTGGGGGGCAAGCAGAAGTGGTAAGCAAGTGGTGGTTTGGATGCAGGCTGAAGACCCAGGTAAAGCTCTGCTTAAAGGTATGGGGACTAGGGGTGGACTCTTAGCACCTCTCAGATGAGGTACCTGCCTGGGAGGCTTTTGATCCTAGGCTCTGTCACGGTTCCAGCAAGGAACAGCTGGGTAAATTACATGGTGCCCAGACTGACACACAAACCTCTTTTTCATCACTCCTTCTTTCCATTATGGGACAACTTATTATTCCAGACACTGAACTGGGTACCAGAAGAGACGAAGATGAGAAATGCTTGGTCTCTGTTCTTGAGGGAAAACAGGCATACAGGGTGATGAGGCATGATGAAGTGCAAGGGGTCCCACAGTTTGGGTTCCATGGATGAGCACCTGACCCGGGAGTAGCCAATCAGGCCTCCTGTAGGAATCTGGACCTGAGTAAGGAACCTTTCCAGTGGATAAGATAACAAGGTCAAGTGAAAAGGCTGTGGGGTGGCAAGTTCTTACCTTGTGGCTGATTTGGAGAAGACCCTGGTTTGAGGAGAGATGGGGTGGTGAATGAATGGGACCAATATGAAGAAGCTGAAGTTAAGGGGAGAAATGCATGTAGGCATTTCCTTCATTTCTAAAGACTTTCTAAGTTCATATTCCAGTGACTGCATGCCCTTGGCTTCTGTGGGACACCTGCTATTCTCATAACCAGCCCCTCTTTTGCTTAGCTTGAATGAGTTCCTGACACTTGAAAATAAAAACGTTCTTAAACTATATGATAAATGCCTGCATTATACTGGCATCATTATAAAATGATAGTAGAGGAGGAAGCCTTGGGAACATGGGTAAGGGGGTATCTAACGCTAGGTGATGGCTTCTAGCAATAGAACAGACTTCCTAAAAACAGAACCACTACCTCCCAATCTTCAAAGAGTAACAGTAACTAGTAGCATTACCCAGGAATCCTGGTGTGGTGCTGTGGATTAATGCGCTGGACCAAAAGGTCACATTGAATCTCAAGTTGGTGGTTCAAGCTCACCAGCCGCTCCTTGGAAACCCCATACCGGGTTACCATGAGTCCGTGCTGACTCCATGGCACTAACAACAACAACAACAACAACAACAACAACAGCAACATTACACAGGCAAACTGTGCCATACACTTTTTAAAGTGCTATCAATTAGTGTTTACAGCAACCCTAAGAAGTAAGGATTTTGCTAATTCCCATTTTTCAGACGGGAAAACAAAATGTCAGAGAGCTTTCACTACATGTATGGTCTGTGTAACTAGAAAGTGGTGGGGCTGAGATTTGTACCCTGACCTTGAATTTAACCCTGGGAGCTAGTGGCAGATTTTGAGATGCCCAATGATATGACCCTCTCTGAAATTGTGCCCACACATAGCAGATTAGTGTAGTTGTTGTTTGTAGACATGGAATCAGGCCCAACTCAGGCACAATGGAAAGAAATGCCGCCTGTTCCCTGCTCCATCCCCGTGACCCGTAATGGCTCAGATCTTTAGGATGTGTAGGATTTTGATGGGCTGGTTTTGGGAAGTAGATGGCCAGGTCTTGCTTCTTAGTCCATCGTAGTCTGGAATCTCCACTGAAATCTGTTCAGCATCCCAGCCACACGCAGACCTCCACTAACACAGAGGGCATGAAGTGCATTGGCCCCAAATCAAACCTGAGTCTCCCACATGGAAGGTGAGGAACCCCCACTGTCCCCATTGCTGTGAAGTGCCAAGGAGTTGATTCTGACTCATAATGACCATGTATAGGGTTTCTGAGGAGCAGCTAGTGGATTTGAACCACCAACCTTGTGGTTCAGAGTCCAGTGCTGATCCTACAGAGCTACACCAGGACCCTGAGAGCTAAAAGAGAGGTGGGTGGAAGGTACCATTCCTGCAGGCAATTCTCACAGAGGTTTTCTTAATGCAGCCTGTTTGGGACCGCTTAACCACTGGAAAATACTGAGATGCCCAGTTCATGGAAGTTCAGAGGCCAGGGTAGAGAAATACTCATTTAGGAGCTGTTGAATCCATTAACACAGTTTTGGTGGGTTTTTTTTTTTTTTTCTAAGTCTCAGCTGGAGGAAAATATTTAAATAGAAGTCATTAGTGAGCATATTTCTGAAACCAACAGTGCAGTGCCTAATAAGTCAAAATTGCTTTCCCTAAAAATGAAACCCATTGAAGGTTTTCAAAGCCCCTTTCTGAAGTACTTAATTAGAGTGAAAGAATCCACAACTCTCCCTTGGTTGAAATTGCTGAAAGGTGAGAGTGTTTTCTGCTTAGGCACTGTCTGACCACAGTGACACAAATCAGCCCTTTAAAATCATTTATATCTATGAGAGGAGTGTGGAAATGGGTCAGCTTGGAGCTAAAAGCATCGTAAATAAACTGGGCGGATGGGCCAGGAACAGCAGGGGATTGCAGAGTGGTCTCCCCGCTTCTCCCTGCCCGGGGCATCTGCCTACAACCACTTGGGACAGGTAATGGAAGAGAAGCAGACCCCATTTGAGCTGGTCCACACCATTATCCATTAAGGAGACAGGCCTTGGTGGGGTCCAGGAATGTGTTCCTTAACGTCTTATTGGGTGCGGGCCTGTCAGTTTCTTGGAGACAGCGACAAGAGATAGACCAACGTCTGTGATCCAAACAGACTGCAGTTAAATTTGAAGTCTGAGTATCATGACTGAAACAGACATGGAAACATTTGCATATGTACATGTACCAATGCAAGTAGGCGAGTACACCATGTGTGTGTAAATGTACACACGCTTGTGTGTGTGCATGCATGTGTGGGTTTGTATTCTGTGTGTATATGTACCACATGTATACATATGGTGTGTGTGTGCATGCTTGCAGGTGTATATGTGTGTGTATGTATATGATGGGGCTTCAGAAACTTTGTGGGACTATTCCATTATCTTGGCATTCCATTTTTCCATGGACTTTTTAAAACCACCTGGTGTGTGTTTGAATTTGGGCACCTGATCAACCTGGAGGAGTTACAGAATGTAACCCAGGGCCTGCAGGTAAAGTCTTGGATTAAGGATGGTAAAACATTTGACTGGATTAGGTGGGCAGTGGATGAAGAGTTTGAACTTTATTTTTTAGGGCCTTGAAGGATGGTAAGCAGGGGAGTGACTTGGTAAGCGGATGTGCAATTTAGAGACTTTAAATGCTGCGGAGGAGATGAGATGATTTTCCTCATATTTTTCCCTCAGAAAAGATTCCTCCCAAAGTCTGTCATGTGGCACACGGACACCCTTTAGATGACTGTGGAAAACAGCACTGAAACCCTCTCCATCTGTCTGTAAAAATAAGAAACACAACACAGATGGAGTCATTAAATATCTCTGAGAGAGACTGACCCCATAATTGGGTGTTACCATAAGCCAGGGGTGGGGAACCCTTTTTCTGCCAACGTGTATAACATAATTTGAGGGCTGTACAAGATTATCAACTTAAAAATTAGCTTGCTATATTTGGTCAAACATTTCATTAACTTATCCCTAAGGAGCTCTGGTAATGTAGTGGTTACGAATCGGGCTGTGAACTTCAGGGTCAGCAGTTCAAAACTACCAGCTGTTCTGCGAAAGGAGGATGAGGCTTTCTGCTCCCATACAGATTTACAGCCTCGGAAACCCTGTACAGAGTCGCTATAAGTCGGAACCGACTCCACGGCACATAACCACCACCAATGTTATGGATTCCTGGTGTGGCACCGTAGGATAATGCATTAAGCCGCAGGGTCGTTTGGCACCACAAGATTGGTGGTTCAAAACCATCAGTCACTCCTTGAAAACCCCATACTGGGTCACTGTGATTCAGAATGGACTCAATGGCACTGAATAACAACAACAACAACAAGGTGATGGTTGGAACTGGGGTTGCCTTGGCAGGGCCAGATTTTGTGGGTCTTATTCGGCCTGTGGGTGGGACTTCCCCACCTGTGCTGTAAGTAAACCTTGAAAAGATTCTCTTGGAGACAGGAGTCATTGTGAGGAAGAAGGAAGCTGCGGGAGGAACGTGGTGCTGGAAAATGTGGTAATGGATTCTGGTGGTGGTTGTACAGTATGATTAACACAGTCAGTATTAAAAGATTGAAACTGGTGAATGTTGTATTGTATATTGTTGGTGTCGTAAGTGTTGTTGAATCACCAGCCTTGCAGTTCAAACAGACCTTGTAGTCCATTGCTTATCCTACAGTGCCACAAAAGGACTCCGTGTGTGTGTGTGTATGTGTGTGTGAAGAGACAGAGTGTGTCTTGGTGTGGCACTGTAGGATCAGCACTGGACAGTTAACCCCAAGGTTGAAAGGCCAAAATCACCAACTGCTCCTTGGAAACCCTATACAGGGTAGCTATGAGTTGAAACCGACTTGACAGCACACAGCAGCAATCATGTATGGAGTGGTGCTGTAGGATCAGCACTGACTGCAAACCACAAGGTTGGTGGTTCAAATTCACCAGCTGCTCTTTGGAAACCCTATACAGAGTGTTATGAATCAGAATTGACTTGATGGCACTTAAAAACAACAACTACTATACACACACACACACACACACACACATATATGTATATTGTTGTTGCTAAGTGCTGTTGAGTCAGTTCTGACTCACAGTGACCCTGTATAGGGTTTCTGAGGAGTGGCTAGGTGAATTTGAACCGCCAACCTTGTTATTAGCAGTCCAGTGCTGATCCTACAGCGTCTCACCAAGACCATAATAATAATAATAAATGATATTTGAAAGCAGTAGAGCAGGTTGCTTATTTTGAGGAGAAGGTCCTAAGGTTTGGTAAAGAGGTGCTTGTGGTTTGGGTGTAGGGGATCTAGATCTGTCTTTATAAAGGACAGTTTTGACAGAATGTGAGAGCTGGACCTTGGAGGTGTCCAATGAAGGGGTCCAGTAAAAAGCTGATCTTGATCGGGGAAGACTGAGCCCGGGGAGGGAGGGAGAGGAGGGCTGGTGCAGGGCCCACAGAGGTGGAGGGGAGACTTGGGACCAGCCCTCAGTTGGTCTCAGGTGGATCCTGCAGGGACAAGGACACCTCTGAAGTGCCACATTCACTCAGAGCCAGCTTCCTCGGCCTGGAAATCAAGGTGACAGAGATGTAGTGAGTCCTGGCGTTTGCTGTCACTTCCCATTTCCCTGCTCCTCAGAGCTTGGCCAGACCTGGGTGGAGAGCTCCAATCACTTCTGAGCCTGGTATCCCTCAGGGCTGGGCCCAGGAGGGACACAACCCAGGGTTCTGTTGGCTAGGAATGTGGAAGGGTGGTGAGGGTGGGTAGATACCAAAGCTGCTTGGTCAACTGGGGACTCCTATGGGGAGTTGTTGTTGTTGTTATGGGCCATCAAGTCCATTCCAACTCAGCGACCCTATATAGGGTTTCCCAGAAGTAGCTGGCAAGTTTGAACCATTGACCTTGCAATTCAAACTGACCTAGTCATCCAGTGCTTATCCTACAGTGCCACACATCAGGATTCCCCTGAGGGGAGTAGAGGGTCCCAACTATTTGTCTTAAACTCATCCTACGATTCTGAGAGTCAACCTTATACATACAGAAACAGCTAGGTCCCTCTCCATCCTCCTGACCATTGGTTACCATGACAACAGGCAGATTAGGGACTTTTATCAGGACCCATCACCCCACTCCCTTCTACACATTGCTGTTTCTGTCCATTGCTTTTTTTAAAAACAAAAAAAATTCTAGTGGTTCTCCATCCCCTAGCTCCAGGATAAAGACCACACTCCTTAGCTTTTCCTAATACATCTGCAGTCTCCTGTGCCCACCCACAGGCTAAACCCAGAGAATTTCCCTCCATTGTCTGAGCACTCAGGTACATTTGCTGCACTCGCACTGGCTGACTCATATCAGCCAGTCATCCTGGAACAGACTTCTCCTCCATTCACCCAATTATTCTTTGCTCTCTTGAGCAGCCCAAATGGATGAACTCTATCAGCATTCTTCCTGTCCTTGGTCCCTGGTCTGCTTCCAGCCTTCCCCCACCAATCTCCCAATTCCCCAAGCCTGTCAGTGTTCCAGTCTCACTGGGAGGGGTGTGTCACAAGTTCACACTCAGTCCTGGACAGAGATGGAAGGATGGTGACGAGAATTAGGGAGCTAGGACACCCCATCCATTGAATGTGTGTTTATGGAACCCTGCCATGTGTGACAGTGTGGGTAAGGAATAAACTGAAAGGTCGGCAGTTCAAACCCACCAGCACTCTGTGTGAAAGATGAGGCTAACGATTTATAATCTCAGGAACTCTATGTAGGGTTTCTATGAGTCAGAATGTAGTCCATGGCATTAGGTTTGGGCCCTATGCCAGATGCTGTCCTAAATTCTGAGGGAACAGTGTTTATAAGTATTAGCATGGACCAAAGGAGCTCTGGTAGCATAGTGGTTACGAATCAGGCTGCAAACCACAAGGTCAGCAGTTTGAAACTACCAGCCGCTCTGCGGGAGAAAAAGATGAGGCTTTCTGCTCCCGTAAAGATTTACAGCCTCGGAAACCCTGTACAGGGTCGCTATGGGTCGGAACCGACTCCACGACACACAGCAGCAGCAGCATGGACCAGCCTGTGGGTCTCTGAGTCTAGGGCAGACATTATTAGCTCAATAAGTACCCAAGTGGAAAGAGAATTACAAATTATGATAAAATACCTGAAGAAAAAGAACTAAGTAAATGCATCACCCCTCTTTCTGTTTGTTGTACTGTGGTGCCTTGCATGTTGCTGGAATTCTGGAAATTAGACCATCAGTATTTCAAGTACCAGAAAGATCACCTATGGGTATGCAGTTTCAGCAAAGCTTCCAGACTAAGACAGACTAGGAAGAAAAGCCTGGTTACCTACTCCCAAAAATCAATGGTGATAACATAACACTATGGAACATAGTGCTGGAGGATGAATCCCTAGATTGAAGGCACTCAGAATGCACAGTGGCTACAATGGACTCAAGGAGATCAGCTATTACGAAGATGGTGCCGGACTGAGCATCAGCTCATTGAACACAGTACAGGGTCAGCGTGAATTGGAGCTGACGTGGCAGCACCTAACAACAGAAGTAAGGTGTGATGGGAGTTTCTGAGTGGTGTAAGCAGTGTGTTTGGCTACTGACTGGAAGGTTGGAAGCTTGAGTCCACTTCTTGGAGGAAGTGCCTGGTGATCTCCTTCTGAAAACTCAGCCGTTGTGAACGCTGTGGAGCAATTCTACTTTGACGCACATGGGTGGCCATGAGTCAGAGTGAACTCTGTGTTTGAAGGTGTCAAGCACAATACTAGGGACCCAGCAAAACTTTTCTCACTTAATTCTCATTAGCTCCATTTATTCAGATGAGGACACTGAAGCTCAAATTGGCGAAGAGACGCACCATCACATGATCAGTGAACTGCGCTCCCAGAGTCCTCCAGGTGAATTTCTGGCTGTATCACTTTCTCATCCTTCTCATCACCTCCATTTCTCGATTCTTCCTTGAGAGAAACAAATCAAAGGAAGCAGGAGGATGTTGATGAGATGTGGAGGAAATTTACTCATCCAAGTACCTCTGCACCCAGGTTTATTTATTTCCTGTTACAGAATAGAGTGCTCCCCAGTTTGAGTCCATATTCCTGGAGGGGAGCTGCCTCTGCTATGTGCTGATGCAGGGCTGGAGTAAGCCTCCTATTCTTTGGGTCTTTTTGCCACTTTTCTCTCCCTCTCCCAAGAGGACCCCTTGATCTACCTCAAGGAGCTAAGACAGATCCAGTTCTCCCTCTCTCTCTCCCAGCCCTGTCCCCTGGGCCCTGGCAGTGACATTGCCCATGTCCTTTGTTAGGAACTACTCAACAGCATGCTTTCCATGGAATTTCTTCATAACTAGAAAGGCAGAGAGCAGCATGTGTGTGCTTGACTCTGAGACAGCCATACTGGGGTAGGAGGCCAAAGGTTCATCTGGAGAGACAAAAGGTGTCTGTCCTTGTGTGCCCTGGGGTAGAAGATGGGGACTGGATGGGTGGGGTGAGCATGGGGTACCAAGCTAGAGCCCAAAGGGATGGCTCCTTTGAAGCCATACAGACTTGAGCTCCAATCTCAACTTTGCCACTTTTTAGTTTTGTGATCTTGGCTTAGTCATTTCATCACATGTTGTTGTTGTTATTAAGTAAGCACCATCGAGTCAGTTCCAACTCATAGCAACCCTGTATAGGCTTTCCAAGGAGCAGATGGTAGATTTGAACCACTGATCTTGTGGTCCGCAGTCCAGTGCTGAACCTACAGTGCCACAACAGGAGTCCACATGGATAGTCTCAATTTTCTTATCTGTAAAATGGGATTAAAACTAGCACATATTGCATAAGGATCTAAGGAGAATTAAAATAGGAAATATGTTTCACACTGTTGTTGTTAAGTGCTTTTGAGTATATCCCAACTCACAGCAACACTGTATAGGGTTTCCAAAGAGCAGCTGGTGAGTTTGAACCGTTGACCTTGTGGTTCACAGTCTAGTGCTGATCCTATGGTGCCACATCAGCAATTCCAAGCCTCATAGAGGACACAGCAAACCATGATGCTTCCCAGCTGATAGGACCGTCTCCTGCCACGCTTGGCTCGTAAACTCGGTGACACAAATATTTTTTGGAGCAGTAAGGATCCAAAAAATTATCTCTAGCTCTTTCTCACACACACACCTTTTTTCTCTCCCTTTGACATCTATGTTTCCCCATCCTGGCTTTTGTCTTAAGCACAAGCCTTTGGGAATACCAATCAGAGGAGATTAAAATTCTGATTTGGAATCTGGGAAGGCTTTGGGGAGAAGGTAGCCTTTGTCCAGGACCCTGAAAGATGGAAGTTCTTAGAGATGGAGATGATGAAGAGAGGAGTGTATTCCAGGCATGGGGTATGGACAAACTCCAGAGATGAGGTCACATGGGCTGATCAGGGGAGCGAAAACCAGGAGGGGGAACTAAAGAAGGATAGTCACACCATACGTTGGACGTCAGCTCTGGAGTTTGACCTCACTCTATAAGCAGCGGGAATATAGCCAAGGGTCATGAGGAGAACATGTTAAGATCACATCTGCACTCTGTCAGGTGGGCTGAGGGTGGATGGGATGTAGTGGGCTGTGAGTAAGGAGGGAAGTCTAGGTTAGGGTGTCAAAGAGAGTCTAGACTGAACAAGAGATAATAGGAATGGCAAAAGTGATCCATTTCAAGAGGATTTAGGGAAGTGAAATGGACAAGGGTTAGCAATGAGATGGGAGGGAGGATAGAGAGGGACATCCTGAGACTGACACACAGGTTGTCAGAGTAGATCCTTGGGTGGGATGATAATGCCTTAGCCAAGGAGGAAAATCAAGGACTGAAGTTCAGGAGATGCATCACCAGCTGGGGACAAATGGTATTCAGCTGCTGGTGGGCCATCCATGGGGAGATGTGGGGCAGATAGCCGGGCCCAAGGTGTATAAATCACGGCAGGGCAGAGAGCGAGTCTGGAGGAGAACAAGCAGAGAAGTGACCTGAGGACAGAACCTTCAAGAACATCTTTGTTGAAGGGATGAGCAAGAAGATAAGAGCCAACAGAGGAGAATAAGAATGAGATAGAGAGGTAAAGGAAGACCAGGTGTTTGGAGCATCATGGAGCCTCCTACTCAAGTTGTTCTGGAAGGAGATCTACAAAGAACATAACCAGAATGGAATTCAAACTCACTTCTTTTTATTGTGCTGAAAATATACACAGCAAGCCAAACACAGATCTATCAATTTCTACAGGCATGACTGAGTGACATTGATTATATTCTTCAAGTTATGCAACCATTTACACGATCTTTTTCTAGATCGTTCCATCACCATTAACGTAAAGTCAATGCCTCCTAAGCAAAAAATCCTCCTTCCCACCATGGTAACCTCTGCTAATACCCCTCCTAGGGAGAAAGATGAGGCTTTCTGCTCCCTTAAAGATGTACAGTCTCGGAAACTATACAGACTCGCTATGAGTCAGAACTGACTTGACAGCAGCACATTTGTTTTCTTAAGGAGCTCTGGTGGCTTAGTAGGTTAAGCATTGGACTACTAACCATAACGTCGGTGGTTCAAACCCACCAACTGCTCCATGGGAGAAATTTGGGACTGTCTGCTCCCATAAAGATTTACAGTCTTGGGAACACCATATAGGGTTGCTATGAGTGCGAATCAACTTGT
The DNA here is from genome assembly GCF_000296735.1 of Chrysochloris asiatica. NCBI lineage: Eukaryota > Metazoa > Chordata > Mammalia > Afrosoricida > Chrysochloridae > Chrysochloris > Chrysochloris asiatica. The sequence continues at coordinate 6,620,382 of NW_006408572.1, read as the reverse complement.
TGGTAGTGAGTTGGGGGTTTTGTTTGCTTAGGAAACTTGGTGGCACAGTGTTTAAAGCACTCATCTGCTTCCCAAAATGTCGGCAGTTTGAACCCACCAGCTTCTCCACAGGAGAAAGAGACAGCAGTCTGCCTCCAAAAAGATGGAAGCCCTATGGAGTAGCTCTACTCTATCCTATGAGTCAATATCAACCCAATGGCAATGGATTTGGCTTGGGTTCTACATTTGTTTATTTCATATACGTGCGATTGTTCAGTATTTGTTCTTTGTGACCCACTTATTTTGTTCAACATATTTTCAAGGCTCGTCCATGCTGAAGCATGCATCAGAACTTCATTTCTCTTTATGGCTGAGTAAGAAGTTCATTGTGTGGGTATACCATATTTTATTTATCCATTCATCTGCTGATAAACATTTTGGTTTTTCCACCTTTTGGCTATTATGAAAAGTGCTGCAGTGAATACTGGTGTGCAGGTAGAAACAGGTGCCTCTTAAAGATATTCTAGTCACTTGCTCAGCAGCAAACATTTATTAGGAACCCACTGGTTCAATACTGGGAATTGGGGGATAGGCTTTACCATTTGGAGGAGGGAGACACATAAAAGCACATAAATGAGCAAAATTTGTCTTCTTTCCTTTTCTACATAATAGACTTCATTATTTTTTTGCCATGTGTCCTCTGTTGTCACAACAACTCAAGGCATCACTGCTGCATCTGTGCCTGGACTTGGCTTACCACCTCCGGGTCCCTAAAGGGTGATTTCACTTTTACACACAAAGAAAGTCAGTGCAGCTGTGTTTTAAGTGCTGCAATACCAAAATCCAACCCAGCCCACGGCCGTGACTCTGACACACAGAACCTCTGTAGGACAGGGTGGAACTGCTCCATAGGGTTTCCAAGGCTGTATGTCTTTACGGGGACAGACAGCCTCATCTTTGTCCCTCAGAGTGGCTGGTGGGTTTGAACTGCTGATCTGCAGTTAGCAGCCCAATGCATAACCCACTACACCACTAGGGTAAGGAAAGAGAGTGTTGTTGTTATGTGCCATTGAGCCAATTCCAACTCATAGCGACCCTGTACCGACTTGACAGCACTTAACAATGTTTATTAGGAAGGATCCCTGGTAGCATAGTGGATTACAAACTGGGCTGCTAACCTCAAGGTCAGCAGTTCAAATCTATTAGTCACAACATGGGAGAAAAATGAGGCTTTCTGCTTATAGATTTACAGTTTGGAAATTCTATATAAAGGGTGGCTTTTTTTTTTTTCTTTTCACAATGCTGTTAAGTAAACTTAAGATTTTTTTAACAATTTCTTAGTTTTGACAAAGTTCCTGCTGACTCATAGGGACCCTATGTAGGGTTTCCAAGGCTATAAAGCAGAAAGCCTTAGCGATGGTGGATTCGAACTGCTGATCTTGCAGTTAGCAGCCCAATGCATAAGCCACTACAATACCAAGTAATATAAGATGTTAACAATAAGGGGGACTGGATAAGGGATACATGAGACCTCTCTGTTATTGTAACTTTTCACTAAACCTAAAATTACTCCAAGATCAAAAGTTTATTAAATAAACCCACCTCTATTCTATAAATGTGAGAGTTTCAGCAGCTGAATTTAACAGACTACTTGTAAGTTCAAAGCTTTTGATGAGTGGCAGACAGGGAAATTCATAGGATCAGACAAGAGGTGTTTTGGTGTTTTTTTCTGCTGAGTGCAGGGATCTTCCCAACATCTGTATTCACCATGGGTTCTGCTGGGCCAGGGAGCCCCAGAAGAGGCAGACAGGGTGTGCAAGGCCGGATTCCCTTCTGCCATCTTCTATCACCAGGCTTACTTGGTTGACGGGATTTATCAGCATTCTCAGCTGTTAACTGATCCCCTGGGCTTTGCGCTTAGTACAACAGTCGCCTGTACTCAGTGGTCCTTCAGAGTAGCCTGAGGGATCAGGTGAGATCAGGCAATTGTAAACCTAATCCAACAATCCTGATTCCAGCGTCTTCCATGTCAAACCTCATATCCAGGCCTGTTAAAGCTGAAAGAATCGTCACAGTTACCATTTACTGCATTTCTATCCAAGCCCTGGGGTTAAGTGTTAGGCTGCTAACTGAAAGGTCTGTGGTTCAAACCTGCCAGCCGCTCCATGGAATCCAGATGAGGCAGTCTGCTCCTGTAAAGATTTGAAGCCTTAGAAACCCTGGGGAGCAGCTCTACTCTGTCCTCTAGGACCACTGTGTGTCAGAATCAACTCAACTGCATTTGGGTTTGTAGTGTTTGGCTACCAATTATGCACTAGAAAAAACTGGAAACACTTTTCTCGTTTTTCAGATGAAATAACTACATCTGTGGGAAATGATGGAATTCTCCTGCCTCTAAATGTATTCCCCTGCCTCCCTTAAAGAAAGATTTGAAAACACCAGCTAGGCAACAGGCCCATTTTATAGAGCAACAAACCAAGCTTCAGAGAAGCAAGTGCTCTGCATGAAGCCAGGAAAGGAACGCAGGCTTCCTCCTTACAAGCTCAGTGCTCTCTCTCTCTGTGGAGCCTCTGGGATCCTACATCCTGGGCACCCATGGTCCAAGTTTTGCCCTGCTTCTGGTCCATGTCTAGGTGTGAGGCAGGTTCCAGACATTTCTCAGGAAGACTCCTCCCTTCCCAGGCAGGTATGCAGATTCCTCACCCTGTTAGAATCCTCCTTCCCTCCGTCTCCCAGTCCTGGTGTCTTCAGGCACAGCTCAGCGGGGGTACAATTACCTTCTGTGTCACTGGCATCTTTGCAGAGGTATATTTAAGTTGCTGCAGCACTCACCTGAGAGAGCAAGTAAATATACAGCCCAGCAAAGTGCTGAACCGGCCTTAGGTCTGATTGCAAGGAGGGGGCATCCTATAGTGCACAGCACTCTGAGAGAGAGAAAAAAAAAATAAATAAATAACAATAACACCAAAGAAAGACAAAGAAACTGCATCTCCCTGGTTGAGATGTTGCCAAAGGTTCTCTCCATCTCTGAACAATGCTTTCCAGCATGATGCAATCAGAGCTTTCTGGGCGTGAACAGCAACCATCGCAGAATGCTCTAGGGTGGCAGGGTCCTGTTGCCTTGCTGGCCAGAGAAGTGTAGGAATAGCAGCCACAAACTATATGGTCAAGGGAGGAGAATGCTCAGACAGGGGCGCTGCCAATGTGGAGAGGTACCGGCTCTTTCCTCCCCCACAGGCACCTGGAAGGATGATAGATAGATGCAGTGAGCCATTCACACCTCCTGTCCCAGGTCTCCTTGGTGGGTAGTGGCACCCAATGGGCAGTTGTAAAATGACTGGATACAGTCAAGGATCAGTCTCTGACCTGCGCAAGAGGGAGCAATCAGTCTCTGAGTTCTTGGGGGAAGAAACATGATGACCTTTGGGAACCAATTTGGATTCATTAAAAAATATCTCATGCTAGACACACCTCATTTTTAAAATCAATCAATTATTTATTTAATAAATATTTAGTGAGCATCCCTTATGTGCTAAGAATTAAGCTAGGCACTAGGGAGATGGTTCTGAATGAGACAGAAAGTTCCCGGGTGTTCATGCGGCTTAAGTTCTCTAGCTGCGGGCACTGTGAGGATTTGGGAGGAGGAGGCAGATAATACACAAATAAATACAGAAGGTAATGATGGGTAATACGTCCTATAAAGACCGGGAGCTGCAGGATGAGGCTTTAGCTGGAATGTCAGGGAAAGCCTCTCTAAGGAGATGCCATTTGGAGGAAGGAAAAAACACTAGAAGCCAGGTAGACCACGAGAACATTGCCCATGTGATGTATCTGGATTTTAGCAATGCCTTGAGGAAAATCCCTTCATACAATAGTTATTAAATACTGAAATGACAGATACAATATTACCTATTCTATAGGCATTTTACGTGATCTTTTCAAGAACCCAGTAATAGGTGCATTCTTTCTAATTTGCCGAAAAAGACACTGAGGCTCAGAGAGATCGTGATTTGCTCAGAAAAAAGAGAGATATGGAGCTGAGATTGGACCCCCTGTGTAGACTTGTCATCACGATGCCTATGACTGATCAGGCAGCCTTTGTCAACATGGTGCACAGTATGGGACTAATGATCCCAACCTCATTGAGTGGAACAGGGAGGGAGCCATGGTGTGGTGGCTCAGGCTTGCTCCTCAGTCCTGCTTTGTCCAGTGGGGTCAATTATCCAAATGAGGACTCAGCTAGCAAATCATGGTCCAGTCCCCTCTCTAACCTCTCCCAGCCATGAGTCATCTATGCCAAGTTACTGTCAATTCCCCAAACACACCATATGCTTTATGCTTCCTTGCTTTGCATTGAATGCCTCTCTTGTGTGGCATAGTCCCTCCTCTGAGTGACCCAAATGATAGCTACTTCTCCAGTAAGAGATTACTTAAATGTCATCTCCTCAAAGATGTTGCTAGTCTTTTGATTTCCAATGTACCTATGTGGCAAACACAGCTAGTTGTTTTCTCAACAGTCATCACCTTGTTGGTTCCTTGTTAACAGTGGAACAATTTTTGGTAAGGTGACAATGAGTTCTAGACAAAACAAAACAAGAAACTGGCACTCTCAGAAGATGAGTCATAATTGGCCTAAACCTACTCCTTTCGTAAAAGTTGGACAGGAATAAGGAAGACGGTAGAAGAATTGTAGCATTTGAGTTATGGTGTTGGGGAGTAATAATGAAAGTGCCATGGACTGCCAGAAGAACAGCCCGAATACTCCTTAGAAACCAGGATGGAGAGACTTCATGTCTGATATTTCAGACATTCTATCAGGAAGGATCAATCCCTAGTGAATGACATCATGGTTGATAGAGTGGAGGGTCAGCAAAAAAAGAGGAAGAACACCAATGAGGTGGATTGGAACAGTGGCAAAAACAATGAACTCAGTGTAACAATTGTGAGAGTGGCGCAAGAACTGGGAAGTATGTCGTTCTGTTGTGCATATGGTCACTATGAGTTGGAACCAACTCAATGGCACCTAACAACAACTCTTTTTGTCCAGTGATTGGTATAGGGGTGGGCATGTGGTTCTGGTCAATGAGATCCATGGTAAGGACATTCTGGAAGTTTGTCTTCTCCCCATAAAAAGGGATTCTTATGAGAAGTGTCCACTTCTTTCAAAGCTCTTGAGTGTTGTTATTTGAGAAAATCATGCATGGAGTTGTAGTAACCATCTTGCAGTCAGGAGGGGGACGTCCAGGGAATGGCAGAGAAAATGCCTCCCTAATCCTGACATCACTGAGCTATTGAGTTACCTAATCTTGGAACTTCCTACCCTCCAGGCTTCTTGCTACCTGGGATCAAAAATGCTTTGATGGACACCACTTTTGCTTTGCTAAAGTTTTGTTACTTGAAACCGCAAACATCCTAACATATAGCAGAGCTCCTCCTTTGTAAGTGTGTTATCATTTTGGGTCTGTTTTCTTGTTCATTTTCCCATACTGGAAACTTCTTGAGGGAAGTGGGTCTTCTTTTTGAAGCATCTTCAGGGCCAATACAAAATAGAAATGAAAAAATGGATGGGTAGATAGGTGGATGGGTGGATGGGTAGGTGAATGGATGGATGGATGGGTGGTTGGGTGGAAGGTTGAAAAGATAAACCAGAAGATGACATGCAGTTAGGAAGTAATGTAAATACTTGAGGTTCTAAAATTGGGATCAACAAAGAGAGGAGAAGATGAAGTCAAAGCCAGACACAGAGGGATGAGATTGAAGTGGGATCAGGTTGGTCTGATTCAGAGTCTCAGACCATTAAAGTGGTGGCAGAAGGAAGAGTACATTACTCATTAATAACTGGACTTGTGTTCGCACCATTGTGGGCCCAACATAGAAGCCGCTGTGATGCTGAGATGTTTTCCCACAATTACTTTTTTCCCCCCCATGTTTTATTGTGGATTATATGATAGTTTACATGAGAGAACTTTAGTTTTATATTCATTCCACCGTATATCGTTTCACTGCCATGGTTCCAATCCCCTCCATGCATCATCAACCGACTAAAGGGTATACCCTATAAACCCGCCCCCTACATTCCCCCTCCCCCATTCTTCAGCACACAGTTCCTCTCCCTCTCTGTATCTAAAGTCCCCAGCCGCTTCATCACTCCACATCATCATCTCTGCCTCTATCTCGGGCCTCACTGCTTCTCTGGGTAGGGTCCTGCTCTCG
>NW_006408572.1:6608190-6611870 GCF_000296735.1 Chrysochloris asiatica | reverse complement strand
TCATCTATTTTATCTATTTTTGTTTGTGTGGTTTTCAAAATGTTTTGTAGTCCATGTATTCCCAGAATTAGTGCCCTCACATTTGTCCCAAGTTTTTCTCCCACAATTAATTTTAAGATATACACAGAGACAGTTTAAATGGTTTCAAGAGGAATGTTGTAGGGCCGGAGTTGAACTGGGGTGAAGAGTGACTCCAGATGGCCTCCTCCTAGCCTCTTATCTGCCACCTCTGAGTTCTGAAATACTACTGATCAGTCTGACATCTATAGGTGTGTGGCACTGTAGGATAAGCACTGGACCTCTAACCACAAGATCTTCAGTTTAAACCTACAAGCCATACCTCAGAAACCCTACACAGGGTCTCTATGAGTCAGAAAGGACCTGACACCACTACACAACAACAAATAGGTGGCCCATGTGGCATTTCCTAAGCCATTCTCAACTAAGCAGCTGGTCTTAGTGCCTGGTCTTCCAGAGAAGATGGACTTGAGCTCCTCTGTGGTCCACTTGCTGTGAGCCTTGAACAACCATTCTCCTGTAAGCCTCGGGAGCCTCATCTGTAGCATGGCTGCATGAAGGCACCCTAGGATTATCATGAATTTTAAGTGTGACAATGAGTATAAGAAGGCCGAGGCCAGCTTCAGGACATGCAAACTTTTCACAGGGTCCCAAGCTCTTAATGTTATGCTCTGCTGTTTGCCATCTTAAAATTCCTTATAATGTTAAAACAAAACAAAACAACAGAACCCCACAGTCATCAAATCAATTCTGACTCATAGCGACTCCGTATAGGGTTTCTAAGACTTGTCGATCTTTACAGGAGCAGATGGCCTTCTATCTTGGAAGCAGCTGCTAAGTTGAACCACAGACCTTGCAGTTAGCTGTCCAATGCCTATACCACAACAACACCAGAGCTCCTTAATTTTTAATCAAGGGGCCCCACATTTCATTTTGCACAGGGCTTAGCTTAGCTGCTCCTAAAGAGTGCTTTGAAAACCAAAAAGCGTTATAAAAATATCCAAAGGGTTATTGTTGCTGGTAATATCAATAGCAATATGCACATTCTGTAAAGGGTAGGTGTGTGCATGGGAGCTTTTTTGTAAGTCAGGAATGCTGGAAAAACTAAGATACATCTTTCACTCGCTGCATTTCCCTACTTCTTCCAGGGCTCTGGAGCCCTCAACCTTCATCTGGGGCTGTGGACTCTGTTCTAATCCTTAAGCTTTGCCTGACTCTCAGAGCGAGCATAAGCAAGTCTCTTTCCTCTCTGGGTACCACTTGACTGACCTACATAAAGTGGGGCTCCAGCCAGTTCCCAGCCTAATCCTCTCCCTGCCCACCCTGCACCTGTTGAAAACTGGTTCTCTGAGCCTTTTGCCAACCAGCTCTGCCCCTAGCGGGAGTAGGAGGCATGCAACTTCTCTTTCTGGAAGATCGGGTTAGAGCCACACCATCTGCTAGTACTGCCTCTGCTAGTCCCCAGTCTCCGGAGCATTTTAGCAGCCTACCCTAGGTGAGGTCTGGGGTTCCCAGTGCATCTGGCAGGGCAGGGCTGGATGCTGTAATTTGCGGGCTTCTGAGGAGCAAGGATGGGATGTGGGGGAAATCCTTAAGGTTGGATCCAGCCCTTAAAGGAGAGAATTGTGTAGAGCAGTGTGGTTGTATACTTACATGTCTGTTTCAGTACCTGCCCACCTCTGTGTGTGTGTGTGTGTGTGTGTGTGTGTGTGTGTGTGTTGTGGGCATGCACATGTTTACAAAAGTCAGTGTTCAGTGTATTTCTCTACACTAGAGTGTGTGGCACTGCTTTTGTAGACTACAATATCAAGGTCTGGGTCTGTGGGAGTATGACTGTTTAGACCCATGGGGTAGCAGAGTAAATTGGTGGCAGAACCATGCGTGTGCAGGAAGGGAAGTGCCAGTGTAATTGTGCGTGGGGTGGTGATTCTGTGTGTGACAGTATCAGTGTGTGTGTGTGTGTTCCATCATATTCTTATTTTTTAGTGTAACAGACTGTCCAAGTGTGTGTGTGTGTTGCATGAGAGTGTTTAGGGGAGAGTTTAGGTCTCCAGGGGACAGCGGTCCAGTATGAAATGTGTGTTTGTACCAGAGTGACATAGTGTGGCAGTGTGTGTGTATCTATCCCAGTTTGTTTCTGAGTGAGTGGGGCAGAGTCGTGTGTGTGTGTGTGTGTGTGTGTGTGTGTGAGTACCCGCATGCGTGAACGCGTGGGTGTCCGTGTGTCTGTCTTTGTAGCGGTGATTCAGTGTGTATTTGTGTCAGATGGTGTGCGTCTGTCTCTATGTGTCTGCATCGGAATGAAGGTGGCGGCGCGCTCCTCTGTGCAGCGGTGTTCCATGTTTGTGTGTATGAGTGCCAATGCATTCGCCTCCGAGTGTGCATTCGAGTGAGTGAGGTTGTGCCCCACGTGTGGCAGTGCCCCTCGTGCTTCCATCCGAACCCGGGCCCGTACATGCCCAGCACCCACTCCTCGACCCCCTCCCCACGAGCCGCGGCCGGCGCCTCTAGGACCCGGGGGCGGCCGGCCGCTGTCCCTCCGCCGCGTCAGTGAGCATGTGCAGAGCAGGGCGCCCGCTAGCCCGCCCGCCACCCTGCTCGGTGCCCGTCGCCCCGCGCCCGCTACCACCCCACTCCGTATCCGCTTGCTCCGCCGCTGCGCTCAGTTCACACGCCTGCAGTCCGAGAAGCCGGGTGGCGGCGTCCAGTGCCCCGGCAGTCCAGGTCCGCTTGCCGCGGGCGGCCCGGGGGCGTGCGGGCGCTTGGGGCGCAGTGGCTCCGGGCACTGCGGGGCTGCGGGTTCCGGCCCCGGGGAGGCGGGCGCGCCGCCGCCGGTGCCAGAGCCTCCGCTGGCCGGCATCGCTAGGTGAGTCCTGTCTCCGCGTCGCCCAAGCCGGGACCCCAGCGCGGGCTGAGCGCAGGCTTTCCCCCGCCGCGGGCACACAAGTTTGTGTAGACGCGACTGGGAGCGCGGCGGGGCTGCACCTGCTCCGATTGCCGGGCGGGCAGGCTGGGGGCGCCTTTTCGGGGCTCCGGGACAGCTTTGTGGGTGAAGGGGTGCAAGCATACGTGAGTGTGTGGGAGCGCTTCGTAATGATCCGGCTGGGGCGGGAGCGCGCAGGGCAGTTTCTGAAACCATGTCCCCTCCCGGAGTCCGGGGAGACCGTCGTTTCCGGGGGGTGGGGGTGGGGGCGGTAATCGGTAATGGGGGAATGCAGGAGGAAAGTTATGTGTTCTGCAGCCCAGGACCGCGGCCCAGCGAGGGGGCTAGAGCAGGACTTGGGGTGCGCACTGCCTCCTTACGTGGAGAAAATAGCCAAGAAGCGGCTCTTCTTGTTCCACTCCCCAGCTAGGCTTCCGGTCAGTCAAGCGTTTTTCTCCTGGCTTTTTGTGAACTTGAAGGGAGGCAGAAGCAAAACCGAAAGAGATACATTTTATTCGGAAAATGTACTTCCTAGGTGTAGACGAAGACTCACCACTGTGGATACTCAGAAGCCAGCCCCTGGCTTGTTTCTCTACGCCTGGGTAGCCTAGCTGGTCATTTATTTTCCTGAGCATCTGTGTGGTTTTCTCCATGCTGGCTTACCTGTGGGACTGTGGATCTCTGGCTCTTTTGACCTGCATTGGGGAAGCTGGATGTAAGGGTTGCAGCTCCCGGGGCC
>NW_006408572.1:6562052-6608090 GCF_000296735.1 Chrysochloris asiatica | reverse complement strand
TCCCCCTCCCTCCCTCCTGGTCCTAAGATGGACAAACTATAACTCCAAGGTACTTTTCTAAACAGTAGATGCCATCATTTCTTTTGTTGATGGACTTGCAAGCTTCAGTTGATGGAGACCCTCGGGTTAGCCAGTGTTGTGTTCCCAGGGCTGGGGTCTGAGATGGAGGTCCTTCAACTGCATTGTTAACAGGCATAGAGTACAGACGCGGGGAGTTCAGGAGTTAGCGGAAGGTATGAGCCCGCTCACTCTGTCCTGTTGGCAGCAGCTGCAAGTGCTGGAGAGAAGGCTAGAAGGTTTCCTGGGGTTCTGAAGAATGCTATGTCTTTCTCTTAAGCATGCACCCCTCCCACTAAGCATGCCCCTCAGAAGTTGAAGAAAGTGCTTCATTGGGCCATTGGAAACCCTGATTTCTGTGGTGAATTAAGAGCTACAGCTTTGATCTGTGACTGGGTTTGTATGGTTGTTGAAGGAAGTGACTTGCAGATGGGCTGAGCCCTGCAGCCTCATCTTCCTCAGGAGGCCCCCTCCCCTCCTCCTGTATTTTGGAGTGTGAGGGCTTTCTCTTTTAAGTGTGTATTGGAGCCCTGTAGTTGGTACCATGGTATGTCTGGCTGGAAGTAAAGCCTGGATTAGGCAAAAGGCCAGACCCTAAACTTCTTTCCCTCCCCCTTGCTGTCTGCTTAATCAAAACCAAATCAGGTGCCCTCAAGTTGACCTCCAATTCATGCTGACCGTACATGGACCCTTTGACTACATTCCCTGGCCTCTTGGTCATGTTTTTGCATATTTGATCTCTTCTGATTATGGCTTTCTAATCACCCTGTTGGCATCTCACTCTAAACATTTGCTGCAGCAGCGCACCACTTTGGAGGACACATTTGGGAAAGGAACTCTGTCTGTACTGCTTACTTAGGGTATAAGTGTGAGAAGTGAATGTCAGAACAGACTGGATTCGTTTTGGTAGCTGGCATGGCCTCTCCCTTCCACTCTGCAGTCTTCCTCTGCTGCTGGAAACCCAGGGATGAGAGCCCCCTCTCAGAGGGTGGCTGACCTGAAATGAGGGGTCCAGCCGTGATAACCAGGTATTTTATGCCTTCATCCCTGTGGCTGCAGGCACAGTGAGCAGAGCCAGGAAAGGACAAGTCTGACTTTGATTACATACAGATGTATCCACATCACTCAGTGGGATTTGACCCCCTGATAGTATGTCAGAAGGAGCCCTGGGTGTGCTGTGGGTAACATATTGGGCTGCTAACCACAGAGTCAGTGGTTCAAATCTACCAACCACTCCAGGGGCTGGATCTCCCTTAGGAGCAGTTCTGAATTGACTACAACAGTGGATTGATTATGTGTCAGACATTGAGCTAGACAACTAGCAAAGGTTGTGAATCATACAAACAGTGAACACAATAGAGTTCTACAGACAGGTAGCCCAGAGGTTCCCCCAGAAGATGTGGCCATTTGAAGAGTGGTGTGGGTTCCAGATGAACCACTGGAAAGGGAAATCTACAAGGTGGTATCCTATCTTTCTTTGCAGCCCCAGCCCATTCCTGACTCATGGAAGGAGTTCAGTCCCTAGTGCAGAATGAATGAAAATCATATGGCATGGCAGACGAGACTTTAAACTCGCTGACAGAAAACTTCAATTCCATAAATCTAGAGCTATTTATCTTGGGTCAAGTTAATCCACCCTCTCTGTATGTCAGTTTCTGTATCTATATGATGGGGATGATAATGATTTTGACTTCACAGGTTGGTGGGATGATTACTCATTCATTTGTTTCATTTTCCATTCAGCACACTTAATAGTGTGTGAAAGCATCTTTCAATCTTTAGTGTGGTATATAAAATGATCTCTGTGAACCCAGCAAGAAAGTCTACTGGAGATGTTTGTTTCATTTTGTTTATTTAACCTTTGCATTGAATGGAGTTATGGTTTCACACACACCTTCTTAGCAACATTTTGGGGGGTGACTTTTCCTTTTAAATTCTAAGCTCAGAAGTTCAAGAGATTTGCCTTCTTAACTGCAGGTATACCAACCCATTTTCATTTCCCAGACCTTATTCCCACCCAAACATCCAGCAGGTTTATGTGTAGTGGGTCACAAGCTCCCTTTCTTAACCTCCAAGACCCAGAGTCATGAGGTCCAGGGTAAAGATGGCCTGACCCTGAGCATTAGAGGGTGACCTGTGGGCACAGAATTCCTAGGGGCCTGCCCTGGGCTCCCAGAAGTGGGCAGAGGCCTTGATATTCTTGGTCTGCAAGGGTCTCTCAGTCTGGGAGGAGAAGTAGACCAATTATCAGACATCCCTGATTCAAAGCCGAGCAGCTCATGACAGGCACAGTTCATGACAGCATGCTACCACATTGTCCAAGCACTGAGGAATGGTGCAGCTGGAGCAGTCAAGAGGGCTTCCTGGAAGAGGTGGCATTGAAGCTGAGCAATAATGAACAATGAACAGTTCCGAGCTGTGAGATGGGGCACAGACATCCCTGCTGACAGGAGAGCATACCCGAGGGGGGTGAAGTTATTTCAAGCTAGTCAGGGGACCCTCTGGTTGGCTGCAGAGCTCCCAAAGGAAGATTGAGAAGGTGGGTCTAGAGAGATCGCTGGGAGACTGGACCAAGGAGGGTCACTGAATGCCAGGCTAAGGAGCTTGGACTAGGCTGCCCCAGCCCTGGGGAGCCATCGCTGGTTGTAGTATTAATAGTTCTTCGTGTTAGAAAGCATACTTTCTTAGGCTGCCAGGAGAGAGACAGCCTCTGGGAGATGGGGGTGGGGTCCAGATGTCAAGAGCCTGATCTGAGGGGTGGGGAAGCTAGACAACCTGCTGGAGTCTCTTACTTGTGGCTTCTCCAAGGTCCCCAGGCTCAGAGCCCCCTGACACCACAAGTACTACCTCCTCCTAGTTTGGAGAACAACTTACTGGGGCTGTTCCATTGTCCTTAGAGCTCTCACTTGCTGAGAGCTCTCAACTCTGAATCCTCAGACTCCCAGTCCTGCTGCAGTGGCCACAGTGAGCCAGACATTTCTGGGGCATCTGGAGTCGTTCTCACCTCAGCTGTCATTGTCTGTCCTCTCAGGCCAGAGAACAGTGAGGGGTGGAGTCAGTGGCCTAAAGACCACTGGCCAAACCTGGGTCAGCTGGCTCCCATGCTTTATTCCCCAGGGCCGTGGAACTACTGCCTCTCCTCTCTCCACTGGGTGTCTGGGGTACTTCCTTGTTGAGATGTAGATGCCACCTACCCAGCCCAGCCCAGCTCCCTCCTGGCTGCTCCAGGTTCCCCTGCTGCTTCTGGAGCCCAGATGGCAAAGGAACAAAGACTCCTGATTTCTGAGTCCTGCTCCATCAGTTTGTGTGCCTGTCCCCTTTCCTGCCACTTCCCAGAATTCCCCTTTAGCCTATTGTCCTCCTCCCATCCCTAAGAGGTTCTCCTCCTCATGCCTGCCCTTCTCTTGGGCCCCAAGGGAAGCCACTGGGCTGGGCAGTGGGGGCCCACCCATGTCCAGCCTGAAGTACTGTAGTCAGCCCTGGCTCCCCATATTCCAGAAGACCCTAGCCTCAGGCAGGGGTGGAGCCCACCTGTTTCCCCCAATGCACTTAGCAGGCTCCAAGGTAGGAGGTCCTCTGGCCTATAGGCTTGGGGAGGAAATTATCCAGACTTCCAGAAGAGGGAGGGCCCTGAGGCCACCTCCCCCCTGCCCCAGGAGGCCAGCACTTTCCCACATCGCAGAGTCTGGCAGGTTTAGCTCCAGAGACACTCAGTGCAGCAGTATCTCCGGGCCTGACTTGTTTGCAGAAAGGTGCTGACGGAAGCACGCTAAACTCCTTTCAAGAATAAATCTTGCTGCTGGGTCTGCTGGAAGAGAGAAGCGGGGAGCTTAGCACCAGGGTAGAATCGGGTTGCCCAAGGCTGAGTGCTGGCCAAACCCCAGTGTCCCCAGCTCTTATGTAGGGGCAAGAAAGGTATCTTCCTTGGTGGCTTGTGTAGAGTAAATGAGATTCACCCACCTATTAACTACTGTGAGTGCATAATAAATAGTGGAGTTGAAAAAGAAAGCAGTTGTTATCAGCAGTCTTAATGTGGGTGTTGGCTGGCTTCCTAGCAAGAATGGAATATTGGGCTCACCCCAGGATGTGGGGGCTGAGAGGGAGGGGAAGGGACTCCCTGAGGCTGAGCCCCCCAGTGGCATAGCTGCTGCTGGCCTGCCCTCTGGCTTTTCCTTGTTTATCTCATTTCCACTGTCCCTGATGCAGGCCACTGTCTGATTAGATCCCTCCAGCAATTCTGATGTTGTTGTTGTTGTTAAGTGCCATTGAGTCGGTTCCAACCCATAGCGACCCTGTATAAGGTTTCCGAGGAGCAGCTGGTGAGCTTGAATCGCCGACCTTGCAGTTCAAATGGCTTTGCAGTCTGGCACATTAACCCACAGCGCTACACCTGGACTTCAGCAATGCTCATATACCCCCATTAAACAGGTGAGGAGACTGAGGCTCCAACTGAGGCCCGAAGTATCGCTGCTAGAATGGAAGCCCTGCTGGCTTTGGGCTGCCAGGAGCACAGCTGTTGGCCTTCGAGGAGTCTGTCCAGTCAGAGTGTGGTTAGATACTGTCCCCCCCCCCCCCCCCCCCCCCCGTGTTGGCTGGTTCTGCTGTGTGACTCGCCTGTGAGTCCTGGTACAGATGTCCCCTGGTCTCACAGCCCTCCCCAGGCCTCATTCAGGTTCAGGCACTCAACAGCGTTCACAGTAGCTGCCCTAGGTCTTGGGCCATGAAGAGAAACACTGTGAACCTGATCCCTGGAGCTCTTAAGGTGAATGTGATACTGGTAGTGAATGCGGGGGCAGCCCAAGGGGTGGGGAACAAGGCCATTAGTTTTCTAATAGTTTGGACATATAGATCCTCAAGTCCACAAGGTTGTCTTCTTATGAGGGCAGGGAGTCACTTTGCGATTTTAAATCTGGAGCATCCACTTGCCTTATAAACGTGTGGAACACTGGCCTCAAAGTAGCCATCCCCCTGCTTCCATGCCCACTGCCCCTCTCAACAAACCAGGGCAGAGGGAAGGACTTCTAGAGGAAGCAGGAGCCTGGTGTGAATGAATGAATCATAATGGATTAACCTTGACAACTCCTCTTAACCATGGGTCCCTTCCTCACTTCTTGATTCGAGGACTTCTGAGACTATAAATCTTTATGGGAGCATATTGCTTCATCTTTCTCCCATGGAGGAACTGATGGGTTTGAATCACCGACCTCTGAGTTAACAACCCAACACTTAACCCTCTGTGGTGCCAGGGAAGACACGGATCTAAACCAGTGGTCGGAGGGTGGTCAAGGTACGATGCTTAGAGGAGGCCACAACTCGATTGAGATGCATGACAATTTGCTAGGCAAAGACAGAGGAAAACAGTAGCATGTGCAAAGGCACTGAGGCAGGTGTGCTGGGGTCCCGGGGGTTGGGGGGGCTGCTGGAACATGTCAGGGCAGGGGGCGAGAAAAATAGAGTGAGAGAGAAAGGGAGAGAGACACGGGGAAGTCAAGGGAAAGGGTTTGACAAAAGATAAGGTTGTCTGGGCTGGAATTTGAAGGAGGCCTTGTATGTTATGGTAAGGATCTCAGCGTTTACACCAAAACCACAGGGAGCTGTTGAGAAGGTTTTTAGGCAGGAGAGCACTGTGATAAGATTTGTGTTAGGATATCACCCCAGCAGCCTCATGGAGGATGGATTGGAGGGGCCGAGGCTGGAGGCAGGGGGATCAGTTAGGATTGCTTGGGATTTTCTCTGTGGTTTTACACATCCGACAAGGGTGCCCAGGGTAGGCATGGCACGCACCAGCTTAGCAAAAGACAAGCTCTGGAGACCCGCTCTATAATGTGTAACAGTTTCTTGACTCAGTGTAGTTCACCTTCCATCTGCTGATTTCTGAGTTGCCTACCCTTACCCCAGCCTCCAGGGACAACTGACCCGCATTTGCAGGCCTATGTCCTCCCTGGAGGTTTCAGATCCTGGGGGCCTCAGCATTTGATCTGAAAGGTTAACACTGGTCTGAGCCTCTTGGGGCCTTTGTCCTGAGCCTCCGGCCTCTCACAGGGCCTGCAATATCAGGCCCTAAGAGTTCAAACATTGTCTTTCCTCTCACACCCACACAGAGCAGCCATTGAGCAGCTGCGGGGGCCTGGCGGGGGTCCCGGGCCACATTAGTTACAGGCAGCAGCTTAGTCACGCTCCAAGGAGCCTTTCTTCTTGGGACAAGCTTGCTCTTGTGCTAAGGGCCTTCCATGCACAGCAGCCCAGCTCGTGGCAGCTGCAGAACCTTCTGCCATCCCTGACAGCGGGCTTTAGTGGGGCCACTAATGGGAACTGAAACCCTGGGTGGGAGAGGGACAGCCCCGGAGGGCTACCTCAGAGCCCTTCTCCTCACCAGGTGCAGTGACCCGCTCCCCACCCCAATACTTCTGTGCACAGGTGCACAGCCCGATACACAGTCAGTCCTATTCCTTTGTTTCTGGCTTGATGGGCTCAGGAGGTCCAGGGGAGCCATGCTAGCTCCCACCCTCCCTCACTAGGTTAAAGACCTAGGTTAAAGCTGACCAGCCTCCACAGAAGCACGTTCAAAACACAGCTCGAAGTACCAATGCACCCCTGGGAGTCATCGCAAGCACGTGTATTGAGCACCTGTTGCATACTCAGACCCTGGGCTTGTTGTTGTTAGCTGCCTTTGAGCCAGCCCCAAATTGTGGTATCCCCATGCACAATAGTGAAACAATGCCCAGTCCTGCACCCTCCCTATGATCACATCCTTGGGATCCATAGCATTTCCATTGTCTGATCTTCAGAAGCTGATCACCAGGTTTTCCTTCCTAGCCTGTCTCAATCTGGAAACGCCACTGAAACCTGTTGGACATCAGAGCAACACTTATATCTCCACTGACTGATAGCTGTGCCTGAAGTTGGGGATCAAAGTTGGGTTGAGGTGCAGCCACGATTGTGGTGGTCTCAGTATAGGCTGGCCTGTGGAGTAGTGAAGAGCGTGGGCTCTGAAGACAGAATGTCTGTGTGCAAACTTTGACTCCTCTATTCACCAACTATGTGCTTGTGGGAGAGTTGCATCACCTCCTTTGGCCTCAGTTTTCTCATCTGTAAAATGGGGATATTATTCATCTTGCTGGATTGGTGTGAGGATAAATGAGCTAATATGTAAAATGTAGTCCTGGTATGGTGCTGTAGGATATGCACCAAAGTCTTAACCATAAGGTCAGTGGTTCAAACTCACCAGCCACTCCTCAGAAATCCTACAGTCACTACAAGTCAGAACCAACTAGACAGCATTTAACAGCAACAACGACAATGTGTAAAATTCAGACCTCCGTCCCTGGCACATAATAAGGGCTCAGTAAAAAAGTTGCCGTACCTCCTTCACTTTCCACCTCATATTGCTATCATTGTTAGAGAGTCCCTGGTTAGGGAAAATTTATAAAACAGTTGGCTGATGACTGAAAGGCTGGAGCTTCAAGTCCACCCAGAAGTGCCTTGGAAGAAAGACCTGGTGATCTACTGTAGAAAAATCAGCCATTGAAAACTCTAAGTCATTTCTCCTCTGAGTTGTTGGAGTTGGAATCAGCTCAATGGCAACTGGTTATCGTTATTAGATGTTCACTGCAGTTTGAGAGGCAAAATGTTACCCCCATTTTACAGATGGAGGATGCTGAGGACTTGCAAGGTTAAGCATCTCACTGAATGTCACACAGCCAGGGATTCGAACCCAGCTCTTTGTCCCATGCTCCTGCAACATAGGTGCCTCTAGCACAGATATGGCAAGTGCCCTGAGCCTGCAACAGTTGGGACAGTGGATTCACCTATGGCTTCTAAATGCTTTCTCTCCACCTTTCCAGGTTTCGGAGCCAAGAAAACAGGGGTACTGGAGCTCAGGAATGGCTAAATCCATGACACTTGGGCAGAAGGTGTGGTTGCAGGGCCTGTTGGCCGCTGGGGAAGAGTGATGGTGCCCTTTGAAGACTTGCTTGAAACTGCGAGGAGAAAACAGGCTGGCTCCAGGAGCCAGGATGCAGGGATGACGCCTCTGGGAGTCTCGGCCTCCCTCCCGCCCGGGCGCTAGGAGCCATCCCTAGGCTCCAGCCAGGAGCCCTGCCGCCCAGGGGCATGGCCAAACCTTTCTTCCGACTCCAGAAGTTTCTCCGCCGAACACAGTTCCTGCTCTTCTTCCTCACAGCTGCTTACTTGATGACCGGCAGCCTGCTTTTGCTACAGCGGGCCCGAGTGGCCCTTCCCCAGGGCCCCCGGGCATCTAGCTCCCTGCAGACCTTACCTGTGGCTGCCGTGGCCCTGGGCATGGGCCTGCTGGACAGCAGAGCCCTTCGTGACCCCCAGGTCAGCCCCGATCTACTGCTCGGTGTGGACATGCTACGGAGCCCCCAGACCGGAGCCCGGCCTGGACCTCGCTGGCTGCGGAGCCGCAACTCGGAGCTGCGCCAGCTGCGGCGGCGCTGGTTCCATCACTTCATGGGTGACCCCCAGGGACCACCTGCTCTGGGCCCCGAAGCCCCCAGGCCAGCTGCTCACAGCCGAGGTAGGTGCTCAGCCTTGGTCCCCCTTGCATCCTGGGGCCCTGCTCCCAGGAGCTCTGCTGGGACTCACAGGCCTGGGGTCCCTCTCTCTGGCCTTGGTGGCAGCCTGAGAAGTAAGTGCTACAGCCTGCGACCTTCACAGTGGCTCCCTCCTGCTCTGAGGAGCCCGAGAGGGCCTGCCATGTCCAGTCCTTCGGGCCTC
Source organism: Chrysochloris asiatica (assembly GCF_000296735.1). Lineage (NCBI taxonomy): Eukaryota > Metazoa > Chordata > Mammalia > Afrosoricida > Chrysochloridae > Chrysochloris > Chrysochloris asiatica. The sequence continues at coordinate 6,599,294 of NW_006408572.1, read as the reverse complement.
CTTCACTCACAGCTGGAATTCTCTTGGATCCCGGCAGATGTGAGAGCAGGTTACTCAGAACTCACACTCTAGGTTCAGACCAGCTTCAGCTCTGCCACCAACTTGTGTGACTTTAGCCATCACTTAACTTCTTCAGGTTCCTCTGAAATGGAGATTCAGGTACCTACCTATCCCAAGGCTATTGTGAGGATTAAATGGGCTAGTGTAGAATAAACAACAACAACAGCAAACAACTCACTATAATTTAGTCATGATGATAGAATAGAGTAGAGTAGAATAGAATAGAATAGAATAGAATAGAATAGAATAGAATAGAATAGAATAGTCCCTTAGGGTTTTTAAGACTAAATCTTTATGGATGCAGCCAGCTTTATTTTTCTCCTGTGGTACAGATGGTGGGTTTGAACCGCCAACCTTGTGGTTAGCCCAACACCTAGTCCTCAGCGTCACGAGGGCTCTGGTTCTCAAAGTGGGGTCCTAGGCCAACAGCATCCCCATCACCTGAAAAATCATTACAAGTGCAAATTCTTTCTTTTTCCCAGATCTATGGGCTCAGGAACACTGGGTGTGGCTCTCAGCTACCTGTGAATTATTGTTGTTGTTAAGCCAGTTCCTATTCATAGTGACTCTGTATTGGGTTTCCAAGAGCAGCTACTGGGCTTGACCCACTGACCTTGCAGTTACCAGCCCAGTGCTTATCCTCCAGTGCCACGTGAGAGTTTAATCTGTGGATTGTTGTTGTTGGTAAGTACCATCAAGTCAATTCTGACTCATAGTGACCTATACAGCAGGGATGGGGAACATCCAGCCCGTGGGCTATATAAGGCCCTCATCTAGCCCTGCCAAGGCAACTGCAATTCCAGCTATCACAGTTGTTGTTGTTGTTGTTAAGTGCTGTTGAGTCGGTTCTGACCCATAGCCACCCTGTATAGGGTTTCCAAGGAGCGGCTGGTGAGCTTGAACCACCGACCTTGCATCACAGTAGAGGTGAGTTCATTGTTTGACCAGGCTAATTTTTAAGTTGATTATTTTGTGTGGCCAGCAAATGATGTTATAAATTTTAGCAGAAAAAAGTTTCCCTACCCCTGCTGTACAGGCTTTCTGAGAAGCAATTGGTGGGTTTGAACTGTCAACCTTGTGGTTCACAGTCCAGTGCTTATCCTACAGTGCAACCAATGCAAATTCTCAGCAGAGGACCAAGCCAGAAAGGACTGATCAGAAACTCTGGTATTAGCACGCTCCTTAGCCACGTGATTGGGATGCTTCAGGTTAGGTTAAACTTGCCTTGCAGTTGATTCTGATGCAACCTTAAAATGGGCCCTCTAGCTGTGTGTTCCTGGTGCATGCTTAGGATTGAGACCCACTGGGATAGAGGACCTACTGTGTCTTGTGGCACTCCATAAATGGCATCTGCTGTTATTTAATAAACATAGCTAACCCATTTACCGGGCACCTGTGAACTAGACATTACTATTAGATCTCAGTTTTACAGATGACAAAACTAAGGCACGGAGAACAATAAATTGCCCAAGGCCACTCTCTTAGCAACTCCTGAAACAAGGATTCGAATGAACTTGTAGACTATTTGATTCCAGGAACCCCTGGGAAGAGTGTGGGCAGTAAGACAGGAGGGAAGCAGCCAGTAAGAGGTGCGTGACCGGGCTCATAAAGTGTTAATGCCTGTCGCTGCAGGGTCCCACTCCAGTGCTGAATACTAACAATTTTGAGCAATCAGTGCCCCTGATAGGTTGTTAAATATTAATTACTGCACTCACCCCCTCCTCAAGATTTAAGGAAGAGTTTGCTCTCCCTGCAGAACGTGGAAACCAATGCTGGGAGGATCTGTGGGGTCACCTGACTGGAGACCCTCTCGAGAAGAGGTAAAGACCTGAAAGCCCCTTTGGGTTTTTCTTCCCCCCCTGGGGATCCATGGGCCCTCCATAGCCAGGCCAGCCTCCCAGGTTGGCCAGCCCAGGAGACAGCTGCAGGCCGCAGACAAAGCCAGAGTCTCTTTGTAGCTGGGCAGCCCGCCATGGCTCCTGAAAGGGGCTCCAAATCCTTGGAAGCTACAGGGGGCTCCATCAGTCACTGCGCATGTCATTATACCTTGGACAGCATCCATAATGAAATAAAATGTCAGTAAGTTTACTAGGGGAAAAATAGTAACTTCTCCATAGCCAATTTGTTTTTTATTGATAGTAATTTCCGAAGACATTCCAATATCTCCAAAGCCATCGTTAATAGCCGCACGGCATGTCCATTTTGATGTACAAATGAACAGATGTGGAGTCACAGACAATAATACATCCCTTCCATTTCATCCGAAAGTAATAAACCCGCCTCTGAATGTGTCCCAGCGAATCCCTCAGAAGTTCTCTCTTTACTGCACATTCTTGCCTCTGTCAGCGAGTTAGAAAAGCCGTTAGGAAAAAAAGGCTTGATCACTAGCAGTGACCATCTGTGACTCAGTCCCTTCCTGCAAAGTGATCCAGGGCCAGCCAGGGGTCAGCATCCTCTCCCAACTGGTCAGTGCCATCCAATCACCAGCTGCTAACTGGGTAGCCTTTGCTTGATTTCAGAATCACCTGACCTTTTATTGCTTTAAACCAAGTAGTCTTCTTTTCCACAGTGTGTTCATTCAGCTGATACTAATCCACCAACACACTAGGTCCTAGGTCAGAGTATGGGATCAGCTTAATAATCGCTTTATTGGAACATCTGTGGTGTACCAAGCACTGTTCTGTGGTGATCGACATCTGTTGCCTCATTTAATTTAATCCTCAAACAACCTTAAGATGTAAGTGGTATTAAAAAAACAAAACCAATCCAGTTTTCATTGAGCCGACTGTGACTTCTGGTGACCCCCATGTGTGTCCGAGTGGAACTGTATACCGTAGGGTTTTCAGTGGCTGATTTTCTGGAACTAGATCTCCAAGCCTTTCTTCTTAGGTACCTCTGGGTGGACTTGAACTTTCAGCCTTTTGGTTAGCGGATAAGTACTTAATTCTTTGCATCGGCCAGGGACTCCGTAAGTGATGTTGCCCCTTATTGAGTCCCTGGATGAAATTGGGTTTCATGGATGTGATGTTAAAATGTTGATTATTGGGCACTTACTATATGCCAGGAGTCTTGGTGTGGTGCTGGGGGTTAATGCGCCAGACTGCAAAGTCGTTTGAACTGCAGGATCAGTAGTTGAAGCTCACCAGCTGCTCCTTGGAAACCCTATGCAGGGTCACTATGGGTCGGAATCAACTCAATGGCACTTAACATCAACAACAATAGCTATATGCCAATTCTTGCACTAAACACTTTACATGTTCTGCAGAATTCTCTTCGCAACCCCCTGGAGATGGCATTACATCTCCATTTTACAGATAGGGAAGCTGAGGTTCAAAAGGGAAAGTTGCACATGCCAGGTCACCCAGACAGAGTGGTAGAGTTGGGATTTGAACTTAAGTCTACCTGTTTTCAAAGGCAATTTCCATCCACTTCCCCAGAAAATGTGTACGTCACAGACCATTTTGGTTAATTTTCTCATCTACGGTGATAAATGTTTAGCAGCCCCTGAGCTTGTGTTTTTGGATGTCTAATTGAAACCTGTAATGTAATTTCTTTTTTGCTGAGCAACACAGCACAAATGTCTCAAATATTACTGCAGTTTTCTTTTACTAAGTAGGCAAGCTAAAAGAACATTTAATTCTCTCAGGCCTGGGTGAGAGCTTTCTGTGGCTGTCTATTCGGGTCTCGGCAGTCCTGAGATGTACACAGTGAGTGAGAGAGAAACTCAGAGGGGCCTGGGCATCTGGGCATTAGACCTCAGTTGTCAGTCACTGTTGAGTTGGCCTTGACCCATGCTGACTCCAGACACAGGGAAAGAAAACTCTGCCCAGTCCCATGCTATCCCATGATTAGTTGCAGATCAGACCATTGTGATCCACAGGGTCCTCACTGACTGATTTTCAGAAAGAGCTTTCTGGAAAACTTTTCTAGTTCATTTTAGTCTAGAAGCTCCTCTGTAACTTGTTCCGTATCATAGCTAAACAAGAGAGCAATGGTGGCCACATATGGAATGTACCAGTCTGGAATCAAGCCCAAATGTCCTGTACGGAGGGCACGAATCTAGCACTGGCGGGTTTAGCATGTGCATATTGACTCATGCTAGGTGTGGCCAGGTGTGGCCAGGTGTGTGCTGGGATGGAGTTACGGCCTTAAGAGGTTCATGGCCTCCCCTTAGTGGTCATCCCTTCCTCCTCTGTCGGAGTCCTGCTCCAACCGTCTCACAGGTACCTGAGGGAGGGGTGTGGATGAAGAAAAATATGGTCAAAAGGAAAGAACTGAGGAAAGGATACAAGCTGATGGCAAGTGACAAAGTTTATTTCAAATCTCCGAGTTTATATAGGGTGCTTCTGCAAGTCATTGTTGTTTTGCATAGTTACAAGTTTATCTTTTGCTGTGAACCACATGACCCTGGGAAAGCTACTTTCCCTGCATGTTTATCGTTTGCTGTGAATCACGTGATCCTCGGAAGGCTACTTTCCCTGTGTTGATAAACAGACTTTGTCTGGTTAGACCCAGACTTAAAGTTTTATGAGGCCTGTAAATCTTTTGGTCCCCAACACTCCTCCTTAGCCTGTGCTGTCTAACCTGAGCGTCTCTGGATCTTTCAACCCTTCCTTGTGTTGATAAAGATTCTAGTCTTCCGCCATCTTGGGCACCCTCTTTTGCTTTGCCTCTCTAAACAGTGGTCCTGGGTATTGCACATGATATAAAGTTAATAGGACCATCCCGTCCTTGAATCCGGGCTCTCTGCTCCTACTCTGGAGTCCCTCCATGATGCACACAGTTAACACATCAGCTGAAAGGTTGGAGGTTTGAGTCCACCCAGAGGATGTACATCTATTTCCCCTCAAAAAGACGTCTACCATTGAAAACCCAAAGGAAATGATATCGCTAAATTGCACACCTGAAAAATGTGGAATCGGCACATTTTTATGACACTTAAAAAACAAAACAAAAAGAAACCCTATTTTCCTTGTTGTACTCTGACACACATGGGATCGTCAGTTGAGTGACAACTGGATTGATTGGCTTCTACCCAGAACCTTCAGAGGTTGTCAGTATTGTTTTAGAAGCTATAATATGCTGCTGACATCAGTTGGCCTGGGTGATGAGTCATTGGGGGAAAGGGAGGTCACCAGGTAGAGTGAAGATGTGGCTCCTGCCCGCAAAGGGCCTGAAGTCATATTACAGAGACAGGACATACAGATTTAAAGATTTTAGCAGCTTCAGTTACTTTTAGAGATTCAAATGGCAGAGGAGGCTGGTGATGGTAGTTTTGTATTTTTTTCACTCAGACATAGAGCTGTATGAATTTGAAGAAAGGAGTGATCCGAACGGGCTGGAGTGGCCAGAAATCTAAGCCTTCAGGGACAATAGGAAGCAAAGGGTGGGCATCCATCCCTTTGACAGTTGAGGAAACCAAATCATAGAACATGAAGTGATCCAGCCAAGGCCAGGAGACACAGACAGGAACGCCCCCAGGAATGATGATTGGCAGGCCCACCCCTCTAAGCCCCACCCAGGAACAACTCCCAGAGGGACGGACCAGGCCTGTATTCCACACTGAAATGCCACCTGGGACGCTCTGGGTGTGTGACTTTCCAGAGACAGCCTAATTTTCTGGAGGCTCCTGTGCGTTCCACAGGTGACATTTCAGAGGCACCTAGGAGTGCGGATGCAGACATTTGCGGGAGACGCGTCAGGTCTTTATCACAGGTGTCGATCCTGATCTCAGCACAGCTATTGTGGGGGTGCGCTCACAGCTTGGGGACTGTGTGATTGCATGTTTGCAAATTCCCAAAGTGCCATTCTTCCCAAACACTGCAGTGTGCGTGACATTTACACGTTGAATGCATTTGCGTTGTACTTGTGGGAGAATTCTCAGAGCTTCTCTGGGCCTCTCTGGGAGACATCTTCTTGGTGACTCTGCCGGCACAAACGCCACATGACAGCTGTGTGGTTGGGTAAGCTCTGCCAGTGCTCCGTGGAGTCACACCACCTAGTGTCACCTTCCAGAGCAGGGGTGTGCCAGAAGGCTCCAAAGTCACCGTGTCCTATTGATTGGCACCCAGGGCATCTCTCTTACACCCCTGACAGATCCTGGTGGCGGCCTCCTCCGGAGCTTACTTTCTCCTGCCAGCTCTTCCTATTGGAAAGGCTTTCTTTCCTTGTATAAGATGACTCTTCTTTCCGTACTGACTCCTTCCTTCTGGATCACAGTCAGGCCACTGACCCTGTCCACCAGGAGGTTGTTGAACTATGCATTCCCTCTGAGCCGAGGAGGGTAAGCTGGAGAGAAGGGCTGGGATCCAGAGGAGACAGTCCAGCATCCCAACTTGGTGATGGGATAGGTGGAAGGAGGTGGTAGATAGGCTGGCTCTGGGGTCCTGGCTGGGATGTCCATAGGGCAGAACATGAATAAAGTAGCAGTACCCCAGTGTCCACTTGGCTCCAGCACTGAGGAAGGTTGGATTAAGCTCTCATCTCCAGGGCTTCTCTGTGAGGGTTTTGTCCAGGAAGGGCTGCGGGTTCCTCTGACTTCTCCTAGCAGGGCAGGGGTTGGGGCTTGGATGAGGACCCTCCCAGGCTTCTGATCTTCATCGTATTCACATGCAGGCACTCCCATCGGCTGCTTCAGTGATGCTGGCCAGGAGAGAACTCTGAAGGGGGCTGTGTTTTATGACTTAAGGAAGATGACCATCTCCCACTGTCAGGATGCCTGCGCTGAGCGGTAAGTGCGGGGCCCTGGGAATGGGGTCAGAGACAGCCCCAGACCAAGGTGACTTGCTGAGAGGTTTAGCAGAGCAATGAACCCTGAACTGATCAGATTCCAGTTATCCGCAGTCAAGGAAGTTTGTTGAAGACTTAACATGGGGACACATGAGGCCTGAGTTCTAACCCAGCTGTGCTGAGACCTTGCCCTGTAACTTCTGTGAGTTCTCTGCCGTCCCTTACCTCAGTTTGCTCATAGGTTTAAAGTAAAAGGCTTTAACCCAGGATTCACTGAAAGTATTTCTAGCTGCGTTAGAAAGTTTATTTTCCATCATGTATTTGTAGCAAGTTACACTCTTTCTACTACTGACAGTGTATGCCACGTATTGGTCTCTACTCTCAGTGTGGGGGGGAGTGAGGTGGGATGGGAGGGAACAAGGCAACCTAGAAAAATGGTACTCGTGATTTATTTCTGTCACATTTGTTATGTCATGTAATCCTCACCACTCCTTGATAGCTAGTAGTTAGTTATTCCCATTTTGCAGAGAAAGAGACTGAGACCGTAGAAGGTAAAGGCATGTGCTTTTCAGTCTTGATAAAGCCAGAGTCAAGACTCAGAATATCTCATTTCCTTCTAACAGTTAAGGAAACAGACTCACAGGTAGTAGGTGGCCTTCAAGGCCTCACAGCTAGTCAGCAGCCAGGCAGGAGCTAGAAACTTGTGTTTGGCTTTTAGTCTGGGTTATTTTTTTATGCCCAGATTCACTGTGATGGGAGTTGGAGAATGTTAGCTTCTTTCTGTAGCAAAAATCTGTACGATGTCTTTTAGCTTCCTCTTCTAATCTTTGTTTGCAAAGTATGGCGTTAAAACTGGGAAAAGTGGATGAAGACGTAGCTTGGAGGAGGAAGGCTCTGCAGAAGGCCTGTTTGTGGCCCAGTGAATGTGGCTGGTGCTTCAGACCAGTGGTGTACAGGAGCTTACTCACACAGGTCCACAAAAGTCAACCATTGAAACACTGTGATCTGACTGTTAAACCGTTGATAGCTTGAAATCAGCTCTGATGGGAGTATTTACACCACAGAAATTGACAAACACTAAAAACCAGAGCTCCTTGCTCTCATGCTGGGAACTGGTGAAGCAGCACACCACTGCTCTGGACCCATTTCAACTGTGACCATGGATAGCACCTTAGGGAACAAACAGGAGGATCAATGACAAAGGAAAATACTCTGTTCCTTAGGTTTAGCCAGATGACTGTAAATTAAGACAGGCTGAAGGGGAGTCCGTAAGTCTAGCTTCATACTGATGTCTGTGACCCCTGCTTCTTCACCAGACTCAACCTCAGTCAGCTTCCAGTCCAATTCATGTCCTGGGTGCAGGACTCTCTGCCATTTCCTAACCCAGACTTCAGTGCAGTTAGGATCTCAGCTCTGCCCCAGGCTCCGGACCCACCTCAAGCCCCACTCTTCTTACAGGTCCTACATCTATGCCGGTTTGGAGGCAGGAGCAGAGTGTTACTGTGGGAACCGGCTCCCACCAATGAGCGTCGGGCTGGAGGAGTGTAACCAGGAATGCAAGGGGGAGAAGGGCTCAGTGTGCGGAGGCGTCGACCGGCTCTCTGTGTACCGTGTGCCAGAGCTGCAGCCAGGTTCCAGGAAGAGTAAGTGTGCTGGCTTCACCCTGTGCTCCCCACCCCCAGCCCCTGCTCCAGGCTACCTGGGTGGAACCCATGCTTTCCCTCCATACCACCCTCATTGGCTCAGTCTCTCTGGGCCAGGTGGGGAAGAGTTCAGGTCCATCAAAGGCTGATTGAGCTCATGTCTAAAGTGTTATCTTTCTGTTTTGTTTCTTACTGCAGTTGTAAATGGATAACACAAGTGAGTGTTTTTAAAAGGCGGACATTTATATAGTTCTGGAGACTAAACATCCAATATCAAGGGCTCTGCCATCTTGCTTCCTTCCTTGTGGATTGTTAGCCATGTACCTTGGTTGGTTCATGGTTTGGCTTCTGTCCTCTTGTTTGTGCATTGCTGTTCTTTTTTTTCTTTTAAACTTTTTATTGTGGGTTGAATGAAGGTTTACAGAGCTGATCACCAGTTTTACATACAGCAAATAATATACTCCATTTCATTATAATGATCGAAATCCCCTCTGTGTACCAGCAGTTAACATTATTTGCCTCTATTCACTTTAACTTTTTCATTCCTCCCTGTGTCTTCCAAAATCTGCTCTCTTTAGAACTCCAAAGTGATTGGAGTTAGAATTTATTCTACCAGGGTAGGAGATAATGAACATAAGAAAGAAACCCCGATCTCTAAATAGGGTCATCTCCACTCATTTGTGTAGGGATTAGGATTCCAGCACATGTCTGGGGGAGATGCAATTTAATCCATAACATTTTTGCAGGAGAGAAATAGATCAAGAGACGTAAAGTACAGATCTAGGTAGACCTCAGACGCGCTGTGTGGCTCCCCTTTGTGGGTTCCAGTCTCTGTAAACTGTCTAGGCAGACCTTCATTTCTCAACATGCAGCCGACCAGATCATCAGGAAGTTCCCTAGCTGCAAGACACCCAGATGTACTGCATATATTTTAGCAAGCATCCTTTTAAATGCAGAGCTTAACTTGCGGGAAGGTAAAATCTCTGGGCCCCGAAATGAAGAGGGAACCAAGAACCCTGGCGGTGAGAACAACAGATGATGTTGTGTAGCCCTGAGGCTCAGCGGAGCCAAGTCACCAAGCTTGTTGCCACAGGACTTCAGTTTTCATTTCCAAGCAGGGCAGGAAAGGAAGCCTTGGGCCTGCTAGGGTAGGAAATTTGATTGAAAACTCTGCATGGAGGTGGGATTCAATTTCCCTGAGATATAAATCAGTGAAAGTTTAGATTTAAAAAAAAAAAAAAGATGTATATACTCTCCCACACCAGTTCAGGGAGAGAGAAAGAAAGCCTGTCTGCCTGGACCTAGGCTTCAAGGTGAAAAGAAAATCTTCCTAAGACTTTGTAACCATGGACTTGCATTTGCATTAGTTTGGGGTTCAAATTGATAACTATCCTGGTGCTGGGCCTTCTGGGGGCACCTGGCAGAGATAAATGCAGAGTCTCTCTTGAGAACTATGCCATCAACCCAGGATATGTGCCTGTGGGTAAAGTCGTCCTGAAGATGAGCTTACAATCCAAAATTACAAAACTCAGATGGGACTCATCAACCTAGAGAGGAACACAAGTTAATACAACGTAGAGCAAGACTGATACGAGTTCTACCTCCCACCCCCCAACAATTCCAGCTAAAAGAGCTCTCAAGTAGAGATTATAGCTGAAAGTGACAAACTAGAGAAGTTTGAAACGCCTGTTCTCATTGCAAGGTGGTGAGCCCCAGAGCCACTTAATCTCAGTATACAAAGTCCCTGTAAAACATCATGTGTATACACACTGGCACATATTGGACCGTTTTTTTTTATGATTACTACACAGAGAGCAGCTGTAAAGAGCAGAGGTGGGTTGGAAACAGCTCTGGAGGCTAGATGTCGAGTCAGGGTGTCAGTTGTTGATTCCTTCTGAGGGCCTGAGAGACGTGTTCCATGCCTCCCTCCTAGCTTCCGGTTGCTGCTGGCAATCCAGCCCTAGCACTGTGCAGCTTGTAGATGCATTCCACACCGTGCCTACCCCTGTGTGTGACTCCTTTTCTCAGTGTCTGAGCTCCTCTTTTGTAAGGGATTAGGACTAGGACCCACCGACTCCAGTATGACTTAACTGATAACATCTTCAAAGAGAGATGTTATCCTTATTCTGGGGATGAGGACTTCAGTGTATCTTTGTAGGAGACACCATTCAGTTGGTTACATTTGCCCTTTTCATTTTGAGATCTGCCCCTCTAGACTCTATGTAAACACCTGTTTCTGGATCCAAACTTCCTGTTTTCGCTCATGACAGGCGTCAACAACCGTAAACACCGTTCCTCACCAGAAACTCATTTCCTTTCCTGCAGGGAGGAGTGTCATGTACCGGGGATGCTTCCAAATGCCAGAGAATGTCTCATATGCCTTCCCTGACTCCCTGACACAGACCAACATGACTGTGGACACGTGTGCAGGCTTCTGTTCCCAGAAAGTAAGAGGATGACCACTATAAAAACCTTTTCCTATAGCAACCCCATATGTGCCATGTCCTCAGGAGGGAGCAGGTGTCCAGTCACAAGCCTCAGGGGCTAGGGAGGGAGACTGGCCATCATCGGGGGGCGCTGGCATGGACTTTGAGACTGGATGGGGATTGTCAGGGAAGATTGCAAAGCTTTTCCCAATGTGTGCGCTTGGCACAAATAACAGATGTTAAATTGACTGTGTTTGGAAGGAGGAAAACGCTGGCTCGGGCCTTGGGGAGAGCTGATGGATTTTCTGCTCTTTACACTGAATGTGGGCCTTGAAGCTCTGAGAGGTACTGTGTATGTGTGCACCCAGAGCAATGGAGCGAGAGTCTGTGTAGGGGCTGGGTGGGGTTTGATGCTGTGATGGGTCACTTTTATATAACCTTTCTCACCATGATCTCAAAATGATTGGGTGGGGCTATGCAAATAAGGTGCTTTTGGCCCGTCAAGGTGATTGGACAACTTACCTCTGACACCATCATGCCATTTTTGCAGGTCCCTATATTCCATGCCAGCTCTCAGGTTGACTAAGGGTGTTCAAAGCCCAATAAGGCTTAGCAAAGTGTAGACTCTAGAGTGTGTGAAGTGAGGTTCGGGAGACCCAAAGGCTGCTCCCTAAGACTATTGAGGTCTTGGGCTGGCATCCAGATTAGCTTTAGAATTGGCCTTAATTGGCAGTTGGCTGGGGTTGGTGGCTGGATCTGGTGGGCTGGGGTTCAGGAGCTGTCCTCTCACAGGGCCATGATACTTGGCAACATAACAAACAGAACAGAGTCAAGAAGAGGAGAGGGCCTTGGTGATGGTGATGAGTCTCTTTCTCTAAACAGGGTATAGGGGCTAGGACTTCAGCGTTTCTATTGTGGGACACAATCCAGTCCCTAACATTTGCTCTTTCCAAGTTGAAAGCTGCCCCTGTGTAATCCACTCCTGTTTGAGAAGAGGAAGGCGGTGCTCATGTTCTCCCTTGTTTCAGATGGCAACAGTAGTGGGTGCCATTGCTTGCCAGCAATCCTTTCCTGCTGATGAAGAACAATAGCTAGCTAGCATTTGCTGATCAAATTAGTATATGCCGAGTACTCTTCTAAGCACGCTACATGAGCTAGCTCATTCAAGCTCCGTAGCCCCTGAGAGAGGTACTGTGAGAATCTGCATTTTACAGAGAAGGGCCCTGAGCAGGGAGAGGTCGAGCCAGGACAAGACAGAGCTGGGGTTTGAAGTCAGTCTAACTCCATGGCCTGTAAGCGGTATGGAGGGTGGGAGGGGAGAAAACAGGAATGACTGGCCATAAATGAGTGCACCCCCCTGCTGCCTACCCCCCACTTCCCTGGCAGGGTGGGTGGAACACAAAGCCCGCCTTGCCTCCCTTGTGTGCTTTCCTCTTGCATACACGCTTCCTTTGAAGTGACTCTCCTACGTCACCAGAGTTTCCAAAGTCACTTGCCAAGGATGTCTTGGGCATCGGTGCCGGTGCTGGCGGAGCACAATGCAGTGAACTTGAGAGGAGGTTATTGATTCACAAAGCCCCTGGTCTGCAGAGCTCCTTGTCCCCTCACTCCCTTGGTGGGAAAGGTGGTGTAAGTAGATGCAGCATCTATTTGTGTTCAGCCAACAGCCACTCTGAAAACACACGAAGAAACATGCTGCCCTTCAAGGGCCTTCCCCTTGCCCCTGCAGCTCTCTGCAGAGACCCCCATCTGAATCAAAGGCACTGAGATGGTGCAGATCTGCAAAAGCCAGCCTCCCTCCAGGTCAGCAAACACGATGTGTGCTCCCAAGCCTGTGCAAGCCCCTTCCCAGTTATCTGCTCTAATCTGCTCAGATCCCAGAGGTGGCAGGCCCACATGCAGGCCACTTCAAAGGTTCTTGGAGCCTCATCCAGTACTAAGTGCACTCTGATGCTTCTGGGGTGACCGAGAGGAGGAAGGGTGAGTGCAGACGGGAGAGACGGAGACGAGAAGGAGCAAGAAGAATGCGAGTGGTAACCAGAACAGCTGTGTTCCCCTAGTTTTTGCTTTTTAAATTTCTGATAGGTAAGGAGCTCTGGTAGCGTAGTAGTTACGAATCAGGTTGCGAACCGCAAGGTCAGCAGTTCGAAACTACCAGCTGTTCCGTGGGGGAAAGATGAGGCTTTCTGCTCCTGTAAAGATTTACAGCCTTGGAAACCCTGTACAGGGTCGCTATGGGTCGGAACCGACTCCACGGCACATAACAACATTCCCACAGAACAGAATATAAAGATAGCTGTGGTAGTTTCCTACTGCAGTACCAACAGAAATACCATCACTAGGAGCCCTGGTGTGGTGCTGCGGGTTAATACCCTGGACCACAGAATTGGTTTGCGCTGCAAGATTGGAGCTTCAAACTCATCAGCCGCTTCTCAGAAACCCTATACAGGGTTACTATGAATCAGAACTGACTCGATGGCACTTAATGATTCCAACCCATAGCAACCCTGTAGGACAAAATAGAATTGTTCTGTAGGGTTTCCGAGACTATCAATTTATACAGGAGTAGACAGAGTGATTGGTGGGTTTGGACGGCTGGTCTTGTGATCAGCAGCCCAGTACTTAACCCACTGTGCCACCAGGATGTCTTCGTGTAGGAGACTGGAATCTGAATTCAAGGCTGGAATCTGTCGGGAAAGGCCCAGTATGTCTGCTCTGGGTGAAAACCCTCTCTTTCAACTCGTTTGTCTCAGATCCTGGTAGGTCTCCTCCTGGCCTCAGTCTTTCTGCATTTGTGCCCACTCTCTTCTATGTTTCATCTGCTCTTTTATTTCTCAAAAGTGATCTGAGGAAGACAGAGTCTTAATGACATTACCATGATGCCCCTATCCCCAGATAGGATTACCGCCACAGGTATGAGGGTGAAGATTTATAGCACGTAACTTGGGGGACTCAATTCAGCGCAGAGCAGTAGCCAGGGGCTGTGTAGGGGAAACACCTTCTCTCATCTATGTCTCGTCTGCCCGTGTCCTCCTTTGGAGGTCTTCCGTGGCCCCTTCTCATGCTCACTTGCAGATAGCTTCTAGGACTACCCAGGCACTTGCATCGATGTCATTGTCCCTTTACAGACCATATACTGTTCTGCACCTTACATAACATTTATCATCTGTGGCGCTGTGGGATAATGCACTGGACTACAAGGGCAGTTTGAACTGCAAGGTCGGCGGTTCAAATTGACCAGCCATTCCTTGGAAACCCTATACAGGGTTGCTGTGAGTAAGAACCGACTCGACGACACTTTACCACAAGACAATATGTCACACAAATGTCATTTTAACCATTGTGAAGTGTCTGTAATATTCAATGACATGCATTACATTCACCATGTTGTGCAACTGTTTATTTCCAGAAGTTTTACAATATCCCAAACACACACTCCATACCACCCATTAAGCAATACCTCCCCATTCTCGCAGCCACTGGTAGCCACTAGTAAACATTGGTCTTTTATATATTTGCCTGGTCTAGCTATTACGTATGAGTGGAGTCACACAGTATTTGCCCTTTGTGTCTGGCATATTTTATTGTTTGTACATGTCACTCATGTTGTAGCATGTATCACCACTTCATTTCTCTTTAAGGCTGTGCAATGTCCCGTTGTACATATGTAGCACATAGTCGGACACATGGGTTGTTCTCACCGCTTGGCTGTTGTGAAGAGTAGGACTGTAGGCATTGGTATACTAGTATGCTTGGGTCTGCGTGTCTCAGGTCTTGGGTTCTGCTGGAACATAAATACCATAAAGGATGACTTTAACTAATAAAAATGTATTCCCTCTCAGCTTAGGAGGCCAGAAGTCCAAAGTCAAAGCGTTAGATCTAGAGGAAGGTCCCTGTCTCCTTTCAGCATCCATAGGCCCAGCATTCCTTGCAGTTCTCCATGGGTCTTGGCATCAATCTTCCTTGGATCGAGGAACTTCAGAGTGCAGGGACCCCGAGTCCCAAGGATGCCCTCCACTCCCACCTCTTCTTTTTTGGTGGCAGTGCGCCCCCTCTCTCTGTTCGCTCCTCAAGATACAACCTAATCATGTAGACTGCACCCGACTTCATTAACTTCATAGAAGTGGGGATTTACATACAGCACATTGATGATAGCATCTGATAAGAGCTGATGGCAGCAGATCTCTTCATGGAGATGTCAACTACATCTTAGCTGCTAAACCACTGAGAAGCCTGGCCCAGCCAAGTTGGCACTAACCCTTAACTATCACACCGTGGTTTTAGTTCATTCATATGCATGTATGTATGCCTAGAAATAGGTTTGCTTGGTCATATGGTAATTCTGTGTTTAGCTTTCTGCGGAACCGGAGCAATACTTTTTACACTGGACAGTCTACCCTAGAGATTGTTTTGGAGCAGGACAAACAGAGCTTTCTGGTTCTTTCTAATGACTGCCGAGTATTCCATCATATATTTGTTCTGTCATTTATTTGGAGTCCTGGTATATCACTGTAGGATAAGCACTGGACTGCTAATTACAAGATCAATGATAGAAACCCACTACCCACTCCTAGGAAACTCTATAAGGGTCTCTATGAGTCAGAACTGACTTGACAACACTTAACAGCAACACTATTTATTTGGAGTCCCTAGGCAGTGAAAATGGTTAATGAATGAGTTGTCTGCTAATTGTAAGGCTGCAGGTTCAGGTTCACCCAGGGGCCCTTCAGAAGAAAGGCCTGATGATCTGCTTCCGAAAAAGTCAGCCATTGAAAACCCTATGAGACACAGTTCTTCTCTGACACACATGGGGTTACCTTGTGTCAGAGTCAGTCTCCGAGAAAGGATGTGTATCACTTATTTAACAAATCCCCCACTGTTGAGCTTGTAGTTTCCCACCCGCCTTTTCCTGTCACCAGTAACGATGCAAGGATATCCTTGTACATGAGTGGATTTGTACGATAAAATCCCAAGGAAACGCTAGGTCAAAAAGAATGTGTGTAAATGTTGCCAAATTCTCCTTAGCAAAGGTTGTACCAGTTTACACCCCACCAGGGATGTGTGTGGGAGTCCTGTGTGCAAAAGATGCCTCCATCACACCTTGCGTGTGTCCCTTGCTGGACTGCAAGGTCGGTTTGAACCGCAAGGCTGACAGTTCTACCTCATCAGCCACACCTCAGAAACTCTACAGGACGGCACTTAACAACAATAACAAGGGATGTGTGAGAGTGTTGTTCACATAGGAGGAGGGCCACTTTTCTTAGGGAGTGACCCTTTTTGGGGGGAGGGAAGCTTGGAAGCAGCAGCATGGGTTGATGCTCCAGTATTCTAGAAGTGCCTCGTCTTGATCAGCACAGCAGCCTCTAGAAAATTCTAGAAGTGCCTTGTCTTGATCAGCACACCAGCCTCTAGAAAATTCTGCCCTGTAATTGCTGCTGCTGTTGTTAGCTGCCCCTTAAGCTGGCCCTAACTCATGGAGTCTCCATGCACAATGGGGACTGTGTGGTGCCCATGAACAGATGAAGACCAGACCATTGTGGTCCACAGGGTTTTCATCAGCTAATTTTTAAGGAGATCACCAGGCCTTTCTTCCTAGCCCATCTTAGTGTGAAAGCTCCAGTGAAACGGGTTCAGCATCTTAGCCAACCTTTACTAACAGGCAGGTGATGGCTGGGCACGAAATACACAGGCCAATAATCAAAGTAGCTGTAGACACAGAAATGGAAGATGTCCAGCTCTACAGTTTCTTGTTTTCTTCATATTTACTGGCACAAGTCCAGTTTTTGCTGCAGCTCCTCATCAGAGAACATGTCAAAAGATGCCTACAAGTACTCGGTACCCAGTTCCACTTTACACTTTCTCGTGTCCCTTCCGATGTGGTTCAAGGACAAGTCCCCTGCTTGTGCTCTGGCTAGTGCGGCTGTGAATTGCTGAGATCAGAACAATTTGGAAAGGGCACCCAGGATTCTCAGAAATGGCCTTTGTCCTCAGTGTGTGCTCATCTCTTCTTTCTAGCCCAGCCTCCCCTGTATTGTTGCTGGAAGGGACTGGGAGGGTGGGTGTTTCCTCGTGGTCCATTGTCTCCATCTGCAGAATTCTGCAGCTGTGTAGAGCAGAGTCACTATTTCCAGCTGGAAAGTGCAAATTGGATCTTGGCAGAACACATTTAGTGGGACTTGGCAAAAGCCATGTGCTGACAAGGTGGATGAAGCCACATGCTGGCTGCCAGCAGAGCTCAGCCCCCCAACTCCAAAGGTGGAGTTCCCAGGTGGGGAGGGCTAAGACAGGAGCTAGGTGACTCTGACACTGGAGAGTAAGCTTAGTGCTAAGGGGATGAAGAAAGCTTGGTTTCTGGAATAGAAAGGAGGAGGACCAAGCCTGTGGGAAGGAAGGCACTTTGCGGGCAGACAGATGAGGGGCTTGTGGAGTGCTTGGCGAGAGGAAGAAACTGCTGAGCAGAACCAGGTGGTGGGAAGGCAGCCTGTTTACCCAGAGTCGAGCGTGATCTGGAGCAGTGGGAAAACTAGGACTGGGATGAATTGCGGAGGGCCTTGGATGATTGGCTTGAAGTTCAGACTTTTTTTTTTCAGTGAGTAAGTAGGAGCTGGAAGGAGGCTGTTAACCGCAAGGTCAGCAGTTCGAAACTACCAGCTGTTCTTCAGGAGAAAGAGGAGGCTTTCTGCTCCTGTAAAGATTTACAGCCTTGGAAACCCTGTACAGGGTCGCTATGAGCCGGAACCGATTCCATGGCACATAACAACAACAAAGTAGGGGCTGGAGGATAAGCACTGGACTGCTGACTGCAAGGTGGGCAGTTCAAACCCACCAGCTGTCCCTCTGAAACCCTATACAGGGTCACTCTGACTCAGAACCCACTTGATGGCACCTGACAACAACTCCCTCCTGCACATTGAGTTGGGTGGTGGAGGGGAGAGGTGAGCTCAGGATGTCTGGCTTATGCTTCCTAGTCAGAACTGCCAACTACTTCCTCTCTGGAGGCAGGACCAGTGGCATGGATGCTGCAGGGCAGTCCCAGTGGCAGTTTCATCCCATCCCAACAAATAGGCTCAAATGTCTTGTGGCAGGGGAATGGTTTAGTTATGCCACCGCCATACACTGGCCTATAATACAACCGTTGAAAATGTTTTCAAAGACTTTTATGATGGAAAATGCTCACAGTTGAATGTGAAATGGGACATAGCTAGGCCTGGAGGTGGGGTCCCTGGGCTTAATTGGAGCTGGCTGGTTCTGGGAGCAGCAGATGTTAGAGGTTCGACTGAGAGGGGGAGCCTTCCCTGCAGCACCCCCACATCTGAGCACCATCTGAGGTTTCTTTGTGGCCCAGATAAAAATCACGACTTTTTTTGCTAATTAGTTGAAATGGATTTGGGAAGCTCTAGGATGTAGTTTGACAGAAAAATAACACTTTGGGAAATGTTGTTGTTAAGTGCCATCAAGTTGGTTCCAACCCACAGCAACCCTGTATAGGGTTTTTGAGGAACTGCTGGCGAGCTTGAACCGTGCCGACCTTACAGTTCAAACGGCTTTGCAGTCTGGCGCGTGAACTCACAGCGCCACACAATTCTCTGCCGCTATGCCAACCTAAGGGACCTGACCAATGTAATGTGTTTTTAAAACCCAGTGAAATGACCTAGTCTCATTTTCTGCGATCGTATTGGAGATGGAAAGAAACCTGCTCAATCTCTGGAGCCCCCAAGATCCTATCACGACCTTAGTTTAGATGTAAGTTGAGAATCAGCAGAGTAGGAACTTACTTATTACATTGCTATCAGTTCGGATCTGGGGTAATTAATTTTGGAGCCCCATATTTGTGCACAAGTAGATAGACCATTTGTGGGAGCGTACCTTCCCGTAATGGAACTGAAGAGTGAAATCTAACACCATCTGTAAATAGGTTACTAATGTGTGAAGTCTCACCAGTGACTATGCCGTCTGAGCTGAGGTTTGCTCTCCCCCAAACTGCTAGTGGTTCGATTGACAAAGAGGATGAAGGAGAAAGGAAGGTGTTGACCTGCCTTTGGCCCTGTTTTTGCATCTTTTTTTTGAGGGGGGCGGGGGTTGGGGGGAATCTATGTTCTTCATGCAGAGTATTAACCACCTAGGTGATATCTTCCTTTGATCATGCCCTGGTAGCGCTAACCACCCACCTGTGAAATGAAAAGACATCTGTTAATGTGTATTAGCTGTCAGGCATCTGCTCTTGAGAAATTCGCCAGGATCCCAACAAAAGCAGTTGACTTTGGGCTGGCTCATTGTCCACATGGTGCTGCACTTTCATGCCTTTGTCAGAGGTTTGGACGGTAAGAGTCTGGGTTTCGTGTTGAATCCGTGGCAGAATTCTCACATTCCCTGTAGGAGATCTGGGCTGGAGGGAAACACAGCTCTTGTTCACCGTATCAGTCTTTCACCATGAGATTTGCCTACAAGTGAAAGTCTGCCTCTTCCCCTTTCCCTTTTGTATCTTTACTGTCCGGACCTGGAGATTCAGAGTTCACCTCCATCCTGCTTTCCCAGATGCCATTGAAAATCCATTGAATTCATGTGTTTGCCTCCAAAGAGTGGAGGGTGATGGTGTGGTAGAGCCCCGATTCCAGGCACCCCGATGCCTTGAAGTTGTTGGGCTTGTCTCCAGACCTCAGTTTTCCCTTCTGTGATCTCTGACATCTCAAATTCTGTGTTCTCCTGGAAATCACCGGAAGGGCGGTTGAGGAGGAGTTAAGATGAAGTAGATGAGGCTCACATGATCCCTTGGAGAGACCTTGGTCCCCTACCCTGTCAGAATGTTCACTCCATGGTCTTAGCTACCAACCACCTTCATAGGTGGGTCCCACCACTCATACAGCCCTGCCCTTGCTGACCTCTGACTTGGCTTCAGGATGAATGCCCACCCAGGCCTCAGGCCCAGCACCAGCCCTAGGAACTGGCTGAACCCTCACCTAGTCCCTGTCTGCGTCTCCATCTTGCTTTCACTCAACCCATCTGAGTCCCCATCCTGGACTCCCAGGCTTAAGCTGGATGCAGGCTCAGGATACAGTATCCACCTGCCCTAATGCAGGCTGAGCCCCCATTCATCCCTTGCAGTGCTCACTGTGTCCTCAGAATGAAGCTGAGCCGGCTCCCTCTTCAACCCTCATCTCTTTGATTGAACCAAGTCCATATCTGTGTTTTTGCTTTGCTTTTCTCCCATCCTTTCCTCCCAATCTTTCTGCTTATTCTCAGAGAAACTGGGGGTTGGGGGCGGTAGAGAGAGGGTAAGTTGGCAGTGAGATAAGATTCATCAATATTTAATTTTTATGGAAATCATGTCCTAGACATTCCCAAGGGGCTGAAAATTGTTCTGTGTTTTCAAAATCCAGTGATGTTGCTGAAACGGTTATGTTGTAAATAAAACCACATTACTGTCTGCAGCTCTCCTGTCGCTCTGCAAACACCCGCAAACTTGACAGTTTAATCCACTCAGGGAAGCAAAAAGGTTCGGGTCGCTGGTGGGGGCAGCCTTCTCCTCAGCCTGGGGATATAGGATTGTGAGTCATCGATAGCATAGTGCTGTTACAGCTAGGGAGGGAGGCAGAGCCAGCATGTCCCTCTGGCGACATATTCTTCCTCTGAACAGGAGACATCACCCCCTCAAGACAGTGGAGCCCTCTGGGGTTCCTCATGTTGGGACGCAATGGCTTTCTTCTATCTTCTGCCATGGGGCACTCAACCAGATGACTAACCAATTGTGCCCAAGTCCATTGGCAAGAGCTTTTGGGGGAGTTGTGATTTACAAAAGATTTTCATGTTCATTCATTTATTCACTTAGCCTTCAAACATTTATTAAACATCTACTATGTTCAAGGGAGTCCTGGTGTGGTGCTGTGGGTTAATGCGCCAGATTGCAAAGCCGTTTGAACTGCAAGGTCAGTGGTTCAAGCTCACCAGCTGCTCCTCGGAAACCCTATACAGGGTTGTTATGGGTCAGAACAGACTCGATGGCACTTCACAACACAACAATGTGTTCAAGGATATCATGTTTGGTAAGGTGAAGGGTCAGAGAAAAAGAGGAAGACCCCCAGCGAGATGGATTGGCAAAGTGGCAACATCAGCGGGCTCAAGTATGGCAATAATAGTGAGGTTGGCCCAGGACCGGGCAGTGTTTTGTTCTGTTGTGCCTAGGGTTGCTGTGAATCAGTACCGACTCGATGGCACCTAACAACAACAACATGTTCCAGATGCTGTTCTGCGTACTGTGGCTACATCCACCAGCAAAGCATACAGAAATCACTGTTTGCATTCTAGTGGACAGAGACACATAACAAACCAAGTAGATAAGTAAGATATCAAGTACACTGGGTGGTCAAAAGTGTCATGGAGAAAATTGAACCAGAATCGTTGGCAATTTTATAATAGAAATGGAAATACGTATCTACTAAGTCTTATACAAGAATGTTCATAACAGCTTGATTCATAAGAGCTAAACGCTGGACAAGATCCAGGTGTCCATCCACAGGAGAAGGACCAGCATCTGTGGTCCATCCATGCGATGGAACTTGACTCAGCTGCAGCAATGACAACACTGCTACACGAACATGCATGACTTTAAAAATTGAATTTTTGAATGAAAGAAGTCAATTAGAAAAAAACAAAGCTGTACTATATGATTCCATTTATATAAATTCTAGAATGTTGTTGCTTTTGTTAAGAGCCATAGAGTCAGTCCAACTCAGCAACTCTGTATGGGGTTTCTAAGGAGTGGATAGTGAGTTTGAACCACCGACCTTGTAGTTAGCAGTCCAGTGCTTATCCTCTAGTGTCACACCAAGACTCCTAGAGTAGGCAAAACTAATCTGTGGTGACAGAAATCATAGTTAGTGGCTGCTCTGCAGAGGGAGGGGTGGACATGTGGAGGGCACCAGGGGACATTTGGGGTGTGATGGGAAGGTCATGTGTCTTGATATATATTCATCAACACTGATTGGATGATTCACTTAAGATCAGAGCATTTCATCTCCAGTTATATAAAAGTTTTCTTCAACACAGCAGAGAGGTAGCATGCAGCCAGGAAGATGATGGTGGAGGGTGGGATGCAGATTGAATCAGGGTGGCCAGCGAAGGTTTGGCCGAGGAGAGGACTTGAAGACTCTGAAGACGAGCCGTGAGAATACTGAGGGAACAGCAAGTCCCAAGACCCCGGGGTTCCAGGTACCTAGTGAGGCAGACAAGAAAGCCGGTGTGGAGGGAAGTGCACATGAGGTAGACTCAGCACTGAGTCCTGTCTGCATGGCCAGCCTGGCTCCTGGCTCTGCTGCCTCCTGGGACCACAGTGATGGCCGGGGTGGAGACCGGTGGGAGCTCAGTGGAGACACTGGCTGATGACAGAGGCCAGAGGTTGTAACTCTCCAGACCACTCCCCACTTACTCACATCAGCAAGAGAACTTGTTTCCAGAAAACCCAGCGGAGTTTCAATCCAGGGTCAAACCATAGATGGTTCTTCTTGTAGAACAATGGCTGAGGGTCTGTGGGAGGTGGAGACTGGTGGGGTTCATCAGCCTTTTGTCCACATCTCCCCAAGTCTAGTGATGGTGGCCTTGGACATGACCATTCGTGCAGCTGGGACAGTCACTGTCGCTGTGTCTGAGAGTGTGACCAAAACCGGGGCTACAGCTTGTGGCAACTGAGTCTTCAGAGCAAGTCTTCTCGTTACGTAGTTGATGATGATAAAAGGACCATGGATGGTCATGGGGGAGACAGGCATCAGATCTCTACCTGACCTGCGTGCACTTTAGGACTTGAAGATGGCCAGAGTGAAGGATTTAAGAAAACAAACTCTCATGTACTGAGTGTGAAGGAGAGTGTCAAGGGCCCAATCCCAATACGCTGAAGGGTCTTGTGGGTAAGAAAAAGATTAGGTAAGCATGTATTATATAGACTGCACCATTCACATGCATTCTCCTCCCTTCATCCTCCCAGCGCTCTGGGTACACATTATTATCCCATGTTACAGATGAGGACACTGAGGTTCAGAGGAGGACAGTGACTTGCCCAAGGTCACACAGCTTTTGAACTGTGGCACCATCATTGGAGTCCAGATCTGTTGATTATAAGCCTGGTCCTTTCTCTTACCACACTCTGCTTGTTCCCTGGTCCTACTGGACACGAAACCCATGGACACCCAAAGCACCTCCTTACCCCATCCTGCAGCCTTGCAGAAATTCTGGCTTCAGGCCTCTTCTGGGGGGAATCATGGGAGTAGGAATTCTGGTCTCACTGAGATCTTCTGTCTCTGTCCAGGTAACAGAGAAACTGAGAGCCCCAAAGGGCTCCATAAAATGTAAGAGCGTTCCCAGTGCAAAAGGGAGCTCCGAGTTCTAGAAGCAGGTAGTGCAGCAAGTGGTGTGTGTATGTGTGTGTGTGTGTGTAGCACAGTGTGTGGGTAATAGAAACCTCCCCTCTCCTCACTCCAGAGCAACTCAGCACCTGGTCCTGGTACAATTTTTGGTAGAAGTAAAGCTGCCCATAAGCCTGGGCACATTAGAAAGATGTGGGTAGTGGGAGAGGTTTGCATAGAAGACTGTTGAGCTTTGCGGGTAGGGAAGAGCTTACAGGAACAGTCAGACATGGGGTGGGGGCAGTCTCTGGCAGCACTTCCTCCCACCTTGCTGAGGTCACCCCTCCCTTGGCTGGGATGCTGTCTATTGTCTTTGGAGAGTGTCAAGAGCCTCAGCTTTGCCAAGCCGTGCTCAGAAAATGCTATTGATCGCCTTTTATTTATTTATTTATGAAATTTTTTTTTTGCTGTTGGCAAAAAAAAAAAAAAAAAGTCTGTGCAGTATTTCCCTTGGCAAGGGCCAGCTTTCTCCTCCCCCCTCATGCATGCACGCACACACACATGCATGCATGCAGGCAGTCAGGCAGGCAGCACACACAGACTCCTAAACTGCTCGCCCTCTCTGCACTCCAGCAAGCCTTCCCTGTTTGTGAGCTGCAGGGAGAGGCAGATGTGATGAGTTAATGACCTGCCTAAGGAGCTCTGGTAGCATTCAAAACTACCAGCCATTCTGCAGGAGAAAAATGAGGCTTTCTGCTCCCGTAAAGATTTACAGCCTTGGAAACCCTGTGCAGGGTCACTATGGGTCAGAACCAACTCCACGGTACTTACCAACAACAACTGCTTGCTACACTGCTGCGGCTGCTGCTGTTGGGAGCAGAGAGGCCTGTGGGACAGCACTGAGCTGCCCTATAGGGTTCTCTAGGCTGTCATCTTCACAGGAAAGGACCCCTGGTGACGTGTGGGTTAAATGTTAGGCTTTTCGCTACAAGGTTGGTAGTTTGAACCTACCAGCCACTCCATGGGAGAAAGATGAGGCTATCTGTTCCTGTAAAGATTTACATGCATGGCAACAGTAGTGAGGCTAACCCAGGATCGGGCCGTGTTAAGTTCTGCTGTGCATAAGGTTGCTATGGGTCGGTACCGACTTGATGGCACCTAACAACAACAAAACCCAATGAAGTAGTTCGACCTTGCCCTGTGGGGTTACCAGGAGTCAAAATCGACTCGATGGCAGTAGGTTTAGGGATTTCTTACTGATTTTTGCTTTTATTTATTTTTTTGGCGATCTTTATAGCAGCAGATTGCCAGGTCTTCTCTCCTACAGAACTGCTAGGTGGGTCTGCACCACCAGCCTCTGGGTTAAGCAGTTAAGCATTGAACCATTCATGGTGGTGGCTGACTGCCACCGAGCTGGTTCTGACCCATAGTGACCCTGTCTGTGTAGGCTTTGTGAGACCGTTAATCTTTATAGGAGCAGAAAGCCTCATCTGTCTCCCACAGAGCGGCCTTGCGGTTTAGCAGTGCAGCTCGCAATCCACTACACTGCCAGGACTCAAACCATTAGTTGTTGTTGTTGTTAAGTGCCATCGAGTCAGTTCCGACCCATAGCGACCCTGTGTAGGGTTTCCAAGGAGCAGCTGGTGAGCTTGAACTGCCAACCTTGCAGTTCAAACAGCTTTGCAATCTAGCGCATTAACCCACAGCACCACACCAGGACTCCATTAGTAAGTGCTCCAAACACCTTTGTGGGATACGTGGACGGTGAGATGTGGGCCGATGCCCGTGGGGGGCTGGATGCTGAAGGTGCTGATGGGAAAGGCCTCCTGTGTACCAGCCACATCACAGACACGCACAGTGGATTTGATGACTTCGTTGTGGTTAGTTGCTGTGTGGTCACGGCACCTCCATGTACAATGGAACAAAACACTGCTTAGTGTGGTCCCATCTCACAGTCATTGCTGCATCCATTGTTGGGGCCCTCCCTCATGGGGGACTTATCTCCTAGCACTAAACCAGACCATCCATAGGACTATCATTGACTGGTTTTGGGAAATTGAGTGCCAGATCTTTTTTCCTAGTCTCTCTTAGACTAGAAGTGCTGTTGAAACCTGCTGATATCTGTCCACACAGTACTGTCCACATATGTGTTGTGACTGCTGAACAGCCCGATCAGTTGTGGGGCTATTGAGGGCAGAAGTCATATCTGGTGGAGTTTTGTCTCTCCTGGGTGTGGGCACAGGGCCAGGTGGAAGAAGGATGGGCAGTCATTCCTGTGGCCCCCGTGCCACCTGGAATAGCACATCCCATCAAGCTCAGCCATACCTGAGCTGTGGAAGGCACGTTCCACACATTCACCCAAGGTGTTCTCTTCTCTTTTCCCTGGCAGGAGTTCCCCTTGGCCATCCTCAGGGGCTGGGAGTGCTACTGTGCTTACCCCACACCCCAGTTCAACCTGCGGGATGCAGTGGATGGTTCACTGTGCAGCCAGGAGGCCCAGACACAGAGGCTGGGGGGTTACTGCGAGGTCTACCAGACACCTGTGCAAGGTGAGCTCTCCCCAGAGGTGGACAACGTACACAGGCCCCACACCTCTCTGCAGTTGCCACAGGTTGGGACGTTTAGCCTAGGGGCTGGAGAGGAGCTTTCAGCATTTGGAGCTGAGTGTGCACATCAGGGAAGTGTGGGGTGTCTGCATTAGAACCCTAACAACTTAGGGGGTAGTACAGCTAGTAGGGAGGAAGAGGGTTCCCTCCTCCCCTGCGTCCTCTGGGGATGCAGGTGGTGAGAAGTGCAGAGAGAGGTGGGCCCAGAGGGATGGCATGGTGGTGAGGGATGAATGTGCATGTGGACAGCAGAGGTGGGCCAAAGGAGGAGCTTCCAGTGTCTCAGGTCCCTGGGCTGTGGTCCTGGGCCTCCTCTTTGGCATCCATTCAGGTCTGTCCCAGCTGACCTCAGAAACAGTTGACCCACCTTTATGAGACCTCTACTCTGGCCAAACACAGCCCAGCTGCTGTAGGGCTTTACCTGAGATTTCCCAAGCTCTTTGCATCAGTCCTGATTGGAGGAAGGTGAGACACAGAGAGACAGCTCGCCTAGCATGAGCCCAGCGCTGGTTGATTATTGGATGTAGCTGAGAGTGTGGTAAAGGGCTCAGGTCAGCCCACAGGAGACAAAACTGGGACTGAGGGTCCACGGAACATGGGAGGCCTTGTCACGGAGGCTACCTCTGGCTGGCCATGAACCTGTGCAGCCAGGGCACAGGGGGAGATCCTTCCCCTCCTTGGGTCCCTGCTCCCCCATCTATTAATGGGGAGGGTGAGTCATATGGAATGGAGGTGACTAACCCTGAGGCAATTTCTGGACTTGCAGACACTCGGTGCACAGATCGCAAGTTCCTGCCCACTAAGTCCAAAGTGTTTGTGGCTTTGTCAAGCTTCCCGGGAGCTGGGAACACGTGGGCGCGGCACCTCATTGAGCACGCTACTGGCTTCTATACAGGCAGCTATTACTTTGATGGAACCCTTTACAACAAAGGTAAGTCAGGCCCGCCTGAGGAGGGAGAAAAGCAGCTCTCTGCAGCCTAAATGCATATTCCTGGCCGCACCCTGCAACTTAGAGCAGTTCTCAAATATTAGCAGCGTCCAGGAGGCTGGCTAAAACACACACTCCTAGGCCACACCACAGAGGTTCTGATGTGTTTGTTTTGGAAGGGAGAGGGCTGAGAACTTGCATTTCTATGAGCAACTAGGTGGTGCTGATGCCGCAGCCCTAAAACCACACTTGGAGCACAACTGCATGAGGTAATGTTTTGTCTGAGGCAAGCAGCTTGAATTCACTTATTGTAAACATTTCATGGATTCCCCATAAATTTCAGAACCTTTAATACAGATCAGATGTCATGTATTTGTTGTTGCTATTGTTTGGGAGGGGACTGCTGATTTTTTAAATAGGTCTAAGGAGCTATGGTAGCGTCATGGTTATGAATCAGGCTATGAACCGCAAGGTCAGCAGTTCGAAACTACCAGCTGTTCCGCGGGAGAAAGATGAGGCTTTTTTCTCCCGGGAAGATTTATAGCCTCAGAAACCCTGTACAGGGTTGCTATGAGTTGGATTCCAACTCCACAGCACACAACAACAACAACAAGGAGTCCTGGTGTGGTTCTGTGGGTTAATGCGTCAGAGTGCAAAGTTGTTTGAACTGCATGGTTGATGGTTCAAGCTCACCAGCTGCTCCTTGGAAACCCTACACAGGGTCGCTGTGGGTTGGAATCGACTCGATGGCACTTCACAACAACAACAAGAGTCTTTAAGAGTTTCATGATTTCTCATTTTTTCCTTGTAGAAGTCAGAGGCCTCATTATACCAATAATAAAATAAACGTAAATGGCTCAAATCTGTGTTGTTTAAGAACTAAGGACCTTAGACAAGTCAAATGGCTTCTGAAATTGGCAAAAGATATTTCTCCACTTTCACATTTGAAATGTGGAACAATTTCTCTGGGTTTCTTAACTAGTGTCTAGTTTAGGAAAAGGTGATGCATCGGTAACATCCTAGAGAAAAGAATGGAAACTTCTGAGTTTCCTGGCAGTGCGTTCTAGAATCCCCACAGCAGTCTTGGTCTGCTTGGGAAAACACCCAGGTTTTTCGTATAATCCAACCCCATCTTCCTGGAGAGTCTTGAATGTTATGGATACCTGCAGGTAAGGGGGACGTGGCCGAAGTACCTGGTCTTGCCCACACCAGTCTAGATATCTAGGAATCACTCACATGTGCATAGATCACAGTTACACACCTTGTTAATATAAAAGCTTTACCTTATTCAAGCTGTCTCCATGGCCCAGTGGTTGGAATAGTGTAAGAAGCCTGGGTACCTTGGAGCCTTGTAAGACTGGTTTTACATAGCTACTGGCCTCAGAACACTGACAAAGTGATGACACACATGCAAAAGCTCACAAGACAGCTCCCGAGCCAACCTTGTGGGTGAATGTGGCCTGAGCTATAGCAAATGGCTAGCATTGGAATCCACTGAGGCCATATGAAAGGCACCCTGTGTCTCAGAGTTCTCAAAGACCAGACATCAAGATCATCCGGCCCATGGTTTAATTATTCCTTTCCTGGGATCAGAATGAATCAAAGCAATGGCTGTTGCCCAGGACAGAGATGAGTGTGATGTGTTGAGTTTCATTGGGTGAACTCATACGTTCTGTGTTCAAAAACCCTGCATTTTCCAGGCATCACCAAATCCCTCACTGCTCGCTGTAGATACGGTAGTTCCTTAGCTATTCATGAAGGAGGTGAGGGGTACAGCTCATTTGAGGTTTCCAAGAGACCTAGCTAAAGCTCAGGGGCATTTATTGAATGAGTTTCCAGAGAGGAGAATGGTAAAATGTATCAATGGCATGGGCTGTATGGGCTGTGGTCAGGACACTAGATTCACGTGACATCTTTTCCAGGAAACCTTTGATGACATACCACTGTTGTTGTTGTTATGTGCTGTGGAGTCGGTTCCGACTCATAGCGACCCTGCACAGGGTTTCCGAGGCTGTAAATCTTTACGGGAGCAGAAAGCTTCATTGTTCTCCCTCAGAACAGCTGGTAGTTTCGAACTGCTGACCTTGAGGTTAGCAGCCTGATTTATAACCACTATGCTACCAGAGCTCCTAATTTGATACTCCACTCTTGGCTTTCATAAGCCCCGGAGCTCTAGTTTGTGCTTGACTGTCTCTAGAACTATTCCCCCTAATGTACTGGAAGACCCCTAGAGACAGAGTCTCTGTTCTATCCCTTTATCCCTGACGTAAAGTTTGACAACAGAGGGTTGTTGTTTATTTGCCATGGAGTCACTTCTGACTCATAGTCCCTTATGTGGGGTTAGAGTACTGCCCTGTGGGGTCTCCGGGGCTCTAATCTTTAGGGAACACATTACCAGGTCTTTCTCAGTTTGAACCACTGACCTTTTGGTTAGTAGCCGGGTGCTGCATCATTGTGCCACCCGGGCTCCTCTGACACAGAGCACTCACATTCACTGCGTGAATCTATGTTGACAAGTGTGGGACTCTGGATGGATGTGAAGAGCCTGCAGTTTCCAGCCGGCAGTCATCTGGGCTCTGAGTACCCAGCACTGCCTCAAGTGACCCAGGAAGGGACACACCCCAGATGACTTGGTCCATAGGAGCAAGGCTCTGACCAGAGAAACGGGCAGCTGAGAGGCTGGCCAGGAGGCAGAGCCACCTCATATGCAAGCTGGGGCCCTGTTACCAGAGTATGACCTAAGACTAGATGGAGGGGCTACAGCTTCTTATAGCCCTGGAGTTTGGTGATGGGGATCCCACGTCCCCTGTGGGCCAGTGGGTGGGAAGACGACGTAAAGCCACGCAGACAGAGCTTTGGTGGTGTTGCCAGGAGGCTGTGAGATCTTGGGCAAGTGTCACAGCCACTCTGACCTTCGGTCTCTTCATCCGGCTATATCTGCAGCTGTGGTTCTTTTGAAGGCTCGTGTGAAGTTATCACTGCTAAGATGCCCACAGCATATACACCTCCAGCACCCCTAAAGGGAACATGGCCAGGCTCTGCTCCCTGACTTTTGAAAGCCTACAGGGGGTGTCTTACCTCCTTCCTATGGTAAACACACACTCTTAAACGTTTCCTGCTTTCACTTGTTCTTGAAGGCCATCCTGTGGCCCTTCCACTGTGCCCTCCATGGGTCTCTTGTATGCCCCTAGCTTTGACTCGCCCTCAGGGTTGCAAGTTAGCACTTGGTCCCTGGCGGGTGCATTCCTCCAGGGGCCTCTTGTTTCTGGTGGGCAGGCTTCAAGGGTGAAAAGGACCACTGGCGGAGCCGGCGCACCATCTGCGTGAAGACCCATGAGAGTGGCCGCAGGGAGATCGAGATGTTCGATTCAGCCATCCTGCTCATCCGGAATCCCTACAGGTCCCTGGTGGCTGAATTCAATAGGAAATGTGCCGGGCACCTGGGCTATGCAGCTGACCGCAACTGGAAGAGCAAAGGTAAGTGGAGGAGGGTCTCTGTGGGGTGGAGGTCTCAGCTGTGCAGAAGGACTGCCGTGGGGATTCAGGACCAGACCATTCATGTATGCACTGACCCATCGTCCCGGGACTTTCTGTCACTGTGGCTCCCTGTCCCCTTCCTGCTTACCTGGGCACTCAGAACTCACCCACTCACACATTGTACAGAAGTATAGCTCATCTCCTCCCCACCTCTTCCACATCTGCCCAGCCCAGTCAGCACCAAGTGAGATGCCCTATACCCCTTTCCCATCCCTGCTCACACCCAGGAACTTACAGGAAGCTGTAGGAAGAGCATAGGCTTTGGACCCAAATGGGCCTGGTTTAACCCTCACCTGCCTCCACGAGTGGGTTCTTCATTCACGGAATGAAGCAGAAGCCCCAGTGGGGCAGTGGTCTGCCTCTCATGGGGCATATGGGCCAGTGAAGCCACACACATGCCCAGTAGGTGAAGCACCTCCTAAACTGCTTCTTGGAGTTCCTGGGCAATGCAAATGGTAATGTGCTCAATGGTAACCAAAAGGTTGGAAGTTCAAGTCCTCTCAGAGGTGCCTCGGAAGAAAGACCTGGCGATTTATTTCCCAAAAAATATCCATTGAAAACCCTGCAGAACCTAGTTGTATTCTGCACACGGGGACACCATGAGACTTGGTAGCAACTGGTTCCAGTGAAACTGCTTCTCACTGACCAGCCACAGTGTCCAGCTGGGTGATAGCCCCCACTCCTTCTTCCCAGATGAGAACAATGGAGACACAGCGAGCGCAGCCCCATGACTCATCCCAGGTGGCCAGGGTGGCATGTGACTGAGCCTGGGCTCAAACCCAGATTTTCTGATTTTGCGTGTCTTTTAGTCAGTCATCTGTGGACACACACTGAATGAAGGCCTATTGCGTTCCAGGCCCTGGGCAAGACTCAGAGGACCCCAGGCTGAAAAAGTCTTGGTCTCGTTCCACAAGGCATTCTTTGGCTAGTTTTTGGGCGGTAAATACGGGAGAGTAAACGCAATGTGATACTGGCTGAGGAAGTGAATCTGTCCAATAGCAAACCCAGTCCAGGCAGGTTGGGTGGGGAGAGGAGTGGGAACCCTGTGGCCAGACAGGCTCCTGATTGTGGATCCGCTGAGGCATGTTGGTGCCCTCAGCTGGTTTCCCAGACCTCCCTTTCCCATCACCTTCAGCCTAGACCAGCCCCACACAGACATTTCCTGCCCGCCTTCCTGACTCCCCTTCAGAGACCATAGCTCACTAAGCCCATTGGAGTTCAGGGCTCATGGAAGGAGCTCAACGCATCAGGTGGAACTGGGCTTTGCTGTCTTCTCCTCCTGGTGTGGCCACTCTGGACAAAATGTGCACCTCTTCTTCCAGAGCCTCCATCTTCTCATCTGAAAAACAAGGATCATGACAGCCTCTGTCTGTCTTAGGGAGCACAGTAGCTCTGTAGGATAATCACCGGACTATGAAGCACAGGGTTGGAGGTTCAAGCCCACCAGTCACTCTGCAGTAGAAAGATGAGGCTTTCTACTCCTGCAAAGATACACATCCTCAAAAACCCCATTCAGGGTTACTATGAGTTGGAACCACTCAACGGCACTTAACCACATCTGCCTTAATTATTATTATTATTATTATTATTATTTTGGTGGGAGGGAGGGTGTGCTTCAAGGCTGTGTCCTTTAGGAAGCAGATTGCCAACTCTTTCTTCTGAAATGCCTCTGGGTGGGTTAGAACCACCAACTTTCATTTAGTAGTAGAGTCCTTAGGCATTTCTGCTACTCGTGGACGCCTGCAATTGGGCCTATACAGTATTCTGTTTCCGTTTCTACAAGTTGCTGCCGCAGAAGCATCACAAGTTGGAGTTTAATGAGTAGACATTGATTTTCTCACCATTTAGAAGCCCAAGGTCAGGACTTTAGCTCTGGGGAGGGCTTGCTGTCCACTCAGGGGAGAACCCTAGGCTCAGCCTTCTCTGTCTAGATGGCCTGCATTGGAGATCTCTGGGTGGTCTCTAACTTCTCCCCATTTGCTTCCCTTCTTCAGTGCCTGTTGGCCTCAGAAAGGGATTGGCTTTAAACAGCACCCTATAATGATAAGGCCTCAATGATGTAACAAAAAAACCAGATTCCTAAATGGAAGCATAGCCACTGGAATGTTGATGTTGTTGCCAAGTGTCCTGTATAGAGTTTCTGAGAAGTGGCTGGTGGGTTAGAACCGCCGACCTTATGATTAGCCCAGTACTTATCATACAGTACCACACCAGGACTTAGGACTCATAATACGTCCTTTATGGGGGACCCAATTTACTCCCTGACATGACCCTAGAAACTCGTGGTAAAAATCAGAGAAAACAGACACCTCTCACTGTACCTGGGATTTATCGCTAGCACAGTGATGGAAACTGTTTGTGTCTGGATGGATAGTCCTTGACATGGCTGCTACTCTGGAAGTGGGGGCCTCATGACTTCACCCCAAACAAGTAAATTCTTAGTCTTCTGGATAAGAAATCCTATAGAGTAGGTCATCTGCAAAGACATCAGGTTGTCCCTTGTCTGTGACTTCATTCTGTGTCCTGCCACCGGATGCACATGAGTCAGGCACCACATCCACTCAGTTTTAAACAAAGATAAAAACTGGTTGTCAAGTGACCTCCTGTATGTCCGAGTAGAACTGTTGTTGTTGTTATTAAGTGCTGTGGAGTCGGTTCCGGCTCATAGCAACCTGTATAGGGTTTCCAAGGAGCGGCTGGTGAGTTTGAACTACCCACCCTGCGATTCAAACCGACTTTCTCATCGAGTGCTTATTCTACAGCGCCACACCAGAAGTCCATAGGTTTTCTACAATGGATTCTTCTGAACTAGATTACTAGGACTTTCTTCTGAGGTACCGCTGGTAACCTGGTACACTTGAACCTCCTCCCAGTCATCCAACGGCTCTTCCTCTGCAGGACGTACAGGCATGGTGGTCCTGGGCAGTGGGCAACGGGAACTGCTCCTGACCTGTCCCCTCTCTTCTCGCCCCAGAGTGGCCAGACTTTGTCAACAGCTACGCATCGTGGTGGTCCTCGCACGTGCTGGACTGGCTCCAGTACGGGAAGCGGCTGTTGGTGGTGCACTATGAGGAGCTACGCCGCAGCTTGGTGCCCACGCTGAGGGACATGGTGGCTTTCCTCAACGTGTCCGTCAGTGAGGAGCGGCTGCTCTGTGTGGAGAACAATAAGGAAGGCAGCTTCCGACGGCGTGGCCGGCGCCCCCACGACCCCGAGCTCTTCACGCCAGAGATGAAGGACCTCATCAACGGCTACATCCGAACTGTGGACAAAGCCCTGCGGGACCACAACTGGACCGGGCTGCCCAGAGAGTATGTGCCCAGATGATATGCCACTGGCCTGACCCACCAGGACACGGTCACTGTGCCGGCTGCACACACACTCGGAGGACACGCTAGGTGCTGTCTCACACCCTGGGGACCGAACAGCCCCCAGCTGCACACATGCAGACACGCTTCACATGGCACACACATGCAATTTATGTGCTCATAGGTACAGCTGGGCACACTGCCTCGTGTTCATGATGCCCATGTGGACACAGCTCAGCTGTTCATGCAGGGTGCTTCAGGACATGCAGACCCACTCTGGGACTCCCAGACACAATCACGCAGAGACATGTGCACACAGATGCTGGGCTACGTGTTCCGAGGCTGGTGGGCTCACACACAGACACACATATGCTCCAGGCTCACTCTTGGGGTCCAGCACAGACTCGCTTCTCAGGGCCCTCTGATCTGAAGGAGCCTCAACTCTGACTCGGGCCACTGGACTGGGCAAAGACCTTTGAACTGGAGGTGGGGTTTGCTGCCGGGCCAGGTGGCCCCAATTGGGTTCCTGACATCCATAAATGTGTGTCTGCTGTAATCTCGTCTCCCTTCTCTGTGAATGGGCTGGCAGCACTAGGGGCAGGGTGCGTCCCCCAACACCCATATTCTGTACACCCACTGAGCACTCCTCCTCACCTGCCCGACACCAGTACTCTTCAGAGTGGGCTTCCTTCCCTGATTTCTCTGACCATCCCAGGAAAGCTGGGGTTCACATCATGCCCCAGAAGTGGGATGAAGGGGTGAAGGAAACAGTGGGGCAGGGACTGGGCCTCCAAGGGAACCCCTGAATCCAAGAGGGTCCTGCACCAGCAGAAGGGGGCCTGAGGTGGGCATGGGAAACTGTAAAGGAATAGTCTTGGGGATCCTTGCATCTTGTTGCATGCATCTCCGCGCTGCACCTCCCCCCCTCCCCCCCCAGCAATATTAACCAGATAGACAGTAGCTCACGAAGAATTGGGCAGTGTTACCCATCCACACGCCCTACAAAAGCCAGGCTGTGGCCACAACTCTGATAGTTACCCCGTCACTTCCTGTCACTGTTGCTTTGACACTTGGTCTTTGTCGTACCTTCTCTCTCTAAGGCTAGCCTCTCTCCCACGGCGTCATGCATCTCCTTGTTAGCACTAACAGACGCTGCTGATATGGTGTGCTGGAAGGGTGGGCTGTAAAGACCCTCACCCCTGCAGCTTAGTCTGGTAAGACCTTGTCACCCTCCTGAGCCTGCACAGCCCCACAGCAGAAGAGGGTGTGCTGTGCAGGCTTGGAGGGTCAGCCAGTCCACTTGGGCTCTGAAGAGAGTGCATTCCTCTATCTGAGAACTGGTCTCAAAGAATCAGTGGAATATGCTCACACAAGGGAGAGGGGAAGGAGCGTTGAGGCAGAGAGAACAGCATCTGCAAAGGCTCAGATGCCTGGAAACTGGTGTGTTGGAGCAATTGGTGGAGAGTTGAGTGTGAGACCTGTGGTTCAGTGAGAATAAAGACTGGGACAGAGGAAAGGATTCTGTTTCCCAGTCCTGGGG
This sequence comes from Chrysochloris asiatica, assembly GCF_000296735.1. Lineage (NCBI taxonomy): Eukaryota > Metazoa > Chordata > Mammalia > Afrosoricida > Chrysochloridae > Chrysochloris > Chrysochloris asiatica. Next base: position 6,564,185 of record NW_006408572.1, on the reverse strand, counting down.
GTAGAAGGGGGCTGATGCTAGTTACCGTTTTGGGTTACCCTGCTCTGCCTGTCTAGGGCTCAGAAATGAAGCAATGGAGACCAAAAGGCTCAGACCTATGAGGCAGGACTGTGACCTTGCAGCCAAGACACTGAGGAGCTCAGGATGCTGACCTCTGAGAGGGGAGAGAGATGGGTAGCCTGGGGTAACCCTGGCTGGACCCTTGGTCCTGCCTTGGGAAGACCACCATCAGAAAGACCCACCAGCCAGAGCTAAGCTTCATTGAGAGAAGAAAATCTTGTAAATGCTTTGGGGGCTGTGGTGCCGGGACCCCTTACCCATCCTCTGTTTCTTGACTTAGAGAGTGCCAGTGGCATGGAGTCCAGCGGAGCTGGCCGCTCCTCATAGAGAAGACGCCCCCAGCCTTGCATTTGTCAGCAGGTGAGATGGAGCATGTGTACTCCTGGGGCCTCCAAGGTCTTCCACTGAATTGCACCCAAATCCACAGTGATGCTGAGGCTGTCCTTGACCCTCCCACAGCCTCACTAAGCTCAAGGCTGAAAACACCAAGGTCTTAGTATTTATTGCAGCAGGAGGCGCCTCTTGAGAGGTGGGGTAGTTGGAACCCACCCAGGACTCCCACACAACCTTGGAAGGGGTGTGGAAACAGTGGTCTCCACATCTCAGAGTAAACCCTAATCTCAAAAGAGACAGCAGGAGAAAGAAAGAAAAGGCAGGGCTTGATGGTGTATAGGGTAGAGGTACAGTGAAGTTTGTCGTCAGCAGTACCACAGAATACCAGGCAAAGTGGGTTCAGAGAAGAACTCCAAAACTCTTCAACACATAGGTAGTAATATTTTAAAAGTTTGGAGGCTTATGACTAGTGGAACTTGTAGCAGAAGTAAGAAATCACATCCTTTTGAATCTGCTGGGCTCTGTGGCCCTGAGTCAACAACTTGAGCAAGACCAAATGGTAGGACCAAACGATGGAACAGACCCATCACAGAATAACACCATAGGAACCTCAGATCAAAGATGTTTTGCTTTGTTCTGATTTCTTTGGTATCTGTTCATTGCCCCCCCCCCACTCTTTGCGCACCTTCATTCTTGTGACTAGAGGGGGTGCCTGAGCAAGTGGACACCCCCCACCCCCACCCTACCACACATGTGCACAGATACTGTCAGCCCAAGAGCCAGCCCTGAACTGTTTTTTAATAGGGAAAAAGCCAGAACAAGTGGTGTGGGGAGGGAAAGAGAGTTTAAAAACAAAAGAGGCTGAAAATTAAATTAAATCCTTAGGTATAGCATAACAACCAACAGGGGCATCTTGAAATTTATCAGCGGGCCTTGAAGGCAAGAAGCTGAAAGAGGACATTAAAGTCATACTCATATTAGGCTACAGATTTTTTTTCTTCTCTCTCTCCTCTCCCTTTTCTGCGATTATAGACTACAGTAATCAGTCTAGTTTTGTTGTTGTTGTTTTGGTGGGTTTTTGGTTTTATTTTCTTGGTTTTTGCTGTTGCTGTTTTGCTGTTTTATTCTCCCCCTTTAGCTTTTGGGGACACTTTCTCTCCCTATATTACCCAAGAAGAGACAGCAACTGCTGCCATATAGTCAATCTACAATCACGCTCTATAAAACACCAAAATCCAGGCAAGAACCAATACCAATTGCCATATACCAGGGAGACAGACAACACCTGTGAAAGTTACTCTGAGTTAAGCAATGAGAAGAGTGAAAAGGGAAGCCCACATCCTGATCACATCTACCAAGAGGCAATCAGAAAACATAAAAAAATACCGAAACACACAACCAATTAAGTACTAAGGTTACAGATAACACTAAATATGTCCAAGAAGCAAAAGCAGATGACCATATCAGCACATGTCCAGAAACAAGATAAACTGTCTGAGACAAATGACCTAAGGTAGACCTGGACTGAATTGTGGAAGGAGGGCAGGCCTTGGAAATGCCTGAGAAAGAATTCATAAAAAGGATGCAAGGATGGTTCAACATTAGAAAACGATCAACATTATCCACCATATAAATAAGAACAAAGAAAATAACCACATGATCATATCGATTGATGCAGAAAAGGCATTTGACAAAATCCAACATCCATTCCTGATAAAAACACTCAACAAAATAGGAATT
>NW_006408572.1:6550870-6558682 GCF_000296735.1 Chrysochloris asiatica | reverse complement strand
GAACACCCACACTTGCAGATAATACCCACTTGACCTGGCTTCAATGAATGCATGATCAGAGCTCAACCAGAAGAAGAAAGAAGAGGAAAAAAAAGAGTAATCTGATACAATTTGATGAAGGTGACCTACACTTATGGATGCAGTAGCTCAAAAGAGGGAACAAATCTTCACAGCGAGGATCATTATACCCCCTCCACACACAAAGAGGACAGGGATGGACAACTTGCACATTGGCTACCGAAAATGGAGGGGCTACAAAGGCAAGAAGTGACTGGCTTACAAGCTTTCAAGAGGGAGCTAGAGGGTGTGGAGGAAGGTAGAATCTCCATTGAGTAGTAAGTATCCAATCTGTCTGGGTGGGGCTGATGAAAGGAGATGGGGATAGGTCTCTTGTGATATAATAGTGAATAATTGTTATCAAGACTGACAGTGAGGGTTGGAAATGCAAAGGTAGACATTTTGTAACAAAAGGAGGGGAGTGATTGACTTTGCAGTCCAGAAGTGGAGGTCCTTGAGACCATCAAGGGAGAAGAGCGGAGTGTGGGACCCTACCCAGAGAAAGAGTAGATGCTAGAGATGGAGGCAGAGATGATGATGTAGAGAGATGGAGCAGCTGGGGTCTCTAGACCCAGAGAGGGAGAGGGGCTATGTGCTGATGACCAGGGGGCAGGCTTGCAGGGTATACCCTTTGGATGATTGATGACGTACGGAGGGGATTGTAACCATGGCAGTGAAACGATACACAATAGGATGAATGTAAAGCTAATGTCCTACCATGTCAACTATCACATAATTCACAATGAAACATTTTTTTAAAAATTTAAAGGAAGATAGACAACAACAACAAAAAAGAATAAATTGAACTTTGTTAAATTTTTTTAAAAAAAGAAAGAGAGAGAGATAGCAGGCACTGTGCTGATCAGCTCCCTGATTCTGGTCCTCACTCTCCAGGGTATTGGATAATCTTCAGGGGAGAAAACTCAGAAGCTATGGAGACTGAGTGGGGGCGGGGGGGGTGCTAGAGGACTAGCCAGGTCAGCAGTCTGAGGCTTCCCTGCCACACAATGAGTGAGGGAAAGCAACAGCACCTTCTGGTGAATGGGTGGGTAGAAATACTGCCACCAGGTACCTAAAAGTCCTGGATTGATGCTGTGGGCTAATGCGTCAGACTGCAAAGACAATTGAACTGCGAGGTGGTTTAAGCTCACCAACTGCTCCTTGGAAACCCTCTACAGGGTTGCTATGGGTTGGGATTGACTCGAAGGCTCTAACAACAATCCAGGTACCTAAAGCCCTTAGCCCCTTCAGGTGGAATGCCAACTACCCAAATGTCTTTGCACTGCATAACTTAGGAGTGCAGGTGAGCAGAAAGATGGGGTCAGGGCCCAGCCAGGATACATCTACCACTTGACTACCAGATGTTGGATGGTCCAAGAGAATGCAGATGCCGCTCTGCCTGATATTGCTGGTCTTCAGCAGCCTTCATCCCAGGTCTGCCTCTGTAGACAATTTTATGAGAAATACAGAGAGAGGATCTAGCTGTCCTTTTAGGCAAGCCCATTTGCTTTTCTGGAACTTAGGTTTACTCTGTAGCTCTCAGTAAAGACAATGTTGTCCCAACCAGCCAAGGAGAAAGTGTAGCAAATGCATGAGGAGCAATAGGAAGAGGAGAACAGCGAGACCCTGAGTGTCTACTGATTGCTGCTGTAATCGCAAGACTATGAAGTTAGCACATACCTGTATTAAAACAGGTAATTTTCATGGATTTCATCTCCCCTTGTGGATCAATTTGGAAAACTCAAAATATATCATATAAAAAAAACCCTAAAACACACTGATAATCCCAGTGATGTGTAAATGAGAGGGAAGAATAGACAGGCTTCCAAACCCTGGGAAGAAACTACTTAATTATGTGAGCATTTTATAATGAAGACTCTTGCAGCTAAAATTAGATTTGGAGTGCATGAATATTCGATAATGTTTGCACACCAGAAAGCATTTTTTCCCCTTAAAAGTAGCAGGAGCTGCTTGGTTCTCAGGAGGCACCAAGAGGAAATCCGGATGCACTGTGGTGTGTCCTTGTTCTCAGGCACAAGTTTGTTTTAACTGGCAACTCTTTGGAGAGACTTGTTCATTTAGGGTTGGGGAGATACTGGTTAGACTTCACATTGATAACTACTTGGTACTGGGTGATGTGGACTGAACGAGGGAGTAGAATGGAGTAGAAAAATACAGAATCTTCAGAGAGGGTTGGGTTAGAGTTCCAGAACTTTTCCCTCTCTGATCTTAGTTTCTCATCCATAAAATAAGGGATGTGGTGAATGTTGTTGGTTGCATCCCCAGCATTCATTCCCAACCCCTCCATTTTATTTCCAGCCAGCCGTTAATTTCTGTTTGAGGATTTAGTCATCTGAGGGAAGTTCTTCACCAAGGTCAAGGTTGGAATACATGACCTGGTCTAAGTTAATCAGCACATTCCAACTCTAGAACAGTGATTGGTTCAAGTGTGAACACGTGATCTGAGCTAGTGCGGGGTATTCTGGGCAAAGAGACTCATTTTAACCTCCTGTTTGTTGCGAAAGAGACTGTAGGTCATCCTGGGTCTTGATGGTGGTCTTCTTGGGACCATGAAGAGGAAGAACTCTCAGCTTGAAGCTTCACCATTGAAGGGAGAGTGAGAGGCAGAAGGAAACAAGGCCCTTGGTGTATTGTTTCAATATCAGATCAAATATTTCATGCAGCTGGATCTATCTCTGCACTTTTTTGTTGCATAAACCAATAAATCCCCTTTATTGTTTAATCTAATTTGGGTTGGATTTTCTATTGCTTAAAATCCAGAGCATTGTGCAAATGACTTGGATTGGGAGGCCCTGGAGGCTCTCACATTGTTGATGTAGATAAAGTCTGAATCTCAGACTAACATGAGCAGCTGTGTCTTTCCTAGTAGACTTGGGAAGCTGCTATTTACAGGAATGGAGTTGAGTGCGAGGTTTTCAAAAGGAAGTTGTGCCCAGTGAGGCAAGACAAATAGTATTTTTAAGACAGTACCTGGTGAGGTCACCTAGATGTCCATAGAAAATAATCCCACCTGGAAGCCAGCCTAAACCATTGGTTGTCTCATTTCATCCTTAATCAACCCTTTGATGTGGTATTATTACTATCCCCACTTGGCAGAAGAAGGGACTGAGATACTAATCTGCAATGAGCATAAAGAATGGTGCTCTTTGAATTTTCCAGAACGCTCATGGAGAATATGTGAGAGGGTGTGATCCCCTTCAAGGAACATGTTTGAGTCCCTTAATGACATGTTTACACACACTCCTCATTTATCCACATAGTTCGGTTCCAAAGACCAGGACATTATGTGAAAACAGCATTATGTGAAAATGGAGGATGACCAAATTAAGCTACAAAATGAAGGATACCGTTCATCATCATGTAACTGCCCAATTACATCATCACACAACTTCTAAACCACTGAGAATCATGGCCCAGCCAAATTGACACATAAACCATCACAGTGTGACTCACACTTCACACCTCAGTGTTTGTTACTGCCAGATTCACACCATTAATGCACAAAATAGATTTTTTACTATTGTCATAAATGTGAAATGTCAAATAATAAGGTAGTCTATAAGTAAGGAGTTATGTAAGTTAAGTGCCATCGAGTTAGTTCTAATTCAGAGATTCTGCATATTGTTTCTGAGAAGCAACTTGAACTGGTGAGCTTGAACTCACCAGAAGGCTGATGAGTTTGACCTTGTGGTTCAAACTGACCTTGCAGTTCAGCACATTAACCCAAAGTGCAATACCAGGACTCTAAGTAAGGAGTAGATGTATTAATCTCCTAGGACTGCCATAGCAAATGACCACAAACTTTGTGACTTTAAACATAAAAAATTATTTTCTCACAGTTGAGAAGTCAGAGTCTAAAATCAAGTTGTTTATAAGTTTGGTTCCTTTGGGAGGTTCAGAGAGTACTCCATTGTCTCCTAGCTCCTAGTGGCTCTTGGTATTCCTTGGTTGTGGACACATCACTCCAAGTTCTACCTTCACCTTCACTGGTTCCCTCCTATGTGTCTCCTTTCATGTCTTTTATAAACACACCAGCCACTCTAATCCAAGGTTTGTCACCTCAAGGTTCTTGCCTTAATTACATCGGTAAAGACTCTCCTAGATAAAGTCGATTCTGAAGTTCCTGGGAGACATATTTTGGGAAGTATATGATTCAACCCACTGCAGACAGTAAATAGCTTTCTAAAGAAGGTAGGTACGGTTAACCACATGGCTTTCGATTTACTAAATGGTACATGCAGGCTTGGGGCAGAGTGGAATTGGTGTTGCTGCAAGAGAGGTAGAGCGATGCTCCTGAGAGTTCTTTTCTAACTCCTGTGTGCCATCATTTTGAGGCATAAAGGAAGTTATAGTATGTCTTTTCTATCTTATGGAAACTCTCTGTGGAATGTCGGACTGTAATATAATATGCTAAGATGGAGATTTGTACAATATGTAGAGAAATCCAAGAATCCCAGGAAGTCTTTGGAAGCATACCTGTCCATGGTATTCCCTTTTGTTACCAAACATGGATGTTACAAAAAGAATTTACACTATGTAGAGACATTGCATAAATCTCGTCCCTGCCATGGGTAATGTGAGCAAATCCACCATAGAAAACAGACATAATTATATAAAATGAAGATATAAGATTATTGATGTCAAAATTAACAAATTCATTCATTGACAATGAATGAACTTTGTTTGAGACATTTTTTCAGGTTCAACCATCAAGAGTGACCGACCCATGACTTCACAGTGTAGCCAGTGATTGTCAGTAACACTAAATAGTGTTTTTACAGGTCACGGAGTTGTACAGATACCATTCCTATGGTAGCAATATTCTTTCCATTTGGGGAGAAAAGAAAACTTCGTTTTCTTTTACATCAACACCTTCATTTTATAAGTGAGATAACTGATGGTCAAAGAGGTCCAGGGTCTCATTCAAGGTCATGCTGTGAGAACAAGTAGCAGAGCTAGGATGAGAACGTGGGCTGTTTCCACGAAACCACCTGATTGCTCCTGTGTTGTTTTTCACATAACTCCAGGTTGTGGCTGGGAGTGAGGCAAGCGTGCACATTCAGCTCATTTAGAAGCAGCTTCATTAATGTCACTGCTAATTTGTTGCCAAGGGGAGCGATTCTTTCAAAGGAGATGAACCTTAATTTACCATTACCTAGGAGCCCAGAGCCGCAACCATCCTAAGCAGCAGAAAAACCCTGAACTCCCAAGATATTGATTGGTGAGTGTCTTTGGCGGGCCTGAGCCCAACTGTGTGTCTGTGTTCACAAGCACAGGTGCAAGCAGGTGTGAGCCAGCTGCTGAAAGGCACCTTGGTCCTTCAAGTCCCCTGCCAACCATCCTGAAAATTACAAGTGACAAGAGCCTGGTCACCTGGGCTTTGGCATTAACTCACCTGAACAGCTCTCCCTTCTGAATCAGAACTATCATATCCAGATGGCGTACAACCTACCCCCAATTTGGAAGGTACTTACTATGTGACTGGAAGGATGCCCAGAAAAGCAGAGTGGAGGTTCTGGGCAGAGAGATACTTCCCTTCTGCCTCAGTCTTTACTGGTACTAGTATGTTTCTGTCCCACCAACCCCAACTCAACTCATAATGACCTCATGTCTTAAGAGTAGAAGTGGGCCTCGTAGGGTTTTCAATGGCTGATTTTTGGGAAGTAGATTCCCAGGCCTTTCTCCTGAAGCAACTCTGGGTAGACTCGAACCTCCAATCTTTTGGTTGGCAGCTGAGCGCATTAACTGCACCACCCAGGGACTCCCTCAGCTTTTCACCATCTAGATTGCATCATGGAACTTGCCAAAGGTTGAAACCGCACTTGAACAAAATCACCTGTTTTCATTTTCGATTGTTGCAGAACAGCTCACTGCCTCTTCTTTCTTCCAAGAATTGTCCTGGTTTCCAAGTCAGGAAAGCTTCGTGGGCCCACCTAAGCCAAGACCCTACTCTGTTTCCTGTGAAACCTACTCCCCACATAATCCATTAGTCCCTGCTATACCCAGGCTGCCTGCACTTCATGGTCACATTAACCTCCATCAGATAATTAAGGGCTTGGCTTGCCGTGAGAGACCTTAGATGTCACCTCTCTGCCACCCAATACGTCTTTGAATGACACAGGCTCTAATGAGATGCTCAAATATAGCAAACTGAACAACTCCTCACTTTAGTCGTGACATTTATTCAGCCAGAATGATCTGGCTACAGCACTCCATTACTTATAATTTCCACCTGACCTTGGGTGGTAGCATGTAATCCTTAAGGAAACCACCCATTTAATCTCCCTTGCCTTATTAGCATTTAATTACTATGACACATTTCCAGATGTACAAGGGATGTTAGGATTATAATTCAATTTATCCCTCAAGCGGCCCAGTAGCCAAGGGCAGTGGAGCCAGCTCTGGCACCACTAGGTTCTGAGCGAAGCAAGTGCCCTGGGTTTAGGTTGGCCTTCTGCTTCCTTAGAGCATGCCCCGGTCTGAGCGAAGACCTTCTTCCCAACCTCCTCATTTGTACTCTGGCCGGTGGGCTGGAATTTACCATGCTGCTGAGGGTCAGGCTGAGGCCCAGGATGACAGCAGATCTGCAGATCACAGAGCTGCATTGGCCAGTGGATGCCACAAGCAAAATGTTTTATGCAGATTTGAAATTGCCTAGACCAATGGATGGAAAGAATCCAAAGATACCCTCATCTATTTTCACTTGAAAAAAGCCAGGTTCTGGTCTGGGAGTTACTCCACCATGTTCCCACAAAAACAATCCATTTTGACCCCTTTTGCCTTTCCAAAGGGGTCTCTGGCAGTGTAAATGGTGAAGCAATCAGCTACTAACTAAAGGCTGTGGGTTTGAACCCACCTAGAGGCACCTCAGAAGAAAGCCTAGCGATTTGATTCTGAAAGGGCATAGGCATACAAACTCTGTGGAGCACAGTTCTACTCTGACACACATGGCTGGCCCACTCAATCCTGATTCCATACATTACCCAACCCATTCCTGTATACGGCTTGTTTGAATGATTTGGAATGAAAGCATCTTAAGAAAATTGTTGTTGTTGTTATGTGCCGTCAAGTGGATTCCGACCCATAGCGACCCTGTATAGGGTTTCCAAAGAGCAACTGATGAGCTTGAACCACCAATCTTGCAGTTCAAATGACTTTACAGTCTGATGCGTTAGCCCACAGCGTCACACCAGGACTCCTACCCCCTCACAATTTCTCAGTACTTTTTGTTGTATTTTAATTGTGGTGGAAATAATTTATTATTTTTTTAATCTTTTATAATATGTGGTACTGTGGGTTCATGCACTGGACTGCAAGGTTACTTTGAACTGCAAGATCGGCAGTTCAAGTTCACCAGCTGCTCCTTAGAAACCCTATACAGGGTCGCTATGAGTCAATACCAGCTCGACAGTGCTTAACAACAATATGCAGGATCGCTATGAGTCAGAAGCAACTTGATGCACTTAACAATAAACAAAAAGCCTGGTGTGGTGCTGATAGCACTGGACTGTGAACCACAAGGACTGTGATTCAAACCCACCAGCTGTTCCTTGGAAACCCTATCTATACAGGGTCACTGAGTTAGAACCAACTCCATGACACTTAACAGCAAACAATCTATATATCTATTGTTGTTGTTGTTAAGTGCCGTCGAGTCGATTCCGACCCATAGCGACCCTGTACAGGGTTTCCGAGGGTGTAAATCTTTACGGGAGTAGAAAGCCTCATATATCT
>NW_006408572.1:6467613-6550754 GCF_000296735.1 Chrysochloris asiatica | reverse complement strand
GAGAGAGAGAGAGAGAGCTCTGGTAGCGTAGTGGTTATGAGTTGGGCTGCTAACCTCAAGGTCAGCAGTTCAAAAGTACCAGCTGTTCCGCAGGAGAAAGATGAAGCTTTCTGTTCCCATAATGATTTACAGCCTTGGAAACTCAATGCAGGGTTAATATGAGTTGGAACCGACTCCACAGCACACTACCACCATATATACATAAATATAAATATTCACACACTATGTATGTATCTATATATATAATATTTACACTCTATATGTAATGTGTGAATATTTATAATGTTGTTGACATTAATATTAAATGACTACCAAGAGTAAAACAGAAATTGCGCACCTAGTCAAATCAGTGGCTCTGTTTGTGTTGTTTCTAAACTTTATCATACACTAATTTTCTTTTGACACAAAGTTTTGCGTTACTTCGAACTCTGCTTTCTCCTTTATTTAACATTATATTCATGAATATTTTCCCTTTTTTATTTTTACCTTTTTAAAAAATAAATGACTTTCTTCTCCTTTCACTACATTTTGCTCTTAGCCTCTGGTATAGCAACCAATAATGATAGCCTGGTATTAGACAGGACTACATTCAAACTGTCTTCATACCCATACAATACATAAAAGTACACACACACACACAGATACTGAGGTAGACATTCAAGGCTATCACTTGTTTTTGTAAAAACATGATCATACAAGACACAATCTTTTCTGTTTTGTTTTTGTTTTTCTCATTGAACAGTGTACTGTATTCATTCCTTTAGGATTTCTAGCACAATATTCACTAATAGGTGTGTGCCAGTGAGTTGGTTCTAATGCATAACTACCCTGTATAGATTTTCTGAGGCTATAAATCTTTATGGGAACAGAAAGCCTCATCTGTCTCCCACAAAGCAACTGGTGAATTCAAACTACCGACCTTGCTGTTGGCAGCCCAGCTCACAATCCACTATGCTACCATGACTCCTTCATATTCTCTAGCTGTTGTAGTTGTTGCTGTTGTTGAGTGTTGTTGAGTTACTTCCCACTCATAACTTTCTGAGAAGCAGCTGGTGGGTTTGAACTGCTGACCTTGAAGTTAGCAGTTCAGTGCTTATCGTATAGTGTCACGCTGGGGCACGAGAAAAAAGGTTCAAACTTCTATTTTTATTGCATTGTTTTAAATGTTCTATTTTGTGTGTGCTCATAATACACTTTAGCTATTCATATGTGCAAATGAATATCCACATAACGGAGGTGCATGCTGTCATTATATGAGCAATCAAAATGCTTAGAGACCACAGAATCAGGTAATGGTCTTCTATTGATGGAGCTTCAGGTTGTTCCTAGTCGGGCTACTGCAAACTATACCACAACTAGCATAGCTGTACGTTTGCATACTTATGATCCTAGTTCTATAGGGCAGATTCCCCAAAGTAGAACAGCTGATTCAAAGAGCATGCTTACCTTTGATTTTAATTGACATTGGTTACCTGCTCTCTAAAAAGTCTGAGCAATTTATATTCCCACAAGAAACTTGAAATGTTCACTTCCCTAAATCTTTACTGACTTTCGAAGTGACTGCTCTTTTCGACTTTTACCAGTCTAATGGTTGGGTTACCAATCATGGGTAAGAGTATATTTAAGAGTAGCTTTGCATATAAATGGAGGCATTGGATGAGACTGACCCCAAAGCTTCCTTCTGGGGATGCCATTGGTGGTTGAGTGCTGGAGTTCAGTTCTCAGCCATTACACCTCATGGGCAACTACTACCTGTCTGTCCGTTGAAGCTTGTGTGTTGCTGTGATGCTGATCAAGCTTCAGGAGAGCTTTCAGACTAAGGTGAAGTAGGAAGAAAAGCCTGGTCATCAACTTCCAAAAAGGCCCCAATGAGCCTATGGTGTCCCTATAGAACACACTAGTCTGAACCCCAGTCATTCATGGATGGATGACACGGGGCCAGGCAGTGGTTTGTTTTGTTGTGCATGGGTTCGCTGTGAATCGGGGCCAACTTCATGGCAGCTAATAACAAACTTTCTTCTAGCTCAAGACCCATGATTCTCTGATCTCTTTTCAGAGCTTACCTTTTAGCAGGTGTGTCATATTAAAAAAAAAAAAAAAAATTACTCTAGAGGCGATCTCTGCTCATTCCCACGAGTAGAATTGCCCTCTGTATGGCTTTCATGGCTGTGACCTTTCTAAGGCAGATTGCCAGGCATTTATTCCAAGGTACCTTTGGGTAGACAGGATCCTCCAACATTTAGGTTAGCAGCTAAGAGCCTTAACTGATTACAGTGATATCTCTAAAACACTTGCCAGAAACTAACAAATCAAGGGTTGAAAATAAAGCTGAATGAAGTCCAGCAGATCATCTTAGCAATACTGTTCAGCTTGTAAAACTCATCTGGGCCAAATCCCTGCGATTTCATCCAGAACAAATAATAAAAAGCAGTATGTAATATTTCTAAGATGAGCATATTCATAGTAAATATTTTAAGATCAATGTCTACACAAAATGCATTTTCCTTGGAGGTTCACTTTTCAAATGGCTTTGTATTAAAAGTGCTATTTCAATAAATATTCATAGAGAAATTCATTGATGTGTTTTACCATTTATAGCTAAACTTTCAAAGGTCCTGGAATAAAAAAGTTATATGATGTATATTCTACGTCTTAGAAGAAGAGGAGAAAAATGCAAGAGATGCTTTGTTCTTCTCAAACTGTAGACCCTCCCAGGTTTCATGAACCTGCACATTTCTTTTCTGCTCTCCTCAAGCTAGGCCTGGCCCTGGGTACAGTATGGTCAGAGTACAACCGGCCAGAAGGACTCATGGAGGGAGGGGTGGGGAGAGGTTAGGAATCCCTATATAAAGAGTCTTTTCAAAGTCTCATCAATTTCTCTGAGTGATTTGGTGAACATTTGCTGCTTGGGTGGTACACACAGTTAAGCACTGAACTACTAATCAAAAGGCGCTTGATTCAAGACCACTCAGCAATGTTTGGAGATCTGCTTCCCAAAAGTCCTGACCAGAAAAACCCTATGGAGGGCGGTTCTACTCTGACACATCTGGGGTTGCCATGAGTCATAATCAATGCACAACAACGGGATAGTTTTCAGTTAGCATCATGCTAGAAACTTCTCATACACATTTCCCACTGAGTCCTCACAAGGACCCTGTGAAATGAAAACCCAGTGCCCTCGAGTGGATTCCAACTCATGGCAACCCTCCAGGACAAAATAAAACTGCTCCATAGCGTTTCCAACATGACATTTTTACAGAAAGAGACTCCCTCATCTTTCTCCCACAGAGTGGGCAATGACGGGTCAAGAAGTCAAGAAATCAAATGACATATTGCAGCAGTCAAGAAATCAAACAATGTGTTTCCTGGGGTAAATCTGCTGCAAAGATCTCTTTAAAGTGTTGAAGAGCAAAGATGTCAGCTTGAGGACTAAGGTACTCCTGACCCAAGCCATGGTATTTTCAATAACCTCTTATGCATGTGAAAGCTGTACAGTGAATAAGGAAGACCGTAGAAGAATTGATGCATTTGAGTTGTGGTGTTGGAGGAGAATACTGAAAGTGTCATGGACTGCCAAAAGAACAAACAAATCTGTGTTGGCAGAAGTGCTTTATCTCTCATACTTTGGACATATTGTCAGGAACGACCAGTCCTTGGAGAAGGATATCATGTTTAGAAAAGGGGAAGGTTGGAGAAAGAGGAAGACCCCCAATGAGATGGATTGGCACAGTGGTAGCAGCAATGGGCTCAAACGTAGCAACAATTGTGAGGTTTGCGCAGGACTGGGCAGTATTTTGTTGTGTTGTGCAGAGGATCGCTATGAGTTGGTACCAATCTGATGGCACCTAACAAGGAGCTCTGGTAGCATAGTGGTTAGGAACCAGGCTGTGAACCTTAAGGTCAGCAGTTCGAAACTACCAGCCACTTCGCAGGAGAAAAATGAAGCTTTCTGCTCCCGTAAAGATTTACAGACGTGGAAACCCTGTAAACCCTGTACAGGGTTGCTATGGGTCGGAACCGACTCGATGGCACTTAACAACAACAACAAACTACAAGTGTGTGGAAGTAAGGGCTGAACTAGTCCATGATTCTTCATCCCTCCTGCTTCCTTGCTCCTGTTACGTGCACGGTGGCTGCTGTGCTGGACATGAAGCAGCTGTGACCTTTTGGCACCATCCTTCTTGGCCCCCTTTCCTGTGTCAGGAAGCAAACCCACATGGGCAAAAAATTGAAAATCTGGCCACTTACTCCTGCCAATTTCTCTCAGAGCCTCAAGTAAGCGTATTTATTTTTACAATGGCAAGTTTTACTCTTGGCAATAATCGGATCCCATTACTCCCATCGCTCCCCATGGCCAGTAGAAGAAAACCTGAAGACTCTGCTTGACTTGGCATTCAAGGCCTCCTGCAATCTGGCCAGATTATCCTCATTTTCATGGCCATCAATGCTCCATTTATGCTTCACACACTCTAGATGGTTCGCTGTCTTTTGCCCATGTCTGTGCTCTTTCATCTGCCTGGAATTTATTTCTTCCCCTTCTCTATTAAAGACTTACAGATCCTTCACAGACCAACTGAAATAGACCATTCCTTCAGGGAATCTTCTCTGATCACCCAGGTGGAATGAATGGGTTTCTTCCCTGAAGTCCCCACAATTCTTTTTCCATCACCCTGCTTCTAACCACCCTTGGTGTGTTTTGTATCTGCCCTTGCAGCTGGACTGTGAGCTCTTGTATGGCAGGGACCATAAATTATCTATCTATGCCTCTCCAGTATCCCATAAAATTGCTGGCTCAAAGTAATAATAACAACAGTACTATCATTAGCAGTAATAATAGCCAACCTTTATGATGTTTAACACGTGCACTTCTTTAATCCTTAGAGCAATCTCTCCAGGCAGATACTACAACCCAAACCCAAACCCAGAGCTGTGGAGTTGATTCCTACTCATGGTGATCCCAGGTGTTAGAGAATACAACGACCCCACAGGGGTCTCTCATCTGTGGTATTTATGGAGGAGTCTCTGGGTGGTGCAAACAGATTTGGACTTGAGTACTCGCTTAAGGGATGGCACCACAAATCCACCCAGAGCTGCTTTAGGACACAGGTCTGGTAATCTTCATCTGAAAAGTCACAGCCTTGAAAATTCTACAGAGCAGTTCTACTCTGCACACAATGGACCCCTCCGAGTCTGAACTGACTGAACAGAAACTAACAATATACTTTATGGAGACAAATTCTCAGGCCTTTCTTCTGTGATGCCATTGAGTGGGTTGTTGTTGTTGTTGTTGTTAAGCACCCTGGAGTCGATTCCGACTTATAGCGACCCTGTACAGGGTTTCCGAGGCTGTAAATCTTTACAGGAGCAGAAAGCCTCATCTTTCTCCCACAGAACAGCTGGTAGTTTCAAACTGCTGACCTTAAGGTTAGTAGCCTGATTTGTAACCACTACATTACCAGAGCTCCTTAATTGAGTGGGTAGTTGAGTACAAACCAGGGATCTTTAGATACTATATTTGGCTATAAATGGTTTAAACCCTGTCCTCCACCATTTTCATGTGACCTCTATGAACCTCCTTTTAATTTGAGTCCAACCAGAAGTGCCTTGGAAGAAAGACCTGGTGATGTACTTCAGATTAATCAGCCACCGAAAACCTTTTTTATGAAGTGCAGTTCTATCCTGACAGACATAGGTCGCTATGCATCAGGGTCCAATCCGTCGCAACTGGTTGTGGTGCCTTGGTGTCAGAGAGCAGTACAGGCTGGAAATATTTGGAGATCGGAAGAAAGCCCAGTGGTGTGTACGAAACAAGAGGAAGAGCAGATGGAGAAGAGGCTATCATGACAGGGGACAGACGTGGTAGCAGCTGCTGTAGCTCCACCTATGGGAACCACAGGTGCCCGCTGAACTGAGGTCACTGATGGGGGGTGTGTGGGAGGAATCACCTGTTTCTCTGTTCCAGGGAAGTGTGGGTGCTGGGTGAGCACATGTAGACATGCTTAGTTTAGGAAGGGCCACATTAACTGGGGGCTCGGCCAGCGCAGACACAGAGCACAGTCCAGCTCACCTGCCAGTGGTCTGCCACACAGCTCTGCCTGATTCTGGAAAGCAAAGGGCAAGCCTTGGAGAACCTGCCTCCTCCCCAACTTCTTCACACTGAATTCTGGAGACCTGGGAACCCACAGCACTCAATCACACACACACACACACACACAGGTGCTTAATGATGCACACAGTCAGGAATAGACACACACACAAACCTAGGCTTCCCAACACAAGGCGGGTAGACTTTGCTTCTGGAGGGAAGCTAGCGTGTCCTGAAGGCTCTTTGAGCTCAGTTCCTTCTACTCAGAGACAGCCAGTTGGCTCTTTGTGCTCCATTTTCATCTTAGACGGGTTTGGCCTTACACATAATGAGGACTGTGGACCTTGGGACCATAGGTAAGCCAGGGGCCAGAAAACAAAGTAACATGGCCAGAAGGAACAAGGAGGACAAGAAAACATGGTTTCGGTGGAGTTTTTCCAGTTAGGAAGATGGAAAGAATTTCCTAAGGTGATAATGGAAACACGAGAGCATTTCCATTTCTGAAGGTGAGAGGCTGCTCCGTAGGCTATAACCACCTCCCCAGATACTCAGGAATTGGGACTCTCCATAAGAGTCGGGAACCAAAGACAGTGGTGAGCAGTGTCTGCCAGAAGCACACGGAATGGAATGAGGGATGTGCCATCCAATTCAACTGAACCTACCCACCTATCCATCTGTCTGTCCATCCACCCTTCCATCCGTCCGTCCATCCATCATCCATCCATCCACTCACCTGTGTAGTTAACACTATTGTTATCTGCTACATGTCTGCCTTTGCTTGGTCTGGCCCTGGAATTCTGAGCAGGTCTCCTCTTCATTATCCATGGAAAGGGAAGGGTACTGACAACAAGTGCTCATCCTTTTAAAATCCAAATGCAAAGCTGAGGATGAAGCTTCTCAGGTGTGAAACCCTCCGCCCTAGGCATGAGGACCATGCAGCGCCTAGTCCTGGGCCTGCCCTGTTGTCATGACCTGCTGACAACACATACCACCTGTTTGAATGCCCTTGACAAACTAACCATCTCTGAAAGTCTTTCATTTCAGTTGCATGATAGAAGTGAGGTAGAACAATTATGTAAGAGTGTTTTTGTGACAAGTTTATGGGTATATTTTGAAGGAAGCAAACATATGCCTTCTAAGCATGGGGAGAATTATCAGTGAATGTTTTTAAATGACCAATAAAAATGAAATTATCATTGCTCATTGTTTTTTATGGATCATAATGCATTCTTCGTCTGATGGAAATATCCAACAAGCTCCCCTCTTCAATGACGGCCTCTAATTACACAGTTAGCACACAGCAATCCATGCAAGTGGCTTCTCGCCTGTTGTCATTCATCTTCATAAACGTAATTGGCCCAATGAAGGAGACCACAAAATAATTCCACAAAGAGGAGATGGATTCAATAAAAACTGATTTGACTCTCTTCCAAAACTGCAAGGATGGGTTAGGAGTTTGTAAGATCGTATCAGATTTCTTCCCAGATTGCCACCCTCGCTCCAATTGATTTAATACTGAACAATTTATAAAGAAGGTCCCTGGGGTGGCACAAAATGGTTTATGATCGGCTATTAATGGAAAGGCTGGTGGTAGAATCTACCCATGATGCCACGGAAGAATGTCCTGGTGGTCTACTTCTATGAGATTATAGCCATTGAAGCTTTATGGAGCACAGCTCTTCTCTGACACACATGGGCTCACCCACCATGAGTCAGAGTTGACTCCATGGCAATGGGCTTATTTACAGAGAACTTACTGCATTTAAATCACTGGCTAAATATTGGGACAAAGCAAAACTTGAAACTGACTCTGTGCTGTAAGGAATTGGCAATCAGGTGGAGAAGTATATAACTGGAACACACACACCAAAAACCTCCATAATAAACCAAGCCCATATCATGTTTAAGGTGGAGGGTAAGAGGAAGACCCCCAGCAAGATGAATTGGCAAAGTGGAAGTATCAATGGGCTCAAGTGTGACAACAGTAGTGAGGTTGGCCCAGGACCGGGCAGTGTTTTCGTTCTGCTGTGCATAAGGGCGCTATGAGTCAGTACCGACTTGATGGCACCTAACAACAAGAAACTGCTATAGAGTCAATTCCTTCAGACCCATAGCAACTATAAATCTTAATGGGAGCAGACAGCTTCATCTTTCTCCGAAGGAGACGCCAGTGGGTTTCAACTGCCAAGCTTGCAGTTAGTAGTAAAATGCTTATCCTACAGCATCAGTAGGGCTCTTTGCGATACAAGATGTTATTGCTGTTGTTGTTAAGTGCCATTGAGTTGGTTCTGATTCTTAACGACCCCGTGTAGGGTTTCCAAGGAATGGCTGTGGACTCCAGTTGCTGACCTTGTGGTTAGTAGTCCAGTGCTTATCCTACTGAGCCACAAGAGAGATGGTATGAAATGCTCCAGAAGAGACGCAGAGAGCGGATTGCCGTGTTCAGAGGCTAAGTGGTTGCTTTTTGATGGGAAACTGGCGGCGGCTTCATGGTAGAAGTGGCATTTGCACTGTAACTTGGAAGAGGCGGCTCTAGGAGGAGGGGAGTGATACAGCTGTTCTGGGGAACAGAGGCATGGAGGTGAGTTCACTGAGGCCAATGTGGGAGCAATATCCATGGAGTGTATGCAAGTGAAGTATGGTGAGAAACAGAGCATTGTGACATGGGAAAAGCCTGTGTTTAACCTTTTAAAATTAAGGTTGTTCCCCAACCCCTCTGCATGTGCAGTGAATAGTAACTTGATGCAATGAGCTTTTACTACCCTCTAGACCCTGCATGCAAGGAGCTCTGGTAGTGTAGTGGTTACGAATTGGGCTGTGAACCGCAAGGTCAGCAGTTCGAAACTACCAGCTGCTCCACGTGAGAAAGATGAGGCGATCTGCTCCCGTAAAGATTTACAGCCTCGGAAACCCTGTTCAGGGTTGCTATGGGTCGAAACCGACTCGACGGCACATAACAACAACAACAACAGACGCTGCATGCAAGGGGCTCTGGTAGTGTAGTGGTTACGAATTGGGCTGTGAACCACAAGGTTACCAGTTCGAAACTACCAGCTGTTCCATGGAAGAAAGATGAGGCTTTCTGCTCCCGTAAAGATTTACAGCCTTGGAAACCTTGTACAGGGTCGCTATGGGTCAGAACTGACTCCATGGCACATAACAACAACAACAGACCTTGCATGCAGGTTATGTGGGAGACCCATACAATGTAGGTACAAAGCATCAGCTCAGAAGGGAGGTAGAAATGATGATGTGGCCAATATTGGCATGAGTTTATTTGGGAGCCACAGGGTTGCTGTTTAGATGAAGCAGTGAGCCCCAAATGAGCTTATCATCCACCCAAGTCCTTATCACAGCGGGCACTGTTCGAATGAAACTCTAGTTCGCTTCCACCGCAAAAGATGTTCGGACCATTTACTGCCAAATACTTCTTTATTCTCTCTCAGTCTCCGACATTTCCCTCCTTAAAAATCAGAGTCTGCTGGATAAAAGGCATTGAGAAGAAATGTTCAGAGAGACAGAAGAAATGTTCCAAGTGGAAATCACAAGGCAGAAGTCAAGGGCAAAGGCTTGCTGGCATCAACTACCCAGAGCTGGGCTGAACTCAGGTTAAAGGCACAATCCTTTGTCCTCATTTCAGATGCCAGCCACAAGTTTTAGGGCCACCCATACCCTCACATCTGAAAAACTGCTTACAAATTCTGAGGTTCCCAGTAATCCTTCCGTTTCAACGATTCTCTAGAATGATTCACAGAATTCTAGAAAGTGCTAAACTAATTATTATAGTTTTATTACAGTGGTGGTGGTGTGCCGTGGAGTCGGCTCCAACTCATAGGGACCCTGCATAGCATAGGGTTTCCAAGGCTGTAAATCATTATGACAGCAGAAAACCTCATCTTTCTTCCATGGAATAGCAGGTAGTTTCAAACTGCTTACCTTGAGGCTAGCAGCCCGACTTGTAACTACTACGCTACCATGTTGTTGTTGTTGTTAAGTGCTGTCGCATTGGTTCCAACCCATAGCAACCTTGTATAGGGCTTCCAAGGAGCAGCAGGTGAGCTTGAACCATCAACCTTGCAGTTCAAACCAACTTCTCAATCCAGTGCATTAACCACAGCACCACACCAGGACTCCTTTTATTATAGTAAAAGAATCAGAACATCCCAGAGGGGTAGAAGCACAGGGCAAAATCTGAGAAGGTTCCATATGCAAAGTTTCTGTTGTCCTCAGGAATCATCACTTTCCTTGCTGATGGATGCGTGACAATATGTAGAATGTTGTCAAACCGGGAAGTTCACCGGAACTTTGATGTGCAGGGCTTTTACTGGGGCTTCATTACAGAGCTGTGATTGAATCATTGGCCTCTTGACTGAACTCAATGCTCAGCCCCATCCTCCCACCCTGGCTCTGGGTTAAGCTCAGACTCCAAACCAATAATAATCACAAAGTTAGTTTTTCTGGCCTGGCCAGTTCCTATACTGAGTCATTTTATTAGATGAAATTATTAATGTCATCTCATTAGCATAAATGGTCAGGTGTGGTCCCAAGAGCCCAATTTCTGTTTACTCTCCCTACATATCATCTCATACAACTGTTTCCCCTGCCTTTCCTCTTATGGTCTTCTTTGTGGTAGACTGAATTTTTTGTTCTAACTCTTGACTGATTTGTATTAGAATTTTATGTACACACACTTTCTAGACCTCGTGGTCTACAGAGTGTGCTTTCTTACTCCTTTACTTTTGGGTTTATCATATGACTGGCTGTGGAGTCCTGGTGTGGCGCTGTGGGTTAATGCACAGGACTGCAAAGTCGCTTTGAACTGCAACATCAGAAGTTCAAACTCACCAGCTGCTCCTCAGAAACCCTATACAGGGTCTCTATGGGTTGAAACCACCTCAATGGCACTTAACAACAACAACAACAACAACAACGTATGACTAGCTTTGGCCAATGGCGTGTTAATTGGTGCTAATCAATCAGAGGCTTGAAATGTTCTTATGCATTTGAGCTTGCCCTTTGAATTGCATTCATCCACCATGAGATTACATGCTAGTTAGATGCTGCCATTTCAGAATGATCCCAGAACAGATACATATGGGACAGACCTGAATCTACTGTACAGTCTGAA
Organism: Chrysochloris asiatica; assembly: GCF_000296735.1. Lineage (NCBI taxonomy): Eukaryota > Metazoa > Chordata > Mammalia > Afrosoricida > Chrysochloridae > Chrysochloris > Chrysochloris asiatica. The sequence goes on along the minus strand of NW_006408572.1, from coordinate 6,539,541 downwards.
GCCACTCCCTACCCACCTGCAGTCTGAAACAGAACCACCCAGCTGACCCCACTCTAGACCAACCACACAACGGGCAGAATGCAGAACCATGGTTCTGAGAATAAATGGGTTAAAAACCCCTGAGTTTGTTATGCAGCATTACTTCAGCCTTAGATGACTGGTACGGCTTCACAAGTTCATGTTCTCTACTCTCTCTCCTTCAAATCCAAATGTCATGGTGGTGGTAGTGCTGTTGAGTTGGTTCCAATTCATGGTGACGCAACAGAACAAAACACTGCCTGGTCCAGAACCTTCCTCCAAGTTGTTACGTTTAAGCCCATTGTTGCTGTCACTGTGTGAATCCATCATGTTGGGAGTCTTCCTGTTTTTCACTGCCCCATTCACTTAACAAGCATGATGTCCTTCTCCAGGGAGTGATCCCTCCGGAGAATATGGCCAAAGAGTGAGAGACAAAGCCTCGCCACCCTCACTTCTAAGCAGCATAGTAACTGTCCTTCTTCTGAGACAGATTTATCAAATGCATCAATTCTTTAACACTTTAAAAGGGACTTTTGCAGCAAATTTGCTTACTGCAATATACATCGTTTGATTTCTTGACTGCTGCGTCCATGAAGGTTGATTGTGAATCCAAGCAAAATAAAGTCTTTGACAATGTTAATCTTCTCTCCGTTTGTCATTATGTTATTCATTGGTCCAGTTGTGAGAAGTTTCGTTTTCTTTACGTTGAGGTGCAATCCATACTGAAGTCTTTGGTCTTCATCAGTAAATATTCCCTTCCTCTTCGATTCCAGCAAGCAAGGCTATGCCATCTGCATATCACAGTTTGTTCATGAGTTCTTCCTCCGATCCTGATGTCACTTTCTTCTCCATTTAATCCAACTTCTCAGCATGCAGATTGAATAAGTATGGTAAAAGGATACCACCATGGTGCACACTTCCCTTGATTTTAAATCACTCAGTGTCCTTTTGTGCTGTTTGAATGACAGATATGTGGTGGAGACAGACTATTAGACATCCTCAGCTATCATTATAAGCAAGGACAACTTCCAGGTCAAGGCTTTTCAGTATTTCTTCCAGAACATTTATTTATATGTTCTTTCATTCATTCATACTCAACAAATGATAAGTTGTTTCTTTAGCAAGGGCAATGGAAATAGATAAGGAATGACTGGTGGCCCCACAGTGAAACATGGCACCGTGGTTAAATGCTTGCTTGTTAAAACACAGTTTAAATCCACTAGCCACCCCATGGGAGAAAGATGTGGTAATCTGCTTCTCTAAAGGTTACAGCCTTGGAAACCCCATAGAGTAATTGTACATAGTCCTATAGGGTGACTATGAGTTCGAATCGACTGATGGCAATGGGATAAATCGGAATGAGACAGATTCTATCTCCTTAAGTGAAAGAGACAGACGTGTAAGCAAATAATTACATCCCAAGGTGCCTGCCATATTTCTTATCCTAAAGCAAACCAAGTGGAGATAAAATCATCATTCTTGCAAATGCCCTTGTTTGTACTTATAAGCAATTATCTGTGGGTATTTAAAAAAATTAAATCTATAGTAATTACGAGTTTGTCTTCTTCTTTTGCACATATCACTTGATCCAGTGAGGAAGTGGGATGCAAGGCAGTCTTGCCATATGTCAATATCAAATACATTTTCTTTTAAAGCGTGCTTTGTGCATCCTGCTGGAAGATGGGGAATGAAAAGCACTTGTAAACAGGCAGAAATGATTCACAGGATCATGATTGCTTTTCATCAGCTACATCAATTATATGCAGCAATGGGACTTGGTGAAATACATTTGCAACTTGTTAAAAACACTCCTTGAAACAATTCAGACCTTGTTAAGTCCTGGTGTGCTCAGCCAAGCATGGCTGGGCTGGCAGTCAGCAGAACTTAGTCTTTATACCAAATCTAGGCTGACCTTGGCCAAGAGGAATGGCCAGCTGGGACCTTCTGATCTCTTATTCCATTGTTGTGAGTTGGAGGACAGATTTCTTTTAGGGTGTCAACAAAGCATCTGATCAGTCATCAAGTTAATTTAATAATACTATGCCAGGCAAGAGGACATAGAAGGAAGTTAAACAATAAATACAAGGCCCTGCCCTCCACTTGCTTATGGTCTTATAGAAGATGTTTTGTTAGGGGCTACTGAGCTGACTCCAACTGGTGACAGTAGGTATACCAGAAGGAAACGTTATCTGGCCCTGCATCATCCTGACAACCACCATCTTGTTCCCATTCACCATCAGAGCTACCGTGCGGCACTTCTCATTGAGGGTTCCCCATGCCTTCATAAGCCATGATCTCCTCCAGGGACTGATCTCTCCTGAGCTTGTGCCCAAGGCAAATGAGCTGGAGAATGCTCTGTTGTGGTTTTCTCTGGCTGGTTTTTAGGAAGGAGCCAGCCGTCATGTTGTCTTTCTTCCTAGTCTGTCTTAGTCGTAAAATTCCACTGAAAGCTATGTACCTAGGGAGGGCTGACTTGTCCACATGGTCATCTGTCGATGAGGGGTGCTGAACTGAGGCAGTGCCGGGGGGGAGTGGATGATGAGGAGTGGGGCTGACAAGCAGATAGAACCATAGTGATAATACTAATAAACACAAGCCCATCACACATACAGCAAGCACATCACACTGCTTTGTGCCAGGGGGGCTCCTACACATAGTAATTTGTAAAATCCTCCCAACAGCCCAAGAAGGTAGATACCATTTCTATCCTCTCCATTGCACAGATGAGGCAAAGAGTTGTTAGGTGACTTATCCAGGGACTCACTGTTGGTAAGTGGCAGAACCAGGTCTTTAGCTCAGACAGTCTTGATCCGAGGCCACATATTGTTATGTGTGGGATAAATGTTCAGTAGAAACTGGGGAGTCCCTTTCAAAACAAAAAATGACACACTCACAAAACACCGGTGACAATCTGACCCATCATGCCTCTGAAGTGGGCTTTCCTTTGTCCCAGGATCTTTCGTGAGTGATCCTACAAGTATTTGAAATCCTAGTGACATAGTTTACTGCACCATAGCAACATGCAAGCCAGCCCAGCATGATGAACTGATAGATGGGCGGTGAATCATAGGGGACACAGATAGTTAGATGTGTCAAACATGTTATTTCCAGCTACTCCATCTACTAACCATGGAATCTTTTAAAAAGTAGTTAACTTCTCTGTCCCTCAATTCTCTCATCCATAAAATTATAATAATAACGTTATAAGATAATTGTGCGAATTAAATAAGTTAATACATGCTAAGGCAGGCACAGCTGGTTGCCTACTTGAGATCCATGATCCATTGTTTTCCACTGAGACAACCCTGATTTTACTGATGTGGTAATGCACGCTGCTAAAGGACTGTCCTTCTGAGACTGTCCTGCAGCTAAGGGTAGCCCTGTGCCTTCGCTCTTGGCCAATAAGGAACACAGAGAAGTCCTGGGGAGGCATCTGTTCATGAATAAAGGACAAAGCTTCATGAAAGACATTGCCTTTCATCTTCATGTCAGAAACAGATATGTGAAGTAGCCAGTCATCTTCAGAACACAAGGATTAAACCACATGCTTAGGGTGATGGGTTAGGAAGAAACTGGACTTCCAAGTGGTATCTATTTGTAGGCACCTAAACTAACTCTATTCCACTTATTTCCAGATTCTTTGCCATGGGAGAAGATGTCTTGTATAAGCTACCAAGGTAAGTCAGAAACTATTGCAAGGAGGGCTCCAGTTCCTACATGCAAGGGTTCATTCCCAACAAACGTCTCTAGGACCAGTGCGTGGTTGCAGGCATGTTCGCTCAGTAATATACTTGTTTTAATCTTGTTAGGGTACTTCCAAAACAAAACAAAACAAAAAACAGTCCAATCAGAATAGTGGCTTTAAAGAGGATCTATTGGGCTGGTTAAATTTAAAGCAGAGAGGTCAGTTCAGAATATTATGGTGACTGTTTGGGGGGATTTCAAAGGGATCATTTTGATAGATTTTTCTAGAAGGACACAGAACGATCATGGAGGCTTGGGAAGAAGTTTTAAGAAAATTGAAAACTGCGTTGGTGAGAAAAAGGTCAAGAAAATTGTTCTGAGGATTTTTTTTTTTTTTATTCCATCACAACGACACAATTGTTCATCCTTCCAAAGTAGCAAGAGCTATTCTATGAGAATTTTCATTGGGAACCCTTACCCCTGATGTAACTAACCCCTTCACACCTCTCTTAAAAAATGTCAAAAGAAACACAATTCGAGTCCTTCAAATAGTCCCAAATCATTTTGACATGGTAAAAAAAATTAAGATGCCCTGGTAGCATAGTGGGTTACATCTTGTGCTGCTAACCACAAGGCCAGCAGTTCAAATCCTCCAGCTGCTCTACAGGAGAAAAATGAGGTTTTCTGCTCCCATAAAGATTTATAGTCTCACTACAACTCTGGTAGCGTAGTGGTTACGAATTGGGCTGTGAACCTCAAGGTCAGCAGGTCGAAACTACCAGCTGCTCCGCGAGAGAAAGATGAGGCTTTCTACTCCCGTAAAGATTTACAGCCTCGGAAACCCTGTTCAAGGTCGCTATGGGTCACAACCGACTCGATGGGCACACAGCAGCAGCAGCTAACGGAAGAGTGCAGAATTCTTCTGATGGAAACACTGCCTTCAGAGAGCATAGGCCTAAATGAAAGACATATCATTTTGATATGTTTGTTTAATAAAGTCGCTATGATTATGTAGCAATATTTTTCAGTTAGCCCATATTTTCTTATTTAAGCCCCTCTTTTGAGGGTCTCTGTTCTATTCCGGTGAATGCATTTCTGAGAGCAGAGTACCTGGCACAAAGAAAGAATTCAATACAAGTCATCACTGTTTTCAGTGTTCTGGTCATACAATGTAATTAGAACTGTCAGACCACTTAAGAAAAGTTCTAGCCTTTACCAGAAGGGAGCTTCTTAAAGAAAGAGAACCCCCAAGCCCTTGGGCGGTTGAGTGAGGATGCATGCAGTCAATTCTAACTTGGAAGGATATTTACAAACCAATCCCTCTTCTCAGTTTACTGGCCTCCCATTCCACTGAATCTCTACTTTGGACCATCTCACCAGACTCAGAACAGGCCTCCTGCCTTCAGCTTGGCTGCAGACCATCTTCTGCATGGTTGTCAGGGAAGTCTTTTCTAAACCGGGTTTGAAAACCTCCTGAGAGTGCCCGCTCAGCTCTATCCAACTTCTCAACATTTCCATCAAAGGACCCATAAGCAAGAAACCTGGCCCTCCAGGGAGGTTGCAGCAAAACCTGAAGTGGTGCAAAATTTATTTGAATCTTGAAAAAGCTTGTCATTTCTGCATTCACTATTGTGTTAATGTAGCCAAGTTGATTTTAATATAAAAATGTTTTTACTTATTTCCCAATGGTCTCAATTTGTGTTGTAGGAAGATGAGTATTCTTTAGTCGATGGTTCTGAGTACTGCCTTATATACCACTCTTGACTTCCAAAGGCATGGCTGGACTCTTTGTCTCCATATCAAGTCCCTTCTCAAACTGCTGTTGTCGTTAGGTGCCATCGAGTTGGTTCGTCTGCACAACAGAACGAACCTCTCCCCAGTCCTGTGCCATCCTCACAATTGTTGTGACTGAGCTCGTTGTTGCTCATTCCCTCTTTTTCGTTGACCCTCCACTTTACCAAGCATGGTATCCTTTTCTAGGAACCTGTGCCTGGTCCCTATTGATAACAAATTCAAAGTCTGAGAGGTGAAATCTCACCATCATCTCTCTAGGGAGCAATCAGCCTTACTTCTTTCAAACTAGATTTGTTCATTCTTCTGGCAGTTTGTGGTTGTGATAGTTAAGGATTTGTGTCAGCTTGGCCGGGCCAGGATTCTCAGTGGTTTAACAGTTGAAATGTAGTTATCACCTCCACAATGAGATTTAATATAACACAATCTACCTCATGATGTGATCTAATGTGATCAGCCCCGACCTCATGTAATTATCCTATGTGTTGTAAATCCTCACTTCTAGGATGTAAAGAATGTCAGCAGCAATCTACAGAATTAGGTTGTATTTTAAGGCAATCTATTTTGATATCTAAAAGGAGAGCAAAGCAATCAGTAGAAAGAGGGACCTGCTACCACCAAGACAGAAGAGCCAGGAGTAAAGAGCATCCTTTTGACTTGGGGTCTTTGCACTGCGAAGACTCCTAGATCCAGGAAAAGACTGATGTCAAGAAGTATGGAGATCTTCAAGGTATGCTGGGCCTACGGATGCTGAAAGGAGACAAAACTTTTCACTTACTATTGTGTAACAAATCCCTCCAAGACCTAGAGACTTAAAACAAAAGTTTTATTTTGCTCACAGTTTTGTGGGTTGAGAATTCAGAAAAGGCTCAGTAAGGCAGTTCTCTCTCCTCTGTCCTGAATTTTGCAGTCATATATCAACTAGGGCCACGGCCATCTGAAAATCCAACTGGGCTGGAAATCCAAGATGGTGCACTCACATGGCGGGCAGTTGATATTGGCTGTCAGTTGGAAACTCAGCCAATGGGGTTGTGGACTGAAACATCTATAGGTGATTGTCTACTCAGGCTTCTTAAGGTGGCTGACTTTCCTCAGAGTAGGTATCTCAAGAGTACCAGGTGGAAGCTGCCTGACCTTTTCTGACCTAGCCTCAGAAGTCTTGCAACGTCACTTTCCAACCATATCCTGTTGGCTAGAAGTGAGAAGTAAGGGCAATGCAGATTCAAGGAGACGGGAGTTAGACTTCACCTCTTGATGGAGTTGCATTCTAGAAAAATATGTCAGATGGAAACTATTGTTGCAGCTGTCTTTGGAAAACATGCTCTGCCACAGTAAACAGCTCAGCATTTAACCCAGCATACAGTGAAACCACGAATGAGGATCCAAGTGCTTTGAGATCTACCATAATTCCCAAGACAAGGCTTTGGCATGGAAGGGAAATATTCTCTCTCTCTCTTTCCTTTCCTTTCCAAAACCTTCTTTTCTCCAGGATCCACTATGCCCATTCCTACTCAAGGGTGAGAGTAGAGGTTAAAAGATCCAGAAAGAACAATAGAAGGAGGGAGGGAGGTACACATGGAGGGAAAGTGAAAAATAAATCCCTCTCCCTTGCTATTTTCTACCACTACCAAGCTTCAGATTTGCTTCCCCACCCCAAATAGGAAATTCAATGGCTGGGATTCATTTTGACCATACATCAATGGTTGGTAAATGAAATTAAGTCAAGCTTGGTAGTCTGTGCTTTCCCAGTGAACATTTCTGTCCCCCTCCCTCAGGACCTCATCCCTTCCCATCTAAGAGATGGCCAACCCATCTCCTAGAATCTCTCCTCACATTCAACCCTGTGGCTCCCTATCAGCCACCACCCCCCACCTCCCATGACACGTTGGCCTCCCAGGGAGAGACAGCTTGTCATTCAGAGAACTCCTCTTCCAAAATCTAATATCCCCTCATCTCCCATTACGAGTTCAGTTATGGGAGCCTTCATAGCAGGTGTCATTAAATAGACATTAAGACCCAACAGGGCATGTTTTACGGGACCATTACCATATGCCTGATGTTTGCTGTGACAAATGGAGATCCAGCCAACCACGCCATGTGATAATGTGCCGGGAAACACCCCCTGGGGTGAGATAATGGGATTCGAAGATGAAGCTCTCATTGTTAATGCCATTGGAAGGGGACTGAATGCCTCTGTGCTGTCTGGCCTTGAAGTCAGTCTTCACCTCTCCATCCTGGGTCCATCAGACTGGGACCAGGAGACCTGAAGATCACCATCTGAGCAGTGTGGTCAGCTTCAGCAGGTTCCAAGGAGCTGTGATGTCTCAGTTTCCCCCAAGTTTATTGGTCTTTGGGAGCAAGTGAGATGAGCTAGTTTACCCTTCTTTTAATATCTTATTTAATGTTTATAACTACTAGATGAGGCTGGTATCATGACTCCCATTTTATAGATATGGGAGGAGTTTCTGTCTCTTTTCCTCACATTTCCTCATCTGCCAGAGGCCCTTTGAGAAAGGATACAGCCCTGTTCAGGTTCAGAGAATCCACTGTCGTTTAAACTTCCCATTATAGCATATGCTCAGCTTCCCAGGGAACTGGTGGTGGTGAAGATGTGCCATGGATTCGGTTCCCACTCATAGGGTTTCTGAGGCTGTAAATCTTCAGGAGAGCAGAAATCCTCATCTTTCTCCCATGGAACAGCTGGTAGTCTCGAACTGCTGACCTTGAGGCTAGCAGCCCGACTCATAGCCACTATGCAGGGGACTAGATGTTGCTAAAGTGTCTATTAGCTGGAGCCTTCCAGGATCTGAAAGCAGCATGGGGTGGGAGTGGGCATGAGCTTTAGTTCCAGTTGCTCTGTGTTCGAGTCCCAATTCAGTCGCTTGAGCTTACTCCAACTCATTTTTCCCATCTCTCTTGCAGAGACGTTTTGGAGATGTTTCATGAGACAACTTGCATGGCGTATTGATAGCACAGGGCTTAATTTAGCAAAAGTAGCTTTCCTCCCCTTCTCCGTTTCTTTATAGTCTAGGTCCCCAGAACTGTGCTCCGTGGGCTTTTTTTTTTCAATGACTATGGACTCTCAGAAGTTAATCACTGGGTCTTTCTTCCGTGGCACCTGAGTGGATTTGAAACTCCAATCTTTTGATTAGTAGTGAAATGCTTAATTAATGGCTCGCACCACCCAAAGACTTCAAACTCTTTCCAGCCACAGTCAAATGTGTCTTGGAAGACACTATCTACCCTGCTTCAGAACCACTGACGCAGCCCTACCTCTTTACTAAGCATCCTAACTTTCAGCTGAATTTTGGATGCAGGTCCAGCTGAAGTTGAAGTACTGTCAGGCAGATGACTCTTAGCAAAGAACTCAGAAACCCCGAGGGACATGGGTGTGGGAACGAGTCACATATGAGTTGCGTTTTTTCAGGTAAGTTGGTATTTGTCCCCTGTGGAAATGTGTTCCTCTTAGGTGGATTCACTTGGGTAGTGCACAACCTGAACAACCATACTGGGTAGTCCTAATGAACTGTATAACTTTGGGTAAGTTAGCTTACTAGCTCTGTCATTGAACTTCATATCTACAGCTTCTATACCTACACAATGAGAACAGTCATAATAGCAGAGTCATCTAGTGGCTATGAGCATTCAATAAAATAGTAGGCATCAAGAGACAAGCCGGGTACTGAGGAATCAGCATTCATTCAACACCAGTTGTTATTATTTTCATTATTATTATAACCGCAGTCTGGCAAGCTGACCCACAAAGGGGCAGAAAGAACGACATATATTCATAATGGCTACAAAGGCCCCAAATCAAATCAGGGTGTGTTTGATGGCCAAGTCAAACACGCAAGGGGTGGGAGGTGGTGTGTGGTGAGAGTCATGTAATTGAAGGAAACCTCTTTACCAGGGCAGGCGGGAATGGGAATGGGGAGAGATTTACATCCCTGTGATAAAGGTCCCTGAAAGCAGCAGTTCTCTCATGGCCTGGAGTGATGGTGTTTGCTGTTGGCAGATGTAGTTGAATTGGAAAAGAGAGACCAGCACTCACAGATTGTCACTTCATTTTATTCTTACTCTGTTCCCTTGTGGCAGTAGTCCAAAGGGCTGAAATGAGAGCCCCTCCAAGGAGGCAGCTCCCGGGAACTCCCTCTCCTCTCTTCTCTCCTCAGTTCCTTTTATCTCTTCAGCTGCCAGAAGCCTAAGGAAGGTGTAGAGGAAAGGCTAGGGCCTTGGAGTCAGGAGGTTGAGGTGTGAATACAGAGTCTACAACTTGCATGTTGTGTGACCTTGGGTGAGTCACCTCCCCTTTCTCAGGCTCTCTCCTCCCACCTGTTGAAAGGGGTGGTCAGCACACAGCCGGAGTGTGTGCTTGGTGAGAAGCCCAGTAGAGCTTTCTCATTTGCCAAAGCCCACCTGTGTTTCCCCCCACCCTCCCACCCCCCCAGTGTCTGTTACAGGGTGTGGTCTTTTTAGCAAGGAGGCTCCAGATCTTCCCTTAGGCCTATAAGCAACAGTTTATCTCTGTATCTTATTACTGTGTGAGACCAAACCAATTTTGACTCATGGTGTCAGAGTAGAACTGTGCTCCACAGCTTATTTTTTGGAAGTAGATTGCCAAGCCTTTCTTCTGAGGTGCCTCTGGGTAGACTTGAACCTCTAACCTTTCGATTGCCAGCAGATTGAGTGTTAGCCACTTGTGCCACCCAGAGATATCCATTACTAGGTAGCTGGGTGGTCATTTTAACACGCAGGGTTCCATGAAGATGCCTGTGCCACCTTCAGTAAAACAAAACTAATTGCAATGACAGGCACATTACTACTCACTGAGTACTTCCTCCAGGGCTCAGGTGAATTATCTTTCCAAACCTTTAGGATAACATTCTGAAGGGTTGTTGTTGTTGTTATGTGCTGTGGAGTCGGTTCTGACTCATAGCGACCCTGTACAGGGTTTCCGAGGCTGTAAATCTTTACGGGAGCAGAAAGCCTCATCTTTCTCCCGTGGAACAGCTGGTAGTTTCAAACTGCTGACCTTGTGCCTCGCAGTCCGATTCGTAACCACTATGCTACCTCCTCTAATTATTCCCATTAAAAAACAAAACAAAACAGAAGAGAACCTTAGTGAGGTAAGCAAATCCACCCAAGGTCAAACAGCTCAATAGGGCTACCATATGGTTGTTCAGGTTGTGCACTGCCCAGGTGAATCCCATTGAACAGAACTGCAATTACATCATTTGTTGTTGTTGTTAACTGCTGTCGAGTCAGTTCCAACTCAAAGCAACCCTGAATACGGTTTCCAAGGAGCAGCTAGTGAGTTTGAACCACCGACCTTGTGGCTAGCAGTCCAGTGGGAGTTGTCCATAGGACTGAAGTGAGAACTCCTGCAAGGAGGCAACTCCCTCCAACACCACACCCCGCCTCCCATTTATACCAGAATCAAATACTAACTTCCATGAAAGCATGCAGTGGACACAGACATCCCAGGCCTCCCAGACATGTCCTAGAGCGGCCAAACCTTAATAAACCTATAGCCTGGGTTCCCATGCCCATGCTTGGGAACACAGGGGCGCATACCCTCTCTGATGCTGAACCCCAGGAAGCACAGAAGTGGCTTCTTTCACCAGTGTGGTTCTCAAAGGCTTGATTCTCATCCCTGCTCATCCCAGATTGGGAATCGGATACCACTGCCTTGTTATGGGTGATGAGGCAGGTACCTTCAGGTGTCCATGAGAATGGTAGGTATGAGACATCAGGTGATGTCTACTCTTGGACTTCGCTAAAAGTTAAGCCTTCAGCAAGTCTTATATGCAAACAATGGACTAAGGAGTGTGACCCTGGGCAGAAGTGTGGGGTGGGAAGTCACGTGGGTTTCCCGTGGCTTCTATAACAAACTGCCACAACTTGATGGCCTAAGAGAACACACACTTACCTTCTTACAACTTTGGAGGTCAGAAGCCTGAGATCCGTTTCATTATGTTGAAATCTAGGTGTTGGCAGGGCTGTGTTCATTCTGGGAAGCATCCTTTCCTTGCTTTTCCAACTTTAGAGCTGCATTCCTTGGTTTAGGACGCTTTCTTCCATCTTCAAAGTCTCTAGTATAGTATCTGGTTTCAGTCATCACCTCAGTGTCAAATCTCCCTCTGCCCCCATTTTATAACACAGACATCTGTGCCCACTGGATCATCCAGGATCATCTTCCCATTGCAAGATGCTTCACTTAATCACATCTGCAAATTCCCTTTTGCTGTATAAGATGACATTCACAGGTTCCAGGGATTAGAACCTTGGATAGTTTGGGGGACCACTATTCAGTCAAACATAGGAGTGAAACAGGGAAGGAGGGAGAGCTGAGACAAGAATGAATTTTCAAGTGGGCTACCCAGGGCAGCGATGGTTCTAGAGACCCAGATTCAATTCCCAGCCTGTGTGTAGCTACCACTTACCCATCAATGGAGGCTTACAGACTGCTCTGCAGTTGACCATGTTTTAGCGGCGCTTCCAGGCTAAGACCTACTTTTGAAAACAAGCCAACGTAAGCCTTATGGATCATACAGTGTCGTTGGGTTTTTGTTTTTGTGTGTGTGAATTGAGTGATAGTTTACATGGCAATCACAACAGTGTTTTGGGTTGGTTGCGTTTTTGTTTTGAATTTTCATCAGAGTGTCATTACAGGTTGGCTGCAGCCCTGCAGTAGTTGGGGGATGAAACCAAACCCTAAACTCAGAAATCTTAAACCCATAATCTTTTAACCCTAAACCCAAAGCAAGTCATGAACTCTCCTCATCCTTGAGTTCAGTGGATAACAGGACTATTTGTTGTTGTTAAATGTCTTTGAATCGGTTTTGACTCATAGGGACCCTGTATAGGGTTTCTGAGAAACAGCTGGTGGGTTTGAACTGCCGATCTTATGGTTCACAGTCCAGTGCTGATCCTACAGCACCACACCAGAAGTCCTAACAGGACTATTGTTGTTAAGTGTTGTCAAGTTGGCTCTAGCCCATAGACACCCTGTATAGAGTTTCTGAGAAATGGGTGAACTTGAACCGCCAACATTGGTATTCAAACAACCTTGCAGTCCAGTGCATTATCCCACAGCGCCACACCAGTGCTCCAACAAAACTATAATCCCCCCATATTTTGATCATAATCTCAGACATCCAGAAAATCAGCAGGTCTGTGCAAAGAAGAAGCTGCAGCCTTCTAGAAGGAGCAGTGGGCTCTTTGTCAGGAAGGCAGAACTAGGACTGTGGGCAGTGGTGGGAGACGGAAGGCACTGTGTAGCTGTAAGTGAGTGGGGAAGGGTTACAGGATACTGAAAGTGCTCCACAGAGTGCATTTCAGGGGGAGGCAGGTGTCCTTAGCCTCAGAGGTGGGCAGCTGGCTCACAAGTAGAACCTGTGGTAAAGGTTCAGCCCCAGGAGCTCCCTGGCTGGGCTGGTCCTACTGTCTCCACACCACACCCGGTCTTTGAAGCTACTTGAATGTATTCACTTGAACTTCCAACCTGCTCCCCAGGCCATGGGGCCTCCTCACTCACCATTCACCTTACCTTGATGACCACCTCCCTGCACCTCTTGGGCACAGAATGTGTTTCTGCTCTCTGGTTTCCAGAGTGACTTTGTCCTACCTACTCCGGCCTGATAGCACGTCCTGCCTGCTCAGTCCTTTAGTCATCTCATCCCTTCACAGTGTGGACATTTAAGCACTTGTGGCAAGTTCTACGTAGAGAAGATTCTAATTCCCCCCAGGTCAGGCTGAGCCTGACCCTGGCCTTCAGTTTGACCTTGACCTTTATTTTTAATCTGCGTCTCACTCCTGTCCCAGATGTAGCTCAACAGCCATCTCAGGCTAATCTCCTGACTTGCCCAGACGTGTCTTCACCCCAGTCTGAGTCCTGACCCTGATTCCTAGGCTGAGTCCCAAACAAGAGCCCTGATTCCCCACCCTTATGTGGTTCACAGATGTAACGTTTTGTTTAAACCGGAAAGGTGACAGGGAACCTGACTAGCATGCTTCAGCTCCTGTATCATTTGCCTAGGTGGGCCAGCTTATCAGGAGCATCACCTAGTGCTGAGTCTAGTCTCTGTCACTTACCAGCTATGTCCCCTAGGCAAAGTTCTCAGGGATCATTTTCTGGACCTCTGTTCTCCTTCCGCATCATGAAGGGATATTGTTTGCGCGTACCTGTGTGCTGTCCTTTGTAAACTGTGAGATAAGGGGCGGTTCTGGGTTCCCTTTGTCCCAGATTCAGAGGTGTTTGGGACTGACTTTAGTGCCTCTCTGCTGTCAGAAAGGCTGGTCCCTTTCCCAACCCTTCGGGGACCCTGGGTCCTAAGCAACTGCCTGTCCGCTGCTGTGTCTGGGCAAGACTCCTACAAGGCCGGCCCACCTGCCATCAGCGACCTAGTTTCATTTCAGTTCCTTTAAAAGAAAACATTATCCCAGTTCCCTCTGTAGTCTGACAAATGTGTTTCTCTATTAGGGTGAACCCAGCCCTGGGAGGCAGCCAAGCAGGTCACATGCTGGCAAGGTTGCCATGGAAATTACTCACTTTTATTGAATTATTCATTTGCATAGTCCACCTAGCACATTCCTCCAGGCTCACAGCTGTGACAGACAGACACTTGGACAGAAAGGTGAGTGGCCAAGGGCCCCTCCACTCTTGAGCAATTCTGCCCACGAGCTACTTAATGACAGGGACAAAGCAGACAGTTTTGGGTTAGAGACCCTGGGTTCCTATCCTTTGTCAGTTCCAGGGGGCAGCTATTCTACAGTGATGTATCCAGACTCTGGCCCTAGACTCTCCTCTCCCTCCTCCCCTATTTCCTCAACTGAATGACTCCCACCTCGCAGGACATCATTGCATTTTAGAGTTTCCGATGTACATGCATAAACTCATATATAGATATACATACACATATGTATATGTAGACATGCATATAGAGAGTTTCATATGTATATGTAGACACATGCATGTGCACACATATATTATTCTCGTATACATATGTACATATATATGCATATATATGTATATATATATGTGTGTGTGTGTATATATTAGTCTCATGTGTATATGTAGACTCATGTGTGTATGTAGACACTTATATAAATGTTGGAGTACTGGTGTGGCGCTGTGGGCCAATGCATCAGACTGCAAAGTCATTTGAACTGCAAGGTCGGTGGTTCAGGCTCACCAACTGCTCCTTGGAAACCCTATACAGGGTCGCTATGGGTCAGAATCAACTAGATGGCACTTAACAACAACAAAATATAAATGTTATGGTTGTTGTTAAGTACTATCAAGTCAGTTCTGACTCAACTCGCAATGAGTTGGAACCAACTCGATGACATTTAACAACAACAACAATAGTATATATGGAGTCCTGGTGTGGCGCTGTAGGATAAGCACTTGATCACAAGGGCAATTTGAATCATAAGGTCAGCAGTTCAAACTCACCAGCCACTCCTCGGAAACCCTATATAGGGTCGCTATGAGTTGGAACCAACTCAACAGCACAAACAACATCAATGTACATTGCTGTATATATATGGGAATATATATATATTGAATATATATGGGAATATATATATATATTGAGATGGAAAATGAATTGTTTGAAATGCATATACACACAGAGGTCACTAAGGATAATATCACTGTTATTAGATACCATTGAGTTGATTCTGATGCATGGTGACCCTGGGTGTGCAGAATAGAACACTCCATAGGAAGCAGATTACCAGTCTTGTCTTCTAAGTCAACATTTTAACTAGTAGGCAAGCACTTACCGTGCTGCTGTTGTTGTCATTGTTAAGTGCCAACAAGTCGATTCTGACTCACAGCAACTTTATATAGGGTTTCCAAGGAGCATCTGGTGGGTTTGAACCATCGACTTTGTGATTTGCAATCAGTGTTGATCCTACAGCGCCACACCAGGACTCCATGTTAATATTTATTATTTTCTTATAAACTTCATGATTATGGGCCTCAGTCTCTCCATTTACAAAATGAAGAAGCCACACCCAAATGTCTCCAAGGAAGCTTCCAGCTCTCGTAGTCTCTGTAACTGATGATGGGACAGAATGGCATGTTCTTGTTTGACCTGGTATGTTCCTCAGGGACACAACATTCACTTCCTTCAGTAGATCTGGCCCTCTTTCCAGCAGTGGAGAATTTGTGTTAAAGACCCAGATCCATGATCAAAATCCGAGGGTGGATTGCTTCTGCTTTCCTTTGACTGTCCCGGGCCCAGGTGTTGGCATTGCTACATGGCCTTTGTGCCACCCAGAGAGTCAGCTAATTTTCACTACAGCCACCACCATCATCATAGTGAGAAAGATCCTGGAGGCCTGCCAACATGACCTTCAAACACTGAGTCTCAGTAAGATAGAAAACAAATCAACAATGATGTGAATGTTGGCTTTGCACATTTTCTTTTTAATTTTATTGTGGCAAAATATATATACCATAGAATTTACCACCATAATGATTTTTGAGTGTGTAGTGACATTAGATGCAAAATGTTGTGTAGCCATCATCACAATCATTGCCAAAACATGTTCATCATCCCACATGGACACTCGGGTACCCATTCAACAATAACTTCCCATTTCCCAGCCCCTCGCTCCCGAATAACCACTAACCTCCTCCCTGTCCCTGCACATTTGGTTTTGGTTTGGCATTTTGAGATTTAAAAGCAGAGGTCAGTTTTCCTCCTACATTGCTGGTGAGACTGTAAAATGGTTCAGCCACTCTGGAGACCGCGGTATGGTGATTCCTCAGAAATCTGGAAATAGAAATACCTTATGACCCAGCAATCCCTCTACTTGTATATATTCACAAGAAATACAGGCCAGGACATGAGTAGATATATGATATATGCACACTGATGTTCACAGCAAAAAGATGGAGACAGACTAAGTGCCCATCAATGGAAGAATGAATAAACAAACTTTGGTACATACACACAATGGAATACTATACAACACTAAAGAACATCAATGAAACACCACATAACTTGGATGAACCTAGAGGACATTATGCTGAGTGAAATTAGTCAATCACAATAAGACAAATATTATATGAGACTATTATTGTAAAAGCTTAAGAAATGGTTTCCAGACTAAAAGAAATATTCTTTGATGGTTACCAGGGGTGGGAAGGAGGGGAGAGTAATTCACTGGCTAGAGGGTGACAGGGAGGGCAATGGACAAGAAGGGGGAGGGCAATATACAAGAAGAGGGAGGTTGGCATAAAAATAATGAAGATAGATGAAGACACAAGGAGGTATGCATGGGCTAAAGGGGATAGAGGTAAATAATGATATATGCATAACCTTGGAACAACTGTGCTCTATGCGTAGATACGTGGATTGAGACATAGGCTGAATGGGTAAGGGAGGAAGAATGGCATATATATTTATATATTTATATATACTGGTGTGGCACTGTAGGATCAGCACTAGACTTCAAACCACAAGGTTGGCAGTTCAAACCCACTAATTGTTCCTTCAAACTATACAGGGTCATTGTGAGATGGAACCAGCTCCATGGCACTTAACAACCACAACGTGTCACAAATATATAAGGGTTTGAAAAAGAAAAAAGAAACATTCTTTGATGGTTGCCAGGGGTGGGAGGGAAGGGAGAGTAGTTCATTGGCTAGCAGGTAGACTGTTAACTTGGGTGGCATTGACAGCAACATACAAGAAGAGGGAGGTTGGCAGTAGAATGATGAAGACAGCCTGGTGTACAAGGATTAAAGGGGATAAAGGTAAATAGTGACAAATACACAATCGTGGAACAACAGTGTTCTGTGGTAGATACATGGACAGAGACGCATGCTGAATGGGAATGGGAGGAAGAGTGGAATATATATATAATTCCATAGATATACAAGAGTTTGAAAGAGAATTTTGACACATGAGTATTTACCTTTGCTGCAAACACAACTATGAATATGTGGAGCATACAGTAGGCAAATGATGAAAACTTCTTAGATACCATCAAACATTTTAAGGTAATACATTGCTGGGCACGTGGGCTCAGGACCATAGTCTCAGGGGACACCATGGTCAATTGGCATAACATAGTCCACAAAGACAATGTTCCACATCCTCCTTGGGTGAGTAGCGTCTGGAATATTAAAAGATCCTGAGTGGCTGTGTAGGTGTGTAGTGATGAGAATTGAAGAGGCTTGGAATCAATGAGTCCAATGGACTAATGGAGCATGTGAACATCAGTCTCCACGATTCTGAGACCAGAAGAACTAGATGGTGCCCAGCTACCACTATCAACTGCTCTGAAAGGGAACACATTAGCATGTCCTAGGTAGGGCAACAGAATATGTGGAACAAAACTCAAAATTATTAAAGGAAAAAAAAAAAAGACTGGGCTTGCTAGGTAGAAAGAGGTTAGAGGAAACAGAGACTATAGCCTTTGACCACCCTTCAGATCTGGCTCACTTTCAGCCAAGCAGTAGATAAGATAGATATATAGAGGAACAATCACACTAGTAAGGTGTACTCACTATGAATTATGGGACAGTCAATCATTCAAAATCAAATGGGATGAGAAAGTGGATAGAAGGGAAATAGGAGTCACAAAGTGGAAGTGGGATACCTGTTGTTCCACAGAGGGGATTGCAATCATTGAGAAGAACTGGGTGTATTATTTGTTGAATGTAAAACTGATGATCTTATCTGTAAGCCTTCACTCAATTCACCCCCAAAAAGTTCAAACGAAAACACAGAGGTCAGTTTTTAAAGTGGCCATTTCGCAAAAGAGTACAGATGCAAACAGTTCCCAGAGAAATGTGAGAACTCCTCTAAATGTTTATCAACAGGAAAAAATGGCCTCATACGAGAGAGCATCAAACAGCTCGTGAAGAAATTCCATTCTCTTTCAGTTCCGTGTTCCATGAACTTTTGAAGCCCCTTTGTCCATGACAGCACTGCAGTGGGCCCCCCTTATTCCTGTTAACCCCCAGCACAGAATGAAACACTGCCCGGCCCTGGGCCATCCCAGGCCCTTGTGAGTCTGATGATTTTCACTGGCTTATTTTTGGAAGTAGACCACCAGACGCTTCTTCATAATCCATCTTAGCCTGGAAGTTCCCATAACTCGGTACTGTTCTTCCTGAACATGAGTTGCAATGGCTAAGAATTGAACACAACCACGTCTCCTATATGGAAGGTCAGAATTCTACCACTGAGCCATCAGTGCCTCCACACACATTAAAAGACTGAGCTAGATATAAACTAGATACAAACAAAGGTGCATAAGACAGAACCCCACTGCCACTGAGTCCATTCGGACTCACAGTGACCCCATAGGACTGAGTAGAGCTGGTCCTTAGAGTTTCTGAGACTGTAAATCTTTATGGGAGCAGAAAACCTCATCATTCTCCCACGAAGCAGTGGATGGGTTTGAACCTCCAACCTTTCCAATAGCAACTCAATGTTTAGCCTACAGTACTCCCAGGGCTCTTGGCATAAGATGTAGGGCTGAGTAAAAAAAGATAGAAAACTTGCTGTTTTCTAAAATGAGCAGTAAAATCCCATCTGTGTATATCCCAGATGTCTAGGACCAAACCACAGCTTGAGATCTAGAGAAAGTTGGTTTTAGCCTTCAGCGCTGCAGGAGAATGCACTGGATCGCAAGGCTGGTAGTTCAAACCCACCAGCCGCTCCTCAGAAACCCTATACAGGGTGGCTATGAGTCAGGATTGACTTGATGGTATTTAGCAACAACAACATGAATTGCATGAGAACTCCCCGGTTAAACTATTTCTCTGAATTCCAGAATGACTTTTGTTCTCATGGTCACATCTGGAGCGTCTCCGTCTCCTCCTCCTCTCCTGCCCTCTCCTTCAGCTGCGTTAGCCCCAGAGAGGGGACTGTCTTCCTTGCTGTCCCTTGTGCCTACTTTGATTCCGCACCATGACAACCCAGATAGGGAATGAACCTTCCCTTAATGTCTCCCTTCAGAGCACTCACACCAGGACCCTGTGTGTGATAAACATTATTGAAGGTTTGCAGAGACGCAAGACTCTTTATAGCCACAGCACAAGCAACCTGCAATGAAGTCATTTAGTGCCCCTGGTTTTCAAAGTGCCCTGGCCACTCCCATGCTGAGGGCTCCAGCCTCCTGCCTGCTTCTGCTTTGCTCCTTTATTTTTATTTCTTTTCCAGCTCCATGGCTCTCCTATTGGCACTCGACTGGCCCTGGGAGCTCCACGCTGCTCTCACCTTATTCAAGCAGAGCAGCTCCGTCCAATTCTGCCCCCACCCCAAGTTCAGATGCAGGCCACCCGTGCACACATCCAAATCCATCAAGGGCTCAGGGTCAGCTCACAAGGGGCCTCTCACTAAACAGAACCTGTCCTTCTTAGATAGCAGCTGGAGTTGCAAATAGCAATGCATTCAGCACACATACACACTAAGGACAAAATCAATCTGGAATTATGCTCATCAAAATGCTATCAGTGCTTTTTTGGCGGGGAGAGAGGTAATGATATTTTGAGTAACTTTTTTTTTGCCTTTCCTTCTTGATATGTGTTTGTATTGTTTGAATTTTCTGATATGAGCATGCATTTATTATCTTCATCGTCTGAGTAGGAAACAGGAGAAAGCAATTTTCATTTGGGAAAAAAATATTGTCTAGGATCCAGGTGAACGGATTCAAGTGCTTATCTATGCCCCTTCTCTCACCCCATGGAAAGACTCCTTTAGCAAAGCCCCACTCCACCACGCCTTGCGGGTGCCCCAAGGGAGTCCTGGATGTGATCCAGCAATGACCCAGATTTGACATTAGCCTCCTGAGCAAACTCATCCTAGCACCCTCCTCCCAGTCCAACCTGTGGTGTCACGAGGTTGACAGGCAGCCAACCCCAGACCTGACAGAGCCACAGCTGACTTCCCATGGTCCCTGCCTAGGAGCTCTGAGACGATGGTCACTGCACAGCGCTGTGGGATAAAACACTGGACCACAAGGCCAGTTTGAGCCATGGGGTCATCAGTTCAAACTCACCAGCGCTCCTTGGACACCCTGTACAGGGTTGTTATAAGTCAGAACAGACTCGACAGCACTTAACCACAGCAACATGTCCAGAAGAGCCAGTGGAGCTTAGAGATAGCCTGAGAGCCCACTCCACCCCTATTTTTACAGAAACTATTGAACTAAGCCTTGCACATAAATGACTGCTCTTACCAGGAGTAGGGCCTCTGGGTGTTGCAGTTAGTTTGCATTGACTACTAACTAAAGGTTGGTGGTTTAAATCCACTCAGCAACACCTCAGAAGAAAGGCTTGAAGATTCACTTCTGTGAAGATCACAGCCCAGAGAACCCTACAGAGCATGTTCACTCTGAACACAGGGGGCCATCATGAGCCAGAATGGACTCAAATGACTTCATTGAGTTTGGCTTTGGGTAGCACAAACAGTTACCATATTCAGCTGCTAGCCAAAGGGTTGGAGGTTCGAGTTTACCCAGAGGTGCTTCGAGTTAGCATGGGCTTGGCAGCAGTGAATTTGGGGGTTTGGGTTGTTAGGAACAAGGATCAATATGGTACCATCTTGTAATAGAGCCCAGGGTCCAGCAAGGGGTACAGGTCTACTCCATCCCACACGGCTGCCAGGAATTGGACTCAACTCAACAACAGTGAGTTATTGGAGTGACATACAGTTGGAGTCCTGATGTGGGACTATAGGATAAACACTACAGGATAACCACAAGGTCAGCATTTCAAACCCACCAACCACTCCTCAGAAACCACATATATACAGGGTTGCTATGAGTCAGAACCAACGTGATGGCACTTAACAAGAACCACAACAAGGTGGGTAAAGCTGCTGTGGTTGCCCAGAGATGCAGAAAGTTGGAAGTCAACCCATAGCTAAGAGGGGAAGATGTACAATCAATTATTAGTACTGAGGCTTGAGGTTTAGGGGAGGAGCTTTCTCCTTCTCCCTCTGATTGGCCCCCAGTCCAGCCTGGACTTCTTCTCAAAGAACTGTCTGGTGCTGAGATGGTTCATGCAGCAGGAATGGGAGTTTCAGTCCATTCCTCGTCATGCCTGGCCCTGAGCCTTCCACAGTGGGCACGCAATGTTGTTATTGTTATGCGCCTTTGAGCCAGTTCTGACTCAGAGTGACCCTGTCTAGGGTTTCCAAGCAGCAGCTGGTGAATTTGAGCTGCCAACCTTGCAGTTCAAACTGACCTTGTGGTCCAGTGCCACACCAGGACAAAGAGGATGACCCTACCCTCTTTTTAAAATCTCCATGTAGCAGACACTGTGTCATGTGCTTTACTCATGCCATGGTTCGTTAAACCATTGTACCAGGGTGGCAAGGTGAGTGTTATTGACCATTTTTTTTATAGACGAGAAACTGCAACCTACAGGGATTAACCTGAGGCACTAGCCAACAATCCCATAGTCCATTGGTCAGCTATTGTGTCAATACGTTCGATTGCAAATAATCCCCAGACTCAGTAGATGACAACAAGTGCTCCCTTCACTGACAGTGGCTCCAGGTTGAGGGTTGGGTCTGTTTCCAGAAGTCTCTGCATCCTCCTGGGACCAGTGGTTTTCCAGCACATATTTATTTCTCCCACTTGGCAGTAGGTAGAAGAACTAGATTTCAAGCCAGAGCAAGTCAATACACAACATTCTTTTGGTCAAATTAAGTCTTACAACTAAGCCCTACATCCATGAAAAATCCAAAATCTATTTCATCTATTGTACTGGGAGATATGGTAGCGTAGTGGTTACGAATCGGGCTGCGAACCGTAAGGTCAGCAGTTCGAAACTACCAGCGGTTCCGCAGGAGAAAGACGAGGCGTTCTGCTCCCGTAAAGATTAACAGCCTCAGAAACCCTGTGCAGGGTCGCTATGAGTCGGAACCAACTCCACAGCACATAACAACAACAACAACAACATCTGGGTGGCACAAACTGTTAAGTACTTGGTGGTTCATATACACCCAGGGGCACCTCAGAAGAAAGGTCTAGCAATCTACTTTTGAAAAGTTCCTAGCCCCTGAAAACCGTAAGTATACAGTTCTACTCGGACACCATGGGGCCACTGAGATTCAGAAATGACTGAATGGTAACTGGTTATTCTCCTGAGCAGGGTTGTTGTTGTTGTTAAGTGCCATCGAGTCGATTCCAACCCATAGAGACCCTGTATAGGGTTTCCCAAGGAGCAGCTGGTGAGTTTGAACCGCCGACCTTGCAGTTCAAACAGCTTTGCATCTGGCGCATTAACCCACAGCACCAGGGTGGGATACTACAAAGTCACCTGACATAGGGTGTAGATTTTAATTTCAACACCAGGAGTAAAGAAATGGGAGCAAAGATGTAATTTACCTACATAGCTAGGTGAGAGGTGAAGCCAGGATCAAACCCAGACCATGCTGATGCCAAAACTCAGTCATCCCACTTTCTTCCATCTGTTCCCTCTTCAGGTAAACAGACTGCACTTGAGACCCATGATTGCTGGTGGCATGTTTGAGAAGCCTGAACGAGTTGGCCTACTTTAGGAGGAAGGTGGACCCAGAGAGCTGAGTGCATTTTGTATGATCTCAGTTGCCTCAGGAGTAGTCAGCAGTGGACCTCGCAGCAAATGAAAGGAGCTAGGCAGGCAGCTAGGGAGTGAGTCCCCTTTCTTCTCCAGCCAGAAGCTGATTCAGCAGTAGCACTTTCCCACTTGCCTCCTGGTTTCTCCTGGGAACACTTCCTAATAAATATCTCCTAAAGGCATCACCAGACAATATCACTGATGTCGCATGGAAGTGAAATTTTGCTAAAGATAATTCAAAAACAGACACAACCTTACATTGACAGGAAATTGACAGAGGTGCAAGCAGGATCCAGAAGGGCAAGTGGAATGGGGGGGTATCATGGCTGACATCAGCTGGATCTTGGCCGAAAGCAAAGAATACCAGAAAGATGTTTACTGTGCATTATTGACTACCCAAAGGTTTTCAATTGTGTGGATCATGACAAATTTTGGACAATATTACGAAGTATGAGTATTCCAGAACACTTAATTGTGCTAATGAGGAACCTGTACATAGACCAAGAGGCAGTTGTTTGAACAGAACAAGGGAGCACTGAATGGTTTAAAATTAGGAAAGGTGTGCAGCAGGGTTGCCTTCTTTCACCACACTTATTCAATCTATATGCTAAACACATAATCTGAGAAGCTGGATTATATGAAGAAAAATGTGGCATCAGGATCAAAGGAAGACTCATTAACAACCTACAATATGCAGATGATACAACCTTGCTTGCTGAAAGCAAAGAGGACTTAAAACACTTGCTGATGAAAATCAAAGATCACAGTCTTTGGTATGGGTTGTACCTCAATGCAAAGAAAACAAAAATCCTCACCATTGGACCAATAAATTACATCAAGATAAATGGGGAAAAGACTGAAGTTTTCAAAGACTTCAATTTGCTCAGATCAACCATCAACACTCATGAAAGCAATAGTCAAGAAATCAAAAAATGTATTATATTGGGCAAATCTGCTGCACAAGACATCTTTAAAGTGTTCAAGAGTAAAGATGTCAGTTTGAGGATTAAGGTGCGCCTGACCCAACACCATGTTGTTGTTGTTGTTGTTGTTAAGTACTGTGGAGTCAGTTCCAACTCATAGCAACCCTGTATAGGGTTTCCAACGCTGTAAATCTTTATGGAAACAGAAAGCCTCATCTTTCTCCCATGGAACCGCTGGTAGTTTTGAACTGCCAACCTTGAAGTTAGCAGCCTGATTCGTAACCACTACGCTACCAGAGCTCCTTGACCCACACCATAGTATTTTTAATAACCTCATATGCATGCAAAAGTTGTACAATGGATTAAGAAGACTGTAGAAGAATTGATGCATTTGAGTTATAGTAAAAGAAGAGAATATTACAAGTACCAAGGATGGTCAAAAGAACAAACATCTACGTTGAAAGAAGTACAGCCAGAGTGCTCCTTGGACGCCAAGATGGCCAGACTTCATCCCTCATACTTCAGACATACTATCAGAAGGGACTAGTCCCTGGAGAAGGACTTCATATTTACTAAAGTACAGGGTCAGTGAACAAGAGGAAGACCCCCAACAAGATGGATTGGCACAGTGACAGTGGCAGTGGGCTCAAGTGTAACAATGATTGTGAGGTTGGCGCAGGACCAGGCAGTGTTTCATTCTGTTGTGTATAAGGTCTCTATGAGTCGGTACCAATGCAACAGCACCTAACGATAACAGCAGCACAGGAATCTTGTCTCAGGGTCTGCTTTGGGAAGCCCCACCTAAGGAAAAAGGTCATAAGGAAACAGTGGCTCTGGATGGAGGCTGGGGGCCAGTGCAGACAGCCAGGGGAGAATGCAGAGCCTTCTCCTTGGGCAGTGGGAGTGGGGATGGGGAAGAGATCAATTCAAGAAACACTGGGGAGCTGGACTGAGCAGCCTTGTTCACTGAACTTTCCTGGTGTTGCAGTAACCGAACACCACAACTTGGAGGCTTAACACAACAAACATTATTATCTCAGAGTTCTGGAAGTTAGATGTACAAGGTCGGGGTGTCAGACAGACACTTTCTCTCTCTCAAGTCTCTACGGGTAGATCCTTCCTCTCCTTGTCCTAGCTTCTGGGTGGTTCCAGGCAATCCTTGGTGCTCCTTGGCTCATAGATGCTTACTTCCAACCACGTCATGACTGTCTTTCTTCTTGGTCTATGTCTCTTCCCCTCTTTTGAGAAGCACACCACTCAGATTGGATTGAATCCAACTAGCAATTCAACTAATCACATCTCAAGCACTCTATTTCCACCCAAGATCACGTACACAGGTACCAAAGTTTGAACTTCAAGCTATCTTTTTGAGGGACACAATTCAACTCTTATCAATCATTGATCTGATTTTGCTGGTGCAGGAAAGTTTGTGAGTTTTTCTCAGACCACTAGTTTCATCCCGAGGTATCGGTGATTCCATTAATGACCACCTGATGACCAGGAGCTGGGTGGATATGAAGAGGGATTGGTAGTAAGTTCCTTTTCCAACATAATGAATTCAAACCTGAAATCCCAATTCTAAAAAAAGGAGAGAGTCAAGCAGGCAAACTTTCCCACCCACTTTTTTTTTTTTAAAGGTTTTGTTTAAATGTGAGTTTGAAGCGCTGTTCCTAGCTTCATTAACCCCCCTAATAATTATACTAATTACTGCACACTGTCTGCGTAAGGATGTGTTCAAAAGCCAGTGCTTAGGCTTGGCTTCAGAGGCAGACAATGTGTTCCTCTAGTGATGAGTGTTGCAGTTACACCCTGAAATGTTTTAGGCAAACAGAGACAGCACCTGTTGAATGCCATCATTGCTGGGGGAGGTGCACTTTGAGCAGCCATCCAAGCACCCACAACAGCAGAGCCACCGTGGCCCAAAGTGATTCTCTGCAAAGCTGCTATTCTCTGCAGGGGTCAGTGAGTAAGGCAGAGAAACACCCATCTCCCAAGAGTGCATCGGGTGACATGGGGCTCAGTCACTGCCTTTTCACCCAGCATTTCATTCATTCCGCCCAACAAGTCTCTAGACACTCCTGAAGGCACTGAGAGGACAGCAGTGAGCAAGAGCAAACCCAGCCTGTCTCACCCTTATATTCCCCGGGCAGACAGACTCATATGGTGAGGTGGTAATAACAGCAGTGAAGAAGGCACAAAGGAGAGAGTGGGTACTTCACATCAGTGCCCAAAGAAGATCTTGAAATAAGGCAAAATTTGAGCAGAGTCCTGAGTGAACCTGAGAGAGAACTATGAAGCTATTTGGAGAAAGCAGTACGTACACAGGATGTGACTGTGCCTGCTTGCCATGCTGAAAGAGCAGCTAGGAGTCCATTGCAGTTGGAGTGAGAAAGGGAAGGGGAATGTTGGAGGCAACATGGCCCTGGAGGCTTCGGTAAGAACCTGGAAAGCATTCTAAACTTGAGGAGACTCTCAATAAAGGACTCAGCCCCGAGCTAGTAAAAGACAAAGAATTTGAACCCAAGGTTCTATGCTTACAAAGTCTACATTCTCCCCTGCTGCCAGAACATTTCCCATGGAGAGGATTCCTTACTTTAGAGCCCTTGGCCCTGTGGGACCTGTGCCCTCTAGATACAAAAACAGGGCGCCATTCTCTGTGGCCCTCCTCCACCCTACCCATAACCAATTGTACATTCATTGCTTGCAAAGATGGCCACCAATAACTTCTCCCATCCCTGCTTAGATAGGCCACTCCTCCCAGCAAGAGGGAGAATCTAGCTCCCCTGTGGCTGACCTTGTGACTTACTTTGGCTAATTTAGTAGACGTGATGTTGTGCCAGCTCTAGACTGAGATCTTAATCTGGGAGCTTCTACTTTTGCCTTCTTGGAGCCCTGAGAAACCATGTGAAGGAGTCCAGCTACCAACTCTGATGGAGAGATCATGTGGAGGAGGGATCCAGCCATTCCATCTGAAGTGTTAAATGTGTGAGTGGGCCGCCATCTTGGATCTTCAAGGCTCAATCAGCATTGTGTGGAGCAGACCAAAGTAAGCTATCTCTGTTGACCCCTGGTAAAATTGCAGGTCCACAGAATTGTGAACAAATAAACAGTTGCTGTTTTAAACAACTAAATTTTGGGATCCGTTGAGACACAGAAACAAAGTCAAACCAAACCCTTTGCTACTGAGTCAATTTCCACTCATGGAGACCTCATGTGCTACAGAGTAGAGCCACCCCATAGGGTTTTCTTGGCTTTAGTGTTTATGGAATCAGATTGCTAGGTTTGACTTCCTTGCTGCTTTAGGCTACTAGCCAAGCACAAGTAGCTCCTTTAATTTTCTAAAGGGAAATCAACAGGATTTCTCATGTAAAAAGGGACCAGTTGCCCCAAACATGAAGGAGGCAGGCGCTGACCTTCCAGTCAAGTGTCTGGGAATGTCAAAGGAGAGCCAAGATTGACACAAGCGATGAGTCATGGGCAGGGGCATCCCAGGGTCTGGGCTGAGCTAAGCATGCACAGGAATGGAGGCTGAGTGGAGGGTCACAAGTGGTCAGTGTTCTGATTCTCCTCTATGTCTGGACCAAGCCAATTTAAACAGGGTTTTGCTCCTGCCAGTCACATAGAGCTGTGGGAAGCCTCCATCGAACAGGAATTCTAATGAGCTTGCTTGGGAGGTTTCAGAAGTCTGGCTTGGCAGGGAGATAGGATTCCTCGAGATTGCCTGGCCCCCATTCAGAAACATTCCCAGGAGCCCTGATAAAGAAATGTCCTCAGCTAATGGAGCCTAGGGCAGGCAGGCAGGCATGGGTGTCTGTGTGCCGATTCGAATAAGGCACCCCCTGAGAATTGGGTTAAATGGTTAACCACTCAGCTGCTAATTGAAAAGTTGAAAAGTCCACCCAAAAGCCCCTCAGAGGAAAGGCCTGTAATCTACTTTCAATAAATCAGCCATTGAAAACCCTATGGAACACAGTTCTACCCTGACGCCATGAGTGAATCAGACAACTTGGGAGGATAGATTAGAAGAAGCTGTCGATCTTGGGTGCAACATTTGCCAAAGTAAATGTAAGGAAAAAAAGAAAAACATGCACTCTCCCTTTAATGCTATGCTAGTGAACACATGGCATTATGCATGGGTCAAAATCCATAGGGCTATCCTGGGGACACCACAGTTACAGGCTCTGCTGGTAACCCAAAGACTGTTGGCTTGAATTTACCCAGCAGCAACTTGAGAAAGAGTTGTTTCTGTAAAGATTACAGCCAAGAATCCCTACAGATGAGCTGTACTCTGTCATAACAGCGGTTATTGGAATGAGACTCATCTTCCCCTGCAGCATTACATCTGTGGGCATCAGTGCCCTGTCTCCAAAGAATCAGACACTATCCCTTCACTGAGCTTCCCCACTCCAAAGAGTGTTGGATTGACCGACCGGTGGATGGCACTGAATCAGCTTAAAAACACCAGAATCTGCCTTAGTCTCCCCCTGCCGGTGTCCCACCCAGGATCCAAATCTCACAATGGTGAAGAATTGTTGAAAGGACTTCAGACAAGCTTCAAACACTTCTGGCAAATTCTGAAGCTACACCCTATTGCTCAGCACAGTGTGGACTGCTAGGGTGGAGCAGGAAGTCCAGCTAGCTCCCCCTCCCTCTGTAATGCCCTTGATGATGAATTCGACGGCAGAAAAAATAAAGAAAGAATGAAATCTGTGGCTATGTTTCCCCTGGGGGATCAGCAATGACAAAATTGTAATGAATGAGAATGTTTCTGGGTTATGTGCTGGAAAATTAGCAAGGGCTTGCATTAATTGAAATTCAGTTCTTTATGTATATCAGTTCCCTTTTATCCTTGTGGGGTTCGCAGCAATGAGAAAGACACTGAGCAACAGATTAATCCAAGTGTTGTCAGAGACAGTGATAAATTGAGGTTTAAAAGCCTACATTGAGATAAATTACTATGAAAGTCCAGTCCTTCCCTCTCCTGTTAGGACTATAGAACTAAGAATTTGTTAAAATAGTGTGTTACCTTTAATTATGCTTACTTCTCAACTTTGGGAGGTGACTTCTCTGTCACCGGAGGCATTTTCTTTGCTTAAAATGTTGCTGTCCCTTGGGATGTGATCTTCTGAACTCTTTCCACTCTACACTCCATCAGTAATTGAATGGCTTCTTTACCCATGGCTTCAACTGCTACATCTTTCTCAATGACCTCCACACCTATACCTGTTTCCTGAGCACCAGGTTTATGAATCCAATTGCCCTGAGCACCTCCCTCAGACTCAGCACCAAACAAAAACCAAATCAGTTGCCATCAAGTCAGGCCAGTCCTGGCTCACAGTGATCTCATAAGTGCTCCATAGCATTTTCAGAGGCTGGTTTGTCAGAAATAGGTCTCCAGCCCTTTCCTCTGGGTGGACTCGAGCCCCCAGCATAGTGGTTAGCAGCTGAGTATGTTGCCATTTGTATCTTCCAGGGAGTCCGCAGACTCAGCAAAGCCAAGGCTTTGTTTCCATCCACTCGTTTACCTAAGTCAGAAACACCACCCTGGGCCTCTTGTTCCAGCCTCCCTCCCCCACCATTAAAATAAATCACTCATTCCTCCACCCACAGCCTTAGGTCCACCCCAAGCCACTTTCCTGGTTCAGAGCCGAATGCTGACTGCAGTCTCCTTCCAGAACTCTCTCCTAACTTCCAAACCCTCCCTTGCTTAGCATCTCTAGCAGTTTCTCTTCAGCACTCAGCATGAGAAGGAGCTCTGGTAGCACAGTGGTTACGAATCGGGCTGCGAACCACAAGGTCAGCAGTTCGAAACTACCAGCGGCTCCGTGGGAGAAAGATGAGGCTTTCTGCTCCTGTAAAGATTTACAGCCTCGGAAACCCTGTACAGCGTCGCTATGAGTTGGAACTGACTCCATGGCACATAATCACCACCACCACCACTCAGCATGAGAGGGTGTGGTGGTTCCAGACAATGAACACCAGACTGTGAACCACAAGATCTGCAGTTCGAGTCCGCCAGCCACTCCTTGAGAAAAAGATGAAACTTTCTGCTCCCAAGAAGATTTAAAGCTTCAGAAACGCTATACAGGGTCACATCGGAGCCTGTCGGTTCCAGGCATGAAGGCAGCCGGTCACCAGTCTGCAGTCAGAGAGATGTACCCGCCTCTCGGGGCTTCCTGGGCAATCAGGGTCTGTGGTTTGGTCATGAGAGCTGGGAACTGCAGAACCCCCAGGCCCCCAATCCCATTTTCTCCTTTCTCAGCTCCTGCAGACATTCCCAAGATCCCACTGTCTCCCTTAGAAGTGGCAGGATTCCCCAAACATCGCTGCAGAGCCCATTATAATAGTAGTACCATGTGGCTGTGATGGGAAGGGAGAGGGATGAATTCATATTAGTTTATTCCCAAGATTAACATAGTGAAAGCTTCCTTCATTAAAATTGCAGTACTACAAACACTTCCTGGTAAGCTTGGACAACAAGGAAAATTCTCTCTAAGGAATAAGAAGTACTTTCAAGATGAAGGCCTTATCTGGCTCATCATATCTGATTTTTTCAGACAAAAAAAGCCTCCATTTCTTTTCTTGTCTCATTCTCCTTTTCTTCTTCCCTTCCTCCTGCCCCCTGACCCCGCCCTCTCTCTTCTGCTCCCTCCCTCTCTGTTGCTATCTGCACCAAATCCATCTGCAATTTCCCAAGTAACAATGAAAGAGATGACCTTAGAAGAAATCAGGCTCTGCAATTTGGGGGTGAATATTCAATTAGTTCCAGGCCAGGGATTTCTGATCAATACTGCCTTCTCAAGGCAAAACAGTGTAACAAACTCTCTTATTAAGCAATTCTTAGCCTTGGTGCTGATACCCATGATTGACAACTAATCTGAGCTTTAATTAATACCTGCCCCTTGGTTAGCTAGCATTGTGGATTACCCAGGAAAGATTGCAGGCCCCTGAAGCTGGGAGTTGGGTGATGTATACAGAAATTCAGCTTCACC
This sequence comes from Chrysochloris asiatica, assembly GCF_000296735.1. NCBI lineage: Eukaryota > Metazoa > Chordata > Mammalia > Afrosoricida > Chrysochloridae > Chrysochloris > Chrysochloris asiatica. The sequence continues at coordinate 6,508,555 of NW_006408572.1, read as the reverse complement.
TAGCCCTTCTCACATGGGGCTTAGAAATAGAACAATAGGAATGGAGGAAAGGCCAGTGCAACCCCCAATTCAGGGAAAAATAACTCACCCACTCATGTTTGTTGCTGTTAAGTGCCAATGAGTCGGAAGTGACTCATAGCAAGCCTATATAGGGTTTCCAAGAAGCAACTGGTGGTTTTGAGCTGCCAACCTTGTGGTCTGCAGTCCAGTGCTTATCCTACAGGGCCACACCGCAGTCTACCCTTTCATACACACACACACACACACATGCTCACATTTCACATCACCACCAAGTGCCTGGACTCCATGCTGGTGCAAATGGTCAATGCATTGAGCTGCTAACCAAAAGGCTTGTGGTATGTGTCTATGCAGAGGTGCTGCAGAAGAAAGTTCTGGTGACCCACTTCTGAAAAATCACCCACTGAAAAGCCTTATGGAGCACAGTTCTACTCTGACACATGTGGGATCGCCATGAGTAGAGCTGATTCAATGGCATCTGGTACCAAACGATTGTTCATCGTCTGCTTGTATGGTCTTCCATAATGGGAAGCCCACCACCCTGTGAGATCTCTTTGGTCAGCTGATGGTGAAACAGCCACTTCTGAGATGGATTCTGCCTCCATTGGTCCTGGCTTTGCCTTTGAGCTCCCTCTGCCCTTCAGAGGTGCCTGCTCAGGTGCTTCCTGGCTCCCCTTGACCTCTGAAGAAGTCTTGTGTGAAGGCCTCATGAATAATGACAGTAAGAATGACAGCCATTGTTGGTTGCAGAAACACTATGAGTTGACCCCATGCTTACTACTTTTCCTGCACTTTTTAATCCTTATCATCTTCGTGTGAAGAAGATGCCAGGGAGACCAAGTTTGCTTAAGCCCTGAGGTTGCCAATCTAGCTAGTGGCAGGATAGGGTGTTGCCGCAGCAAAAGTCCAAGTCTTTACATACATCTGCTCCAGCCAGACTTGCAATTGCATTCGTAGAATAGGTGGTCTCTTCCAAAAGCCAAATGCTGTCCTGTCTATCATCCACCTTCCCACCTTCGTGCCTTAATCCTCTCTCCAGTGCCCTTCCCTGCTTTTTCCTCCCCAACCAAGTTCTATTTATCTTTGATGATTCAGCTGTCACTGCCTAGACAAATCTTCTCCAAATGCTCGACAGCATGCTCACCCACCCTGGCTCCTACCACACCCCATATGTGGCTACCATCATGATTGGGTATTGCAATTTGCTTGTTAATCATTTGCATGTACTGTTTTTTGAGCTCTTCTCAGATAGGGACTGATTGTGCCTCATTCATTTAGGACTACCTCACACTTAGTTGACAGCCTGGATCTTAAATTATAGGTACATTGTTGAAGGAATGAATGATCCAGAACTTCTAGGGAGGTTGGTATGGCCCAGAATGCAATTCCTATAGCTAAGATATCCATCAGAGGAAAAGCTAAACATCAAAGGAGCTCTGTGAAGACAATACAATTTATAGACAGAAGAAAAAGGCACTGCAGAGTGGTAGAAAACATCAGGAGCCTTGGGTTCTAGTCCCTGTTCTGGCAGATTCTGTGATGGTTGAGCCCAGTGAGTCCCTTCTCACTGGGTCTGCTTCCCCATTCATTAACCTTGACTTGTACAGATGGTGTCTGGACTCTTCTGTTACTACCAGCTTGAAAGTGGGACTTTGACCAGAACTTCCAATCTGCTGCTGGGCAGAGTCTGGTTGGGGATGGCTCCCTGGCCCCTCTGGTACTATTGCCCTACCAAGCATTGCCTGTTCTACCATGAACGCTACCCACAGCTTTCCCATCTCCTGACTAAAAGGCGTCCAGAACACAGTAGTATCAGCAACAACAACAACCACAACCACAACCACAGCGAATCCTCAGCACTTCTCTACGCACCTGGAGGAGTACTTGGGTAGTGTAAACGGTTAACACACTTGACTGATAACTGAAAGGTTCGCAGTTCAACTTCACCCAGAGGCACCTTGGAAGAAAGGTCTGGCAATCCACTTCCAAAAATCAGCCATGAAAACATTACGGAGCACAGTTCTACTCAGAGAAATATTGGGTTGCCATGGCTTGGAGTCAACTAGACAGCAACTAATTTATGCACCAAGCACTATTCTAAGCAGTTCATGGGCTGAGTTCCAAAAAGCGTGATGTCTTGGACTTTTGCTGAAGACTTCTCCAGTTTGGTCTCTGAATTTGTCAGCTTGGCTATTGCCCTGGAGTCTGTTACAGAAAGGACATTTCAGACAAAGGACGGCCTTGCCCTCTTGCCCCCATCTTAGTCCCTATAGCCAGACAAGAAGAACCTCATTTTCTACTCATCACCAAATCTCCAGCCCACCTGCATCTGAAACCCACCCTGTGGGTGTGTTTGTGTCAGCCATGTGTGACCATGGGCAAGGAAGGCAGCCGTGGAAAGTGGTGTTGGAGAGAGTCCAACAAGATCATTTCTGAGGTATAGTGGTACAGGGCCTGACCCAGGGCAGGACTAGGGGCTGGGGACAGCGTATCATCATAATAACATTGGAATAGTAGCAGCCACCTCCCAACAACCTCATTTAATGTCCTTTCCATGTCAGGAAACAGCTCAGAGATGTGAAGTCAGCCCACTGGAAAATGGCAAGGTTATCTGGCTCCACGGGTCTCACTTAATCACCCCCACTAGACGCCACCTCACTGAGAATGCCTAGCCCTGTCTGACCCCTAACCCTCCACACCTCCCCCTCCACTTTAACCCACTGCCTTTCTCTGTGTTTGAATATTCATGTATCATTGGCATCTGAACCCTAAGGCTCAGACCAATGATTATAACATGACATTCTATGAAGTACACATGGTCCCCAGGTGGAACACCAACCCCAGTGGAGCACACCATGTGCAGAGAAGCTCTTCTGGTGGCTTGGATAGGGGAAGCATGGGCAGCTGGGTGGTTTTATATGAGGTATCCAACTGGATGGAAGCGGGACTTCCAGCCTCCCTCATGTTCCCCACTGGCCTTTTCCAGCTGGTTTTCATGTCCTGGAGTAGCACCCACATTGCATCAGGGATGACCAGCCAATAAAATATGGCTGAAGTAATGGCATGTATGAGGGAGTCTTGGTGGCACCATGATTTAGCTCTCAGCTGCTAAGCAAAAGGTCTGTGATTCAGAGCCATCAGCCACTCTATAAGAGACATGGTAGTATATTTTTCTAAAGATTACAGCCTTGGATATGCTATGAGGCAATTCTACTTTGCTTTAGGGTCAGAATCGGCTTGATGGCGAGGAGTTTGGTTTGGTTTGGAACACTGTGTGGCTTCTGAGCCTAGGTTCTAAAGTATGGTTGCTTCCACCTGAATCACTATCTGTGTGGGAAGCCAGCTGCCTTATGAGGATACTCAGGTAGCACTGTGTAGAGGCCCACAAGGAGAAGAACTGAGGCCTCCTACTTAGCAGCCCTGTGAGGGAGTTGCCTTGGAAGAGGATCCCAGAGTTCCAATCAAGCCTTCACATGACTGCAAGCTTGTGAGAAACCCTGAACCCGAATCAACCCAGCCAAGCTTTTTCCAAATCCTTAACCCACAGAAATGGAAGGAAAACAGAAATGTTTGTTATTTTTTAAGCCTTTAAGTCTGAAGTCACTTGCTACATAACAGTTGGTGGTTCATTCAATGGGAAACTGTGCATCTGGCATCTCCAGGTCTACTTGAGTGACATTTGTTTCCTGAACACTGAACACGCATTTGTACGAATGACCATCTTCTTGCGCATCATCTTTCCTATGAGGAAGGGTACTCATTTAGTGACCTACGACAAAGGATATCACTCCAATGGCCCGTTGTCTTCAGTTTGTATTTCTTAGTAACAGAAAGACCACAAGCGGGTGGTTGGAAGAACAGAAATTGATTTTCTCACAGTTCCGAAGGCTGGAGGTCTGAAGTCAGGAAAGCAGCCCTAGAGAAAGTCTTTCTTTCTGTCAGTTTGAGAAGAAGATCTCTCAGTTTCTGTAGACTGGTCATTCCTTGATTCCTGGGCCATCTCTGCACAGCATGTATCTTTCCCTCTATGTGTGATTGCTTCTGTCTGTACCTACGCTGTTCTCTTAAGACATACCCTAGCCTGATACGTGCTCACTAACATTCAAAAGAAAACCCTGTTCCCAAATGGGGTTACACCCACAGGTAGAGAGGTTAAGATTTAGAACACAGATTTCGGGAATATACAATCCAATCCATAAGAGCCATTTTCATGCCAAAGTAAGAGTGATGAGCACACCCATTGTGAAGTGGAACTTTGGACTCATTATGATGAAGTCTACATTGCTGTTAAGTACCGTTGAGTCGGTTCTGACTCATAGAGACCCTGAATAGGGTTTCTGAGGAGAGCTGGTGAGGTTGAGCCACCGACCTTGCAGTTCAAATGACCTTACAGTCCAGCTCATTAACCCACAGTACGACACCAGAACTCCAAACTCTACATGGACGTCAGTTAATCAGCATATAGATTCATCAGTGTGGGATGTCAGGACCCTTAAAGAGACAAGATGAAAACAAACATCAAAAAAAAACTTCAGTGGACCAGAACTTTAATGACTTTTCCAAGAAACCAGTTCCTTGGCCAGGATGAGCCTGGTTTGTGTAAACGTTGAGATCTGGTCTGGCTTTGGATTGGAGTTTCTGGGTACCAGGATGCTTCCAACAAGAGAAGCTGGACAGGTGGAATCCATTAGGCCCAGGTCCCATATGAATTGAAGAGGCAGCTTCCTGGGAAAGGCTGCAAGATGCTGAGACCTCCAGTCTTGGATCCCATACAATTCTGTAGTTGTGTTACATTCATCAGATCCCATGTTGCATTTTGCCAAGTAAAACAAGTGTATATTTTTAAGGGGAAATTAATGCATATGTTTCTGATTCATCTTATGTGGAAACGATCAAAATATTGTGTCTGAAGTAAAGTAACATCCGGAAAAGGCTTTTGGTAGGTTTGGCAGGTTTTTATGAATCTCTTGACAACATTGAGTTTCTCTTTACTGCTTGTCAGAGTTTCACTTCCGCCAGGAACTCTCCTCCGACTACCCCAGCCCCCTGAAGTTGCCTCTCCTCAGAGCACCGAAAAAGAAAGAATGACCCCCTGCCATCGAGTCAATTCTATCTCATAGCAACCCCACGTTTCCAAGACTAAATATTTACAGGAGCAGACAGTCTTATAGTTCTCCCACAGAGTGGCTGGTGGGTTTGAACTGCCAACCTTGTGGGTTGCAGCCCAATGCCTAACCCACAGCGCCACCAGGGCTCCTTCCTAAAAGCACAAATCAGGGTCACAGACAATGAACTGTTCTTGTATCCACAGGTCAGGGTCTTCCTCAACCGGAGCGTGAAGTGCTCTAGGGTGGATTCCCTCCAACACACCTGGTTCAGCTCATAAAATACGTATCAGGAGACAAGGGCACACATGCAAGATCCAGGAGGAAGAGACAAGAAGTGCCCATCTGGCACCCCCCTGTGGGAAGTTTGGTTTCCCATTCTTCAGCTTCTCAGAATTATCCATTCCTAAATTGCATAGTCAAATCAAGGCCTGGGCAGAACAAGATGGAATCCAACGGTCCTTCCCTCTGCCTCTCCTACAGAGCTGGTGGGTTCTCCCCAAACAAGCATGAGCATTAGACTTGATGCTTGCTGCAGACTGAGCCCTGACACTGAGTGACTTGTCGCTGATTGTGGCCACGGATTAAGCCACCACCCATCCACAGATTCGGGCTTGGCCTGACTCAGTCCTAGACTGAACTCCTAATACAGCCTACAGACTCTCACAATTCATTACAGATGACTCCCCTTCCTATATCCCTTTGGTGGTCTGACTATTCCTAACCCCTGTCCCCAAACTATCCAGCAGCTAATCAAGTAGGATCTTCTTGAGTCTCTGACCAATTTCCTCCCCTCCCAGACTCTATGAATTAACTTTTCTATTTCAGGAACATGTAGAAGCAATGGGTCGTCTATGCAGAAACAGCTCAGAAGAAAGGCCTGGTGATCTACTTATGAAAAGTTACCCATTGGAAATCTGATGGAACACAGATCTACAGTGATACATACATATGGGGTCACCACGAATCCAGAATCAACTTGTTGGCAACAGGAAAGCAAACGTTCCAACCTCAAACAACAGGAGATGTGTTACTGTTAATCTTTGAGGGCTACTTGATAACAAGTACTCGGTCCGTGACCACCTTGGGTCAGGTCTGTCTCTTCCCAGTTTTCCTGGCCCCTTTCCAAGTACTCTTACCCACTGCCTCCCCGTCCTCACTCCTCCATGCCCACCCCATGGCTGCTCAGACCTTCTGGGGTCTTGGAAGTGACAGGAATAGGACCCAGAGGCTGGACCCCACTGGTGAGATAACCGGGATCTGGGTCGTCCCTCTCTGATCTCAGTTTTGTTGGCTATATGGTGCTGTTTCTATGGCCTTCATCCTTTCCTGCTTCTGAGGCTCCTTCCTGATCTTTGTCTAGGGCAGAACACCAGGGTCATTTCCCTGGTTACAAATGTCACAGTAATCAGAGCAAAAGGCAAGGTAGCAACACAATTTGCATCTTCATAAACGAGAAAGCTGAAGTTCAGCGTGCATGCGGGTATGGGTGTGTGTCCAGGTTAAGTACTCAAAGCCAGCTTCTGTGCTGAGACAGCACGTGTCAAAACTGCAATGTTTGTGGGAGGAGGACAAGGCATGCCTAGTGACCTCGAGGGGCACAGAGAGAGATGTTTTCACAAAAACTCAACGAGAGTTCTCCGAGGAAGCCACAGGATGAGGGGTCAGGAAAAGAGCCCTCAGGAGGGCATATCCTCTGCCTTCTGCCCCTTCAACACAACCACCAGGAGTGTCGGGAAGCTGGCTTCCTGTTTTGAAAGACTAGGGAGGGATAGTCTTACAGAAACATCTTGCATCTCACGCTATGACTTGGTAATAACATCACAGATCCTTGGAAAAAGAATGGTACGTGGCTATCTTTTTTCCTGTGTATTGTGTGTGGGTGTGTGCAGGGGGAAGGAGTGGGTGTTGGGGCACTCTACATATTTACAATAAGAGCCAGAAAAGGATAAAGAGGGGCTTATAACTGTCATACAGAATCATCCCAGTCTTTTTTCCTCCACATTTTCATGACTTTCATCAAATGCTCAAGAACTTTCGATTCTGCTTTTATTCACTTAATATCATATCCTAGTCATATTTCCCATCATTAAATACTCGTTGCAAATATCACTTTAACGGCTACATAATATGTCTTGGGCTGGCTATCCCGTAACTCGCCTTACCATTTTTCTACTGGTGAGCATTTCCTCTTCTCCAGTCTTAAGGAGACTTGGTGGCATGGTGGGTCAAGCATCAGGCTGATAATGTCAAGGCTGTCGGTTCAGCCCAACCAGCCTGTCCATAGGAGAAAGATGAGGTGGTAAAGATTCACAGTCTTGGAAACCCTAAGGAACAATTCTATTCTGCCCTACAGTTGCAGTTGTGGTTGTTATGTGCCGTGGAGTCGGTTCTGACCCATAGCGACCCTGTGCAGGGTTTCCAAGGCTATAAATCTTTATGGGAGCAGAAAGCCTCATCTTTCTCCCATGGAACAGCTGGTAGTTTCGAACTGCTGTCCCTGAGGTTAGCAGCCCGATTCATAACCACCACGCTACCAGAGCTCCTTATAGTTGCAGTATGAGTTGGAATTAACTCAACGGCAGAGGATGTCTCCAGATTTGCTCTTATTAGTCATGCTGGAATTAATCTTTGTGCATAAGCCTTTGCTGGAATCTCAGTTACTTTCTTATCCAAATCCTTGAATGAAATTACTGAGTACAAAAATTATAAACATTTTAATGCTTCTGATTCATACTTCCAAATTGTAGGCCAAAATGTTTGCACCCGTTTATACCCCTAACAGGAGTCCCGGTGTGGTGCTGTAAGTTAATGCGTCAGACTGAAAAGTCGTTTGAACTTCAAGGTTAGTGGTTCAAGCTCACCAACTGCTCCTTGGAAACCCTATATAGGGTCGCTATGGGTTGGAATTGACTCAACGGCACTTAACAACAACAACAACAACATACCCCTAACAACTCATGAAAATGACCATTTCACTTCAATTTCACCAGAAATGAGTGCTTTCATTTTTCAGTTCCTGGTGTGGTGCTTGGGTTTATGTGCTGGACTTCAAAGTCAGTTTGAACTGCAAAGTCAGTGGTTCAAGCTTACCACTCACTCCTTGGCGACCCTATACAGGGTCGCTATGGGTCAGAACCAACTCAACGGCACTTGGCACTTAACAACAAGAAGAAGCACATCTCACTTATTATTGATGATTATTGTTGATGTCTGGTAAACTGAATGAAAGACACAAGTCTTGCAGATGGAAATCAAAATGTCAGTGATAATACTTTGAAACAACAGCCTTATTGAGATGCATTTCACATACCTTAAATTTACCTATTTTAGGGCTATAATTATTTTCACGTATATTCACAGAAAGTTACTACTATCACCACGTTTCATTTAATCAACTCAGAAATGTTATCACTTCAAAAAGAAATGAATTCTGCTAACAACTTGAATAACTTGGAAGCAAATTCTTCCCCAGTTGTGACTTCAGATGAGAACGTAGCCCTTGACTGCAAACTGGTGAGATGCTGAGCAAAGAGCCTGGCTAGTATGACCACATTATGGGAAAAAATGCAACAGAAAACTCTTTATTTCTATAGGTACTTACATTGTTGTTGTTAAGTGCCATCGAGTCTGTTCTGACTTATAGTGACCCTGTATAGAGTTTCGAAGGAGTGGCTGGTGAGCTTGAACTACCGACATTGCAGTTCAAACCAACTTTGCGGTCCACTGCATTAACCTGCAATGCCAAGTGACCCCGTGTATATTCATACATAAATACACTTCAATGCATGCTGACCAAAAGGATGGAATGACGGATATTAAATAATGGTAGCAGTTACTCTGAGGAGGGGTCTGGACCGAGGACATAGAAGAGGCAGTGAAAATGCACTTGTATTTTTATTTAAACAATGTTTGAATGTTTACAATAACAATATGTTCCCCCAAGATTCTGTTGTTAAATGCTGTTGTGCCAATTCTGACTCATAGCGACCCTGTATAGGGTTTCCAAGGAGCAGCTGGTGGATTTGAACCACCAACTTTTCACTTTGCCATCTGTAGCGTCGCTCCAGGACTCCTATATTCGTATATTACTTGAATAATTCAAATAAAACCAGTTAACCAATTGTCATGGAGCTGACACCAATTCACATGGTGACCCTTTGTGTTTCCAAGTAGAAACACACGGGGTTTTTGATGGCAATATCTTTTTAAGAGTAGATCACCAAGACTGTCTTCTGACGTACCTCTGGGTGGATTTAAACTAGAAATTGTTCAGTTAGCTGTTGTGCACCACACAGGAATTCTAGAATTCAAATAGAACTGATAATAAAAGATAAAGAAAAAAATTAATTTGCCCACAGTTGATGTCATTCTGTGCTTACAAGAGCCTGGAGGACATTACTCTCACTTTGTAGATAAAGAAACTGAGACCCACCTGGCGAAAAGAGATGGAAATAAGAATCTTATGATTCAATAGTGAGCAATTGTTATCATGACTAATTATGACTGTCACAACTATAAAGGTAGAAGTTTTGTAATAAAAAGTGGGGAGCAGATAATCCTACAGGCTAGGAACAAAAGACCATCAAGGGGGAAGAGCATGAGCAGAATGTGGGATGCTATCCAGAGAAGCAGCAACACCAGAAATAGAGGCAGAGAGGAGGACATGGAGAGAGAGAGCAGCTAAGGACTCTGGACTCAAGGGAAGAGAGAGACTGGGTGCTAGCAGACAGGAGGCAGGCTTGTAGAACATGCCTTTGGTTGTTTAAATTATTATATATTCCTGAGTGTTTCTGTGTATATCCCCTCACAAAAAAGCAAAACAAAAAATAGAGGGAATGAAGCACTATTGAATGATGATGCACAGAGGGGACTGTAATCATTATAATGAAACGAGGAGTGTAAAACTGATGTTTTCCCTTGTAAACTATCACTCAATTCACAATAAAAACTTCATTAAAAAAAGAAAGAAACTGGGACCCAGAGAGAGGACCCATCTTGTCAGCGCTGTGTCTGGGCCCATGCTGGGGCGCTGGATGCCCTTTCACTCTAGCCAGGCCTCGAGCTTTGCATTTTGTGTTACTCCTTTCTTCATGGTGCCGACAGCCTTTATTGTTGAAAATATCTGTATCTGTCTTTCTTCAGAGACCTTGTCAGTCACTAGCACTTTGTGCTTTATTGTCCACAAAGGGGGCAATTGATTAAGAGCACCCCTTTACACAAACCTCCCAAACTTGCTGGGATTCCTCGATTCATGAAGCCCCTTGCATGGTTGCTGTTCAACACCCAAAAGTCACATGAGACAAAGGGAAAGAATATCCACCTCTCCCCAGGCTGCTGTTTCCAACCCTGGGCAGTTACTGAGTTTCTGTGTGACCTTGTGTTGGTTGCTATCTCTCTCTGGATTTGGGGTTCATCATCTATGCAACCAATTAGTAGGTGATGGTCTCTAAAGATCATTTCCATCCCAATGAAGTACAACTTTATGACTCATAAGCATAACTAGAATCACCCACATACACGATGAAACTTCCACCCTCCTGCTGACTGAGGCTTCTTCCCCAGATGCCTGAGCATGGCACACCCCAGCCCTAGCTTCTGATAGCTCCCACTGCCAATCAATATTGTCCTTCCTTCCTGGTCCTTCACAGCTTGGCCTCAACTTCCCCTTCCTGCCGCATCTCCTGTCATGCCACCCAATCACTGTCACCAGCGAGCAATCTGCACTGAAACTTATCTTCACATCTCTTTGATTTTGTAAATATTGTCCTTTTACCTTGAATGCTTGGTTTTCTTCCTACTTTGTCTTCAAAATCCAGCTCAAATAGCACAGTCTTGGGGAAGCCTCTGAATTCTGCTAGACAGAATTAGTCTAACCCTGACCCTGAAGCTTCCCCAAACCCAGGGCTCCCCTCTGCCCCTGGGCCACAGACTCTTCAAGAGCAGAGACCCAGTCATAGTTTCCTTAGTGATCCTAGAGCTCAGCAAAGGGTTTGACATGGAAACTACAATGGTATTGGCTGACTGCTGAATCTTAGGGAAACACATTGAAGGTCAGAATTTGTGGAATCAGGGTCAGTGAACTGATCTTAACACTGGTGCTGGGAGAACTGCGTGGCATAGTGGGAGAACTTAGACATTCATAAGAACATATGATCAAACATTTGACTTGGAGATGTTCATATTAAGGTTCAAATACCAGTGTCATGCAATTAGACAAATCCATTAACTTTTCTGTCTGTAAAATGGAAGCAATAAAGCTTTTGTTTTTTATTACATAACTTAACCACACCTGCAAAGTTCCTTGCTGTAAGGAACAGGTAAGAGAAGTAGATAGTGTCTGGCTTTTAGTAAATACTCAATAGATGGCATATTTGGGTCCACTTATCCATTGCTGCTTCTATCCACTAACCAATCCATTTATCTGTCTCTCCATTCAGTCAACCAGCTAGGCATCCATCCAACTAACCAATAATTAGTGAGTGTACTGGCCTACCAAGTCAGTGTGAACCACAAGGTCAGTAGTTCAAACTCACCAGTTGCTCCTCAGAAACCCTATACAGGATCCCTATGAGTCTGAATTGACTTGACAGCACTTAACAACAACACTGTGTGCTTGGCATCATGCGGGATTGGGGATGTAGCTGTGAATGAGTAGGACAAGAAGACTCAGGAACATTCTCACTCCCCAACCCTCTCTTCCTGCTCTGACATTTGATAGCTCAGTCTTGGTTTCCTTCCCATTTCCCTTCTTCTGACTGACCTGGTACTGCTCTGAGCTAGTGGGGTAGATATCCTGCCCCAGCTTGCCTCAGGTCACCTGGAGGAGGAAAATTGTCCCCTCTGCACCTTCTCAACTGTGCATGTGAGCTGGGGCCACCTTGAGGTGAGTCTCAGAGACGGCCAAGAAGGCTCAAGATGGTGCTGGGCAGGTCCTGGGTCAGTGGGCACAATGCCATTGACTAATCCACCAGAGACACTTCTGCAGGCCTCTTGGCATGGTCTGACCCCCACTTACCTGACCAAGTCCTCCCACAAGCCCCCACCTAGCTGATCTCTCCTTTCCCCAACCTGCTCACTGCCCTACTCCCCTCCCTTGACTGTTGGGGTTCTCTCAGCCTGGGATTTCCTTCCTAGGTCAGCAGGTTCCAATTCAGTGCCTATTTCAAGGGCCAGCCATACTTTGCATTCTAGGAAACTTCCCAGGACATCCCAGCAGAGAGAGAACTCTGACCTTTCCGAGTGCCTGGAGGCGTAAGCACACAGGGTCTCACCTTAAGGGAGGACCACGCTTCCTCCCACTCAGAACTGGAAGGCTCAGGAAATCTTGGCATGCACCCACCCCACGTCCCCCGTCATGATGAGAACCTAGACCCAGAGAGGGTGGGGGTCATTGCTAGGCCACAGAGAGAGGCCACATCTGTGTCATTGTAGAGACCACCATGCATATATCCCACTCCTCTAGAAAAAACCCGCAGTGTACAGCATGCATCTGTTTTATCTTGGGACTGTGTCCTCAGCACCCAGCCCCAGGTGTGGCACAGAAGAGAGGCTCGGTCATGTGTGTCCCATGAATGAATGAATGAACAAATGAGTGTGCAGATGATCTGGGTGAGACTACAGTAGTTACGTCTGGTTCCCAGAATCTGGAAGAAGCAAGACACTGACAAAAGACGTCTCTATTCATGGTCCCTGGTTCTGGGCTGGAGGGACTGGGATTCCACACAAGGAGACAGCCAAGCCCTTGTGGCGTCAGGATGGGCACTGCAGTAGAGAGAGAGCAGTCTGAATAATCACTGAGAGGAATGTGGCAGGTAATGTGCCCAGTCAGCATTACCCTCCGTTTACAGCTGAGGAAACAGGCTGAGGGAAGGAACCCAAGTCGCCTAAGGACACAGAGGCAGGAGGAATTGGAGTGTGACTGACTGGCAGAGCTGTATCCTCTCCGTTAGCACAGTGAAGAGGCAGGGTCAGGTTCTTTCAATAAAAACATGTTATTACCCTCTGAACTGTGGGTGGGTCCCTCCAGGTTGGAGATGTGGCCACGCAGGAAGAAGGAAGGCACTAAAGACGTGATGGCAGTGAAGGCTTGAGTCCAGCAACAGCGACCCCCCTCTCCACACTGAGTTCCTGGATGGTGCTGTTAAGTCTTGGTGTGGTGCTGTAGGATGAGCACAGGACTGCAAACCACAAGATCGGCAGTTCAAACCCGCCAGCTGCTCCTCGGAAACACTATACAGTGTTGCTATGAGTCAGAGTCAACTCCATGACACTTGACAACAACTAAAATCAGTTAACATGCTTGTGGTTGCTAACTGACAGGTTGGAAGTTCAAGTCCACCCAGAAGACAGGTTTGTTGATCTACTTCTAAAAACTCAGCTATTAAAAACCCTGTGGAGAGAACGGAACCCTACCCAGAGAAGCAGGGATGCCAGGGATGGAGGCAGAGACAATGACACGGGGAGATGGAATGGCTAAAGACTTTGGACCTGGAGAGAGAGAGAGGGGTGGTGTGCGGATGACAGGGGGCAGGCTTGCGGGGTGTACCCTTTGGTTGGTCGATGATGCATGGAGGGGATTGTGACCATGGCAAGGAAACAATGTGTGACGGGATCAATGTGAAGCTGATGTCCTCCCATGTGAACTATCACACAATTCACAATAAAGCATTAATGAAAATGTGGAGAACAGCTCTACTCTGACACACATGAGGTAGCCATGAGCCAGAGTTGGCTTGAAGACAACTGGTTGGTTTCCCCACCAGCACACTCCTGAAAAGTGCCGCCTAAGCCAGTTCGCACAGCAGACCCCCGAGTGGACAGTCACCAAGTCAGTGGTCATCCTCAGCTACATTCAAGTCACAGCAGGTCACATGCTTGGGCTCATACTTCAGGTCCTTCCTGCCCAGACCCTGAGGTAGACGACTTCCAAACGTCTCCTGCCCCCAAAGCTCAGAGGCCGATGTCATTCCGTCCATTTCCCAGACAAGGGATTGCCAAGAGTCAGCATGGGGGCAAGTAGCCTAGCCAGGATGAGAACCAAGTATTCTGGACCTTGGTCCGGATACTATTTCCCTTCTCTTTTGTGCCAAGGTCTCAGAATGCCACAGGTCTTGGGATGGCCCCTGCCCCCCACCACACTGTGCCTGGTCGCTAAGTAAGAGGAGTAAGACAGACATCAATAGCTTCTGCCTATTGGAACCTCTCCTTGATCTCAGCGCCATGTGATCCTCAGGAGTAACTACTCTCTCACTCAAGCCCAGGGACCCCTGGTGGGCTTTTGCGGTGTCACTGTCAGCATCTCCACAGCACCCCCAGCCTGATTGCCTTCTTCAGCTCTGAGCTGGGGTGACACCTCCCCTTTCACATGCTTTTTATTTTCTCCAAAGGTGACTTGATGACACTGTTCAGCGAGGACCCACCTCAAGCTTCAGTTATTTGTGATTTAATGAGGAGCCTTTTAATTATAACATCTGTTGTTTTAATTACCAAAGGAATTATAATGAGGCTCCTGGTGGAAGCTGCTGCCAGAGCAGACGTTGGAGAAGAATTCTCAACATCAGAGGCCCCGCCGGGGCCCTTGGCACAGTGACTGCCACAGAGCGTGACCTGTCGTAGAGAGCACTTCATCTTCATTTTAATTAAGCTTCAGGGGTGAGGCAGGCAGCCTCCCAGATCCAAAGGAGCTGAGCCGCCTGACTCCTGGAAGAGTCATTGCATGAGAAAGCCTTTGTGCATGGGGAGAAAGCAAAAGATACACCGATCGTTTTTCCAATATTGGTAGAGGTACACATCTGTCACTCAATAACAGGATGGGGACGAGCCCAGTCCTTTCTACAGTCCAGCTGGGTGACCTTGATCAAATCAGCTGAGCTTTCTGGGTTTGGGTTTCCTCGTGTACAAAATAAAAGCAATGTCTTGCCTTCATCCCTCAAGGAAATGATTCATCGCCTATATTAGACTCTCACTTTAGAGTTTGCGAGACACATTCCCGTCCATCAGAGTAGAAGAACTGGGTGCACTGTAAGAGGAATGCCCATGGACAGAAGTTCCCACGATGGAGGTGAAGGTGGGAGTGATTATATGGATGCTGTTGACATTAGTGATGGTGATGAAAGTGATTGTGTTCCTGAGATAACAGTGGTACCCATTCTCCCAGTTCTTTGCTGCTCCAGTATCCACACCCTTTGCAGTTCTCTGCCCTAAAGAGGGTGAGTCTATTTACCACTCATTGCATCTGGATGTGTTCATGACTTGCTGTGGTCAACAGAATGCTGAGGAAATCGTAATGTGCTTGATCTCAAGAGACCTTGCATGACTCTGCTCTCTCGCCTACTCCTGTCCCATCACTGTGAGAGCAGGCCAGGCCTGGCCTGTGGGAAATACGAGTCACGTGAAGGAGAGACAAATCATAATAGATGGCCCAGCCAAGGCCATCAGTCCATCAACTGCCAAACACATGAATGAGTCCAGCCAAGATGGGCAGAGCCACCTAGTCCTGCAGCTGACCCCACACACATGAGCAATAAAGGCCTATGGTTGCAGGCCACTGAGGCTTCATGGTAATTTTATGTAACATTATTATGACAATAAATAATGGATGGACCCCTCTAGGTCCTGAAACAATTAATAAATATATATGCAAGCCGAGCAGGGGTTAAAAGGTGTTTTTGTTTGTTTGTTTTCTGTACAACACTTGATTAGAGACTGTTACTTGAAATTGGGGACAAAACACCAATTTCTACCTACATTGGATAGACCCATGTGTCATGGATTGAATTGTGTCCGTCAACAATATGTGTCAGGTTGGCTTGCCCACGAGTCACGATGGTTTAGCAGCTATGTAATGATGTATTGTGGTGATTAGAGTCCTGTTGATGTGCTAGAGGATAAGTACTAGACTGATAACTGAAAGGTTGGCAGTTCAGACCTACCAGCCACTCTCAGAAACCCTATACAGGGCCACTATAAGTCAGAGCTGAACACTTAACTTAGCACTTACAACAACAACAACAAATGGCTGTTGAGTGATGATCCCCCATGCTGTAAGAAAACCAAACAACTGTAAGAGGGATGGGACACCCTTAATCTTGTCACAACCCTGATCCAATGTAAGGGGGTTTTTCCTGGGGTATGACCCGCAACAGCTTTTATTTTACAAGACAGAAAAGGAGAGAGAAATGAGCCGAGAGAGAGATCTGCTAACACCAAGGAAGAAGAGGCAGGAGTGGAGCAATTCCTTTGGACCTGAGTCCCTGCACTGAGAACCTCCTGTTGTTGTTAAGTGCCGTCGAGTCGATTCCGACCCATAGCGACCTTGTACAGGGTTTCCAAGGCTGTAAATCTTTACGGGAGCAGAAAGCCTCATCTTTCTCCTGTGGAGCAACTGGTAGTTTCGAACTGCTGACCTTGAGATTCACAGCCTGATTTGTAACCATTATGCTACCAGAGCTCCTTTAAGACCCAGGGAAAGATTGATACCAAGACACATGGAGGACTCCAAGGAATGCCAGGCCTTCGTACGGTGAAAGGAGCTAAGGACCTTCCTCCCAAACTGTGAGTCAACAGAAAGAAAGTCTTCTCCTAGAGCAGGTGTGCATTCTGACTTCTAGCCTCCTAAACTATGAGAGAATCAATTTCCATTTGTTAAAGCTCTCCATGTGTGGGATTTCCGTTACGTTGTTGTTAGATGTCAACCCTATGCTCAACAGGACAAAACACGGCCTGATCTGCACCATCCTCACAATTGCTGTTAGGTTTGAGACAATTTCTGCTGTCTCTGGTCAATTCATCTCCTTGGGAGTCTTTCTCTGTCTCACTGACCCTCCAGTTTACCAAACACAATGTCCTTCTCCAGGGACTGGTCCCTCCTGATAACATGTCCACAGTATGAGAAATGAAATCTCACCATCCTGGCTTCTGAGGAGCATTCTAGTTGTACTTCTTCCAGCACAAATTGGTTTGTTTCTTCTGACAATACATAATACTTATAACATTCTTCTCCAACACCATAATTTAAATGCACCAATTCTTCTTTGGTCTTCCTTATTCATTGTCCAGCTTTCAGATGCATATGAGGCCATTGAAAATAACATGACTTGGGTCTTCAGGAATACCTTAATCTTCAAAGTGATGTCTCTGCTTTTTAACAATTTAAGGAGCTCTTTTGCAGCAGAAATGAGGCATGTCACTTGATTTTCTGCTGCTGCTTCCATAAGCATTGATTGCAGATCCAAATAAAATGAAATATTTGATAACTTCAACCTTTTCTCATTTTATCATGATGTTGCTTACTGGTCCAGCTGTGAGGCTCTCTGTTGAGTTGTCATCCATAATGAAGGTCATCGTCTGTGATCTTCATCAGTAAGTGCTTCAAGCAAGTAAGGCTCTGTCGTCTGCATGTTGTCTTCTTATAGGCCATCTTCTTGGATCATTTGCTCTGCATACAAATTGAGTAAGCATGGTCACTCCATTTCACCCATCTGGAAAACAGTGTCTAGACTAAGGCAGATCGCAAAGAAATCTACTTCCACAAAGTAGTCACAGAAAGCCCTGTGGGTCACAGAACATTGTCTGTGGTTGACTTACTTTGGACATATCTTCACAGGGAAGCTATCATGTTTGGTAAAGTGGAGGCCCGGCAGAGTCAAGGAAAACCCTCAATAAGGTCAACACAATGGCTATCGTGTGGACTTGGTCATGGTAACAATCAAGAGAATGGCCCAGGATTGGACAACATTTTGTTCTGTTATTCACAGAGTCACCAGAAGTTAACAACAACTACAAGCCTTCCATGCTCAGTTCAAAATGCTGACTTTTCAGACAAGTCTTCCCTGATTCTATGTGACAGACTTGGGTTCTCTATCTCCAAGATGCATCATCTCAAATTAGACCACAGACCATTAGCAATCTGGTTTAGAAAGCTACCTTCCCCACAAGATCATTCAAGGCTAAGAATACTTCTCAACTGTTATCGGCTTACTCATACCCAGCATTGGACCTGGGCCATAGTATAGTTGTTGTTGTTAAGTGTTGTCAAGTCAGTTCCAACTCATAATGACCTTGTATAGGGTTTCCAAAAGTGGCTGGTGGGTTTGAACTGCTGAACTTTCAGTTACCAGTCCAGTGGTATCCTGTAGCATCACACCAGGGACCATAGTAACTGCTCCATAAACATTTGTCAAATGAATTCAGTCAGCCCTACCTTGCCAAGCCCTGATGGTGGCATAGGGAAAGGAAAAGGTTGTGTGCATGGGAGAGACTCCAGGTGTAGACACGGAGGCCAAGGATTCTGGGATGTGGATGGAAGGTGTGGGTCAGTTGGCACAGCAACACTGAATCATCAACCAGCCTCTATGTTTTTCTACAAATTAGCTTTAAAAAAAAAAAAAGTTATTTTAGCAGAAAGAAGTCGGCAGGCCTCAATTGACAGACTATTGACTTTCTGTATTAAGAATCATCAGGACTGGAGGTCTCGGCATCCTCTGAGGTTGCCAGTGTGTTCACGAGGCAGAGTGATGGGGAATTAAACGCAGCAACTGCATCCTTTGAAGTCGTTTTAAGCAGCCGAGGCCAGTCGATTCCACCATATACATGACTGGAGAACACCAGATATGCTCCCACTCCAGCCGTCTAGTGAAGCAGGCAGGGATCCTTCCTAATTACCCAGCTTTGATAAATATGCTTCTACCGTGCTCTTGTTTAGAGAATAGATGGATCCTAATAAACGCGGCCAGAGAATGCATTTGTATAAAGCTACTCTGTTCTGTTTTCAGTGACTTATACACACAGAGAAAGAGAGAGAGAGCAAGAGCTCTGGTGTTACAGAATACAGCAGGAAAAACGTAAAAGGGATGAAAATATCAAAAAGCAGGGTTTTAATGACACCTGAGCACACCCTATACTGGGTCGCTATGGGTGGGAATTGACTTGATGGCACTTAACAACAACTATAACAACAAGCACACTATTGGAGTCCTGGTGTGGCGCTGTGGGTTAATGCACCAGATTGCAAAGCCATTTGAACTGCAAGGTTGGCGGTTCAAGCTCACCAGCTACTCCTCGCAAACTCTATATAGGGTCGCAACCGACTTGACGGCACTTCACAACAACAACAACAAGCACACTATTGCTAACCACAAGGTTTGTTGATCAAACCCAATAGCTGCTCCTGGGAAACACTAATAGGATTGCTATGAGTCAGAACTGACTCCATGACACCTGGTAATAACAAGACCCATGGTGGGGACCCTGAGTAGTGTAAATGGGTAACATGCATGACTGCTAACTGAAAGGTTGAAGGTTTGAGTCCATCTAAGGAGTCCTGGTGTGGCACTGTGAGCTAATGCGTCAGACTGCAAAGTCGTTTGAACTGCAAGGTCAGTGGTTTAAGCTCACCAGCCTTGGAAATTCTATATAGGGTCGCTATGGGTTGGAATCGATTCGATAGCACTTAACAACAACAACAAGGAAACCTCGGAAGGAAGTCCTGGAGATAAACTTCCCAAAAACACAGTCACTGAAAATTCTAGGGAGCACAGTTTTACTCCAACACACAGAGAGTTGCTATGTGTTGGAGCTGACTGGCTGATAGCTGGTTTGAATCAGTGGGAGAATTCGCGTCTTCAATGTGAGACATCTGGGTTCAATTCCATCCAATGCCATCATCCATCTGTCAGTGAGAAGTTTGGGTGTCGTTACGATGTTGATGAGTCACAAGTCAGTTGTTCAAACAGAACAAGGGGACACTGAGTGGTTTAAAATTAGAAAAGGTGTGCGCCAGGGTTGTATTTTTTCACCATGTTTATTCAGTCTGTATGCTGGGCAAGTAATCCGAGAAGCTGGGTTATATGGAAAAAAACATGGCATCAGGATTAGAGGAAGGCTCATCAACAACCTGCGATATGCAGATGTCACAACCTTATTTTCTGAAAGCGAAGAGGACTTAAAGTACTTACTGATGAAGATCAAAGACCATAGCCTCTGGTCAAAAATCCTCATAACTAGATAAGCAACATCATGAGAAATGGAGAAAAGATTGAAGTTGTCAAAGACTTCATTTCACGTGGCTCCACAATCAACACTCACGGAAGCAGCAGTCAAGAAATCAAATGACGTATTGCGTAAGGCAAACGTGTTGCACAAAGCCTCTTTAAACTGTTCAAGAGCAAAGAAATCCGTTTGAGAACTAAGGTGCGCCTGACCCAAGCTGTGGCTTTCTTAATAGCTTCTTATGCATGTAGAAATTGGACAATGAATAAGGAAGACTGTAGAAGAATGAATGTATTTGAGTTGTAGTGTTAGAGAAGAATACTGAAGTTACCATGAACTGCCAGAACAACAAACAGGTCTGTGGTCTGTGTTGGAAGAAGTAAAGCCGGAGTGCTCCTTAGGAGTCAGGATAGTAAGACTTCATCTCATACTTTGGACATGTTATCGAGAGGGACCAGTCACTGGAGAAGGACATCAGGCTTGATAAAGTGGAAGATCAGCAAAAAAGAGGGAGGCTCCCAATGAGACGGATAGGTACAGTGGCAACAGCAATGGACTCAAGTGTACCGGCAACTGTGAGGATGGTGCAGAACTGGGCAGTGTTTCGTTCTGTTGTGCATAGGGTCACTATGTGTTGGAACCGACTTGATGGCATCTAACAACAATGATGTTGAACAGATTTTAGCACAGCTTCTAGACAGATGAACTAGGAAGAAAGGTTGGCAATCTACTTTCAAAAAGTCAGACGGTGAAAGCCCTGTGGTTCACAGCAGTCTTGCCCCTCGGCTAGTAGCAACAGTAAGACTTGCAGTCTATTGGGAGACCAAGACCCACAAGTGTTTTCTTCCCTGGAGGTTCTCCCTCCATGACTGACCCTCACACGCACAGCACTTGTCACTAGGCCGTTTACTCAGCAGGTCCCAATTCCACAGTGTTGTGATTCCACAGTGTAGAATGAAGTCTGCCTATGGGGTGGCATCTATGGTCCTTCACAATCTAACTGGAACCTTCTTCCTATTTGTCTTGAGACATTCCTCTTCCTATTCCCACACACCCTATACTGTCCTATTACCTAACAAATAAAAACTGTCATCACTGTGGTCACCACCACCACCACTTCCTTTGATAGCTTGCTGGCTCTCTGGACCAGAAGCTTGACATTCTTCCTCTTCTTTCATTTTCACAATCCATGATAAAAGTATCCTTCATTTAAAAATAAGGATACTTGGGCTTAACTCATTTAAAGGACATCCCCAAATCACCATTTGCCATGAAGTCAACTCTGATTCATAGCGATGTGTGTCAGAGTAGAATTGGGCTTCATAGGGTTTTCAATGGTTAATTTTTTAATAAGAAGGTTGCCAGGTCTTTCTTCTGAGGTGCCCAAAAGGTAAACTGGGACCTACAATCATTGGTTAGCAACCTAGTGTGTTCATTGTTCACACCACTCAGGAACTCTTGCTCAAAGTTATACTGCTAATAAGTACCCATCAGCAGTCCCTGTGGTATAGTGAATTATTTAATATGTCTCTTC
This sequence comes from Chrysochloris asiatica, assembly GCF_000296735.1. Classification (NCBI taxonomy): domain Eukaryota; kingdom Metazoa; phylum Chordata; class Mammalia; order Afrosoricida; family Chrysochloridae; genus Chrysochloris; species Chrysochloris asiatica. The sequence goes on along the minus strand of NW_006408572.1, from coordinate 6,486,907 downwards.
TAGCCTTAGTCTTTGTAACTTCCACCAAACAACACTTCTGGTGGATCTGGGTTAAGGGAAGGTGGGAGAAGATACTGATCAGATGGCATGATTCCGCTGTGGATGTTCACAGAGTTCATTGCACTTTTAAAAACTTGAAACTGTAGCATGGGTATACAATGAGCTGTCTCAAAAGAAGGAGAAAGGGTATCTCACTACTATCAAAGAAGAGGATCCAGGAGTGGCATGCATCCTTTGCAACTTCTCAACTCAGAGCCAAAAAGCTGAAACAGCAGATGAATGGCAGAGAAGCAGCAGCATCAGAACCAAGAGCGAGGCAGTGGGTTTCCCAGCCTTCAGAGAAAGTAAAGCTGAGTGAGTTTAGGCAGGAGGCTTAGTTGCAGAATGGGATGCCTCCAAGCACTAACTTGGAGAAGCTACATTTTTGGATCCTCAGAGAAAGGGCCGAGTGCCTTCAGGCTGAGACTTATGATAGAGTGGTGTGTCCTCTGGGCATTTATCAGCAACCCTAAAAGAGCTTTGTAACCTTGGTTGAACAGAGAGAGTCCTGCCTGTTAGCATGGCAGAGAAGAGGCTGTCCTGCCTGGAAAAACTGTACTTACTCTGAGCATTTCTGACTCTGAAATCTTCCCTGATCACTTCTTTAATAAACCCCATGTCTGTGAGTATGGGGTCAGTTCTGTGAGGCCATTGCAGTGAAATCAGAGAACCCAGCTGAGTAGAGAGGGCTGTGGGAGAAATGATTGGTGTCACTTTTTGCAGCCCTGAGATCTGGTCTTTTTGTCTTTGTCGTTGGCTCCCTTAGCAGTGGATCCCCTTCTATGACAATCCCCGGCTCCAGAACCCTGGTAAAGGCCTCTCTCTGTCTCTTTCTGAGTTTTGACCTCATCTTCTCTGATCCAATGCCCCTGGTTTGATGAATCCCACCCAAACATTACTTGGTTGAATTTCGCTTCAAAAAAAAAAAAAATGAGTAAAGGGGGTCTTAAAATAATCAAGTGCTCTTTTTCTCTAGAATTTTCATTCAGCTCTGCAGAGCACCACATCTCTGTGGAGATCCTGTCCTGTCTCAGGCTCTGTGCCCTGTGCTGGGGGCGTTTACGAGGCATAAAAAGCACATGATTCCACATGGTCTTATATGATTAAAAAAAAGAACAGCCCTCTAGTTCACCCAGGGACATTTTCTCCTTTCTTAACATCTCTCTCTGCTTTTCTGGATCTCCCTTATCAAGGTTTGTCAAATAAAGCATTGGCCTTTCCAAGGAACTCACTTTTAGTTTGCATGCCTTTATTTCATGTTGATGTGCTAGCGTTTGTTTTAATGTTTACTCATTGCTTTCCTTACCTTTTATTACTTTCCTCATTCTAGTTTCTATTCTTCTTCTTCTAGAATCTTGAGTTGATTGCTTGGCTTGTGGGGTACGTGCAGCTGTTCTCATTTTCTAATAAATGCATTCAAGACTATAAATTACCCCTTTAAGAGCCAGTTAAATGACATCAGACAAGCTTGGGTATGGAGTGCTTTCATTAGACTTGTTGGTTTCTGTTATGATTTCCGTGTTTTAACCGATGAATAATTTAGAAGTGTGTCTTTTCATTTCCAAACCTACACTTAAAGCATCTTTTTGTTGTGGGTTACTAATTTTATTGCATTCCGGCTAGAGAGCCTGTTGATAAGGAAGATGCTTTGGAATTTATTGAGACTTCCTTTGTGGTCTAATGTGTAACCTGTTTTTATAAGCATTCCATATGTATCCTCTATTTGTTGAGTTAATTTATACTTATATACACACAGGATCTTCCATAATCTATCAACTTCTGAGTAAAGATACCTGTGCATTTGCAGATGCATAGATTTATCACCTTTCTCTTATAATCATTTTAATTTTTGCTTTATATATACATATGTATGTATATGTGTGTATGTATGTTGTTGGTGGTAAATGCTGTTGAGTTGGTTCCGACCCATAGCAGCCCTGCATAGGGTTTCCGAGGAGCAACTGGTGAGCTTGACCTGCCAACCTTGATATCTATATAGATATAGATATATAGAGATATCTCTCTATCTATCTATCTATCTATCTATCTATCTATCTATCTATCTATCTATCTATCTATATTGTTGTTGTTGTTGTTAAGTGCCGTCAAGTTTGTTCTGACCCATAGTGACCCTGAACAGGGCTTCCAAGGCTGTAAATCTTTACGGGAGCAGTAAGCCTCATCTTTCTCCCACGGAACAGCTGGTAGTTTCTAACTGCTGACCTTGCGGTTCACAGACCGATTCATAACCACTATGCTACCAGAGAGAGAGAGAGAGAGAGAGAGAGAGAGTGTCCTGGTGTGGTGCTGTGGGCTAATGCATTAGACTGCAAAGTCATTTGAACTGCAAAGTCAGTGGTTCAAGCTTACCGGCTGCTCCTTGGAAACCCTATACAGGGTCGCTATGGGTCAGAATAGACTCAACGGCACTTAACAACAATATATATATATATATATATATATGTTGTTTTGACTCATAAAATGTAATTCTGTCATTGATATTTTTCATACCTTTCATCTTAAGTTCATTTTTTCTGGCATTAATATTTTTTTTGTAGGACTACTGTTTTATCTCTTCATTTTTAATATTTCATACCATTTAGTTTTAGCAATTTTGATCTCAAGTAGTGAGTTACTATTTTAAAAAAACTCAAATTTAGGAATCTCTCCTGGTGTGGTGTTGTAGAATCAGCACTTGACTGCTAACCACAAGGTTAGTGGTTCAAACCCACCAGTTGCTCCTTGGAAATCCTGCACAGGGTTGCTATGAGTCAGAACTGACTTGACAGCACTTAACAAAAACAACCCCGATTTCTACCCAAGCCATGGAATTTTCAGTAGCTTCACATGTATATGAAAGTTGGACAGTGAATAAGGAATAGAAGAATTGATGCAGTTGAGTTATGGTTTTGGAGAAGAGTATTAAACGTACCATGGCCTGCCAGAAGAACAAACAAATCTGTGTAGGAAGAAGTACAGCCAGAATGTTCCTTAGAAGCCAAGATGGCCAGACTCCGTCTCTCAGACGTTGGACATATTATCAGGAGGGATTGGTCCATGGAGAAGGACATCATGCTCCGTAAAGTGGAGGGACAAAGAAAAAGAGCAAGGTCCCCAACAAGATGGACTGACACAGTGGTAGCAACTGCGAGGATAGCACAGGACAGGCGGTGTTTTGTTCTGTTGAACATAGGGTGGTCAACATGGGTCAGAACCAACTCGACAGCACCGAACAACAACTTAACAACAACCCTAATGAAAAGGGAACCTGGCAGCATAGTGCGTTGCAAGTTGGGCTGCTAACTGCAAGGTCAGCAGTTCGAGTCTAACAGTCACTCATTCTATGAGAGAAAGATAAGGCATTCTGCTCCATCAATGCACTTAACTACAACACCATATATATACATGATATGGCGCTGTAGGATCAGCCCTGAACTGAGAACCACAAAGTCAGGGGTTCAAAGCCTCAAATCCACCAGCTGCTCCTTGGAAACCCTAAACAGGGTCACTGCCTGTCAAAACCAACTCAATGGCACTTAACAATGACAACAACAATATATACATAATATGGTTGTGTGCTACTGAGTAGGTTCTGACTCACAGCAACCCTGTGCAGGGTTTCCAAAGAGCGACTGGTGGGTTTAAACCCCCAACTTTGTGTTTCAAATTGACCTTGCAGCCCAGTGCTTATCTTAAAGCATCCCACCAGGTCAGTGATTCAAACCCACCAGCCACTCCCTGGAAAACCTGCACAGGATCGCTATGAGTCAGAACTGGCTCGATGATACTTAAAAACTCAGTGTTGTTGTTGTTGTTGTTGTAGAGATCCTGCATAGAATTTCTGATGCTTTAAATCTTTGCAAGAGCAGTAAGCCTCATCTTTCTTCTGCAGAGTGGTGGTGGGCTCGAACCACAGACCATGTGTTTTGCAGTTCAGTGCTTATCATATGGAGCTACCACACTCCCTTACATATGTATATGAAGTTTTTAATTGATAGGTTTGATATTTTTGCATAGATTGTAATGTAAGATACTGTTGTCATTGTTGTTAGCTACCACTGAGTTGGCTCCTACTTGTGGTGACTCTGTATGTAGCAGGACAAAACACTGCCCAGCCCTGTGCAATTCTCCTGACTGTTGGTTTGTGGAAGCCCACTATTTTCATTATTGTATCAACCCACCTCATTGAGATTCTAAATCTAAGCCATGAATATAAATATCCATCCACTCCTCACTTACTGACATAGTTCCAAAAACTAGGTCATTATGCACAACTCAGCATTATGCAAAAATGGAGAGTGACCACATCAGACCACAAAATGGAAGATGACTACATCATTGCATAGCTGCCAAATTGCGTAATTACGTAAATGTCAAATCACATCATTACATAAGAGCCAAATCGCATCATTACATAAGAGCTAAATTGCATCATTACGTAAGTGCCAGATCTCTGAGCATCATAGTCCAGTGAAGCTGACACACAATCTTAGCCATCACAGCCAACATTACTCTTGCCTCTCACTCAGCATTCCTTACTGCCAAACATATGTCATCAATGCACAAAATAGTCAGTAGAATTTTTTTTTACTATTGTTGTAAATGTAAAATGTCAGATAACGAGGTAGTAAGTGTATACTGAGTTTTGAGAGTGCTCCTAGAAAATCATCTAATCAAAACATGGTCTTAAGGTCACACACTTTGCTTGAGATGCAAGCCCACATCTCCACCTGACACTCCAGGAGCTTCGTGATCTGGTCCTGCCTGGCCACTCGGTCTCACCTAGTGTGTCTCTACTTAAGTCCATGTGCACTCCTGCCTGCAATCGCTCATGCTGCGGATACCTGCCATTCATTCACTAAGGCCCATGCAGGCCCACCTCCTGGAAGCCCTCCTGGAGAATCACTGTCTCTGCCTCATGCTCTGCTCCATGTGGCTTGTCCTCTAACACAGCGCCCCAAGTCCTGTCAGTTCTGTCACACCCTCATCCTGAAAAGGACATGAGTTCCTCCAAGTCAGGCACCTGGCTGACCCCTTTGGAGTTTGCTTTCCCAGGACGGGAGCTGGCCCACAGTAAAGGTTTTTGAGCTTTATCCTCTTTACACAGCTGCCTCCCATCTCTGAAAACCTGGGAAACTAACACTTCTGGCGCCTGAGACATGTGACCTTAAACAGCTATGATCTTTTTATAAAGATGTCCTAATTCCCTGAATAGTAGGCATACATTCAAATTCAGACACAACATGTATTCCTGAGAACCTGGAAGTGGGCAAGAGCCGGGGACAACTTGTCATTTTTTTTGTAAATAAGACTCTCAGAGAAGTTGAGCAATCTAACTGAGGTTGCACAGCTGGGGAGCAGTAGAGCTGAGACTCAAGCCATTGCTTGGTGTGTACACACCTAGGAGCTATAGGGGCAGCACATGGATCTTCTTTCTTTCTGTACCCACCCAGGCCAAAGATTCCCAGGTTCCTCTTACCTCCTACCCACAGCACAGGGCTGCTCAGACAAGGTCCTAGGAAGTCTTACTGATCATGCATGCAGACCCCAAAGGCCTCAGCTAATTTCCTCCTCCTAGGGGATCCAACTCTGGAGAAAGGCTCCAGACCTCTGTTCTCACGGATGATGTTCTGACTCCCCTCTAGCTTTAAGAATTTTCAGAAATTGAACCCACTTGGAAAGAGGTAGATTTACCCGCCTTCCTGTAGCCTGAGAATCAGCTTCAGGGTCCCACCACCCCAGAAATTTCCAGGTTTCCTTTGGCAGAGTCCTTTTGACATTTTCAATGGTAAAAATAAATTTGATTTGCAGAAGCCATGAAGGAACCGAGGCAATGTAATTTCTAAAATGCACTGTGTTATTGGATATGATAAAAGACTGAATGAGTCAGTAACGTAGCAGTTTAGTAACTGTTTTAAAAAAAAGAAAGAAAGGAAAAAGGAAGTGAGTACCCACCTGCGGTCTGGTGGAGAAGGAAGAGAGAGCTATAATGGGTGGTAGGGAGGAGGGTCGATGCCCCAGCTCACCATACACACACACCACAATCCACAACCCCCTCACAACTTCACAGACACACATCCATACTCTCATACTCCTGCAGGCAGAAAAAGGCTCAAAAACACAGACAAGTTCACACAAATATATATGCACACATCAAGACATGTCCAATAGTGGTGATAAGAATAATATAATAAGAAGAATGTTCCATTTTCTGAGCAACAAGAATGTGCCAGGCACTGAGACTATCACAACCACTTTGCACATTAGCATCTCATTTATTATGTTATCACTTCACAAAACAACTTCAGGAGATAAGCAGAAAAATAAATAACCTCATTTTCATTTTGCAGACAAGAAACTGAGGCACAAATCTCTTCAGTAGCTTACGCAAGGTCCTTCCAGCTAGGAACCATGGAAGCCAGGATTGGAACTCGGACTAACTTTAGAAGTCTTGCTTTATGCCACTTTGGTTAGTTGTTTATAGTTGTGTTGAGATATAGTTAACATATGATAAACTGCTCATCTTTAAAGTACACAGTTCGGTGAGTTTTGACATGTTAACACACCGATTGCTTTATCACCACAAGTAGAATAATGGACACATCACCCCCCCTCCCAAAGTTGCCATGTGCCCCTCTTCCATCCTGCCCCTCTTGTCTCCTCTCCCCAAGTATCTGCTGATCTGTTTCTTGTCACTATAGATTGTTAGCATTTGCTGGAATTTTAACATATGGAGTCCTGCAGTACGCTTTCTCTGTAGTCTGTAAAGCATGTTTGTAATGACTGCTCCGCAGGACTTCCCCCAAAAGACAAGTCAGACATGAAGGCACACACTCACCTCTGCAGCATGGCCATGCATCCACTAACCCTCGTAAAGGCCCACATGTGTGAGTGCACCCCACACCCATGCAACACACACAAGGGCATCCAGGTATCTACCCACCACTCATTGGGTATGCGGCACACGGCTCTTCTGAGATCATTTTTGCCACATTAAACAGCAAAATGAACTCCCAACAGTTTTCCAGCAATGCAACTCCTTGCTCCTTTAAAACTTGCATACCAGGCAGGTGTGGACCCATTGTCTTCTGCTGCTCCCCACGCCCCCACCTCAAAAAAAAAAAACCACACCTCAATTCCAACTCCTGGTGACTGAGTAGAGCTACTGCATTAGGTTTTCTTGCTTCCTATGGAAGTAGGTTATTAGGTCTTCCTTCTGTGGGGCCATTGTGTGAGTTCGAACCACCAACCTTTAGATTAGGTGTTGTTGTTAAGTGCCATTGAGTCAGTCTGACTCATCGAGACCCTGGATTGAGTTTCTGAGGAGTGGCTGGTGGGTTTGAACTGCCCACCTTACGATTAGCAGTCAAGTGTTTAACCTGCAGCGCCACAGTTTAGATTAGTTAGATTACTTGTTGTTGTTAAGTGCCGTCAAGTAGGTTCCGACTCATAATGACCCTGTCTAGGGTTTCCGTGGAGCCGCTGGTGAGTTTGAACTGCTGACCTTGCAGCTCACACCGACCTTGCGGTCCAGTGTGTTAACCTGCAGCGGTTAAGTGCAAAGCATTTGCTCTACCCAGGAGCCTTCACCTGCACATAAAGTGAATTTTCTAAAGGTTTGCTCTTCAAATATTCTTTCAACAATATTTATGAGGAGCATTGTGGCTTATGCTTTGGGCTGCTAACCCCAAAGTGAGCAGGTCTAATCCATCAGCCATGCTGGTGGAAAAATGAGACTTTCTGCTCTTGTAAAGATTTATAGCCTCAGAAAGTCTCCAGAGGGTTGCTATGAGTAGGAACCGAGCTGATGGCATACAGTAACAGCAGTAACTCTGCTGAGCACTGCATATGCAACTGGGAGCACGCTGCTGTGGTCCCCTGTGGGGCTGGCTCCTTTCCCCGGCCAGCTTGCCCAGCCACATGACTTCCCCGAAAAGGACACTCTCAGGCACCACCACTGCCTAGGTGACAAATGAGTTGCACATCATAGGTGGGAAAGTAAGAGTACAAGAAGACAGGAGAGTAGGAGCAGGCAGAGAGAGGGGCATGGGATAAAAGCTACGAAGTTCAGGTAGGATTGGCAGGCTGAAGGAAGAGTGAGTTGTCCTTCAAGGGCAAACAATGAAAGAGGATCCCAGATTTTGGATGGAGACAGTGGGCCTAGGGAGGACTGACAGAACTCCATTGTAAGGAACATTGCCAAGTGTCCAGGGACAGAGCCAGGCCAGGGCTTGTGACTAACCATCCAGTCTATGCAGGGCAGTGTATGCACTACCTATGCCCAGAAACCCATCTGCCATGTTGCAGGAGGCTCATCTCCAGCTCACAGCTCAAGTCTGATCCATCCTCCACTCTCAACCTAGAGGCACATTAGAATCACGCAGGTAGTTGCAAATAATACTGAGCCCTGGGGCCCAGAAATGCTGATTTCGTCTTTATAGAGGATCTAGACTCAACATATGGAGTTTTAAAACCTCCCAAGGTGACAATCTAATATGCAACTTAGATTGGGAGTCACTATAATTCATCATTCACCTCCATCATAAGATACCCCTCAAAGTACCCGGGGAGGACACAGGAAAGACCAGAGGGGTTTGAGAAACACAGCTGAGGTGGCCTTCTAGTCCCATTTCCCTGCAAATGTCCTAAAAAGAAATGAATAAGATGACCTATGTTAATTCAATATCAACTAATTGTTAGAAGAGGGCTGAGGTAGGGAATAAATCTCATTGTCATATAATTAACTGAAATTGTTGCAAATTCTCAGCGATAGTGATTTTCTTATCAATATCAGATATTTAAAGCCTCTTAGGTCTTAACTAGTAATTAAATTTAAAGATAATTAGATGTCAATTACACACATTAAACACTCTTTAGTGGTTGTTTTGCAGATCTGTTGTAAGTGGGTGTGGTAGAGTATCCATCACCTTCTGTAGTAATAGTTATTACTTATGTGGGACAATACACCTAATACATTGACAAGTATTAAATGGGATGACTTCTGAAGTAGGAATTGTCATTGACAATAGAAGCTACTGAGTTTATTTCAACTTCACATCTCTGATACCAGAAGCAGAAGTCTAGTCTAATTTACCATCTCAGCTAAACCAAGTTTTTAATCCCAGTCCCTACTTCTGTAAACTGCTACCTTTTAGCAATTCTACAGGAGAGAGTAGACCTGCCCCATGGGTTTTCCAAGGTGAATCTTCACGAAAGCGAACTGTTCACATCTTTCTCCCAAGAAGCAGCTGCTGGGTTTGAAGCACTGACATTTTCGGTTAGCAGCCGAGTATCTTAGTCACTGTGCCACCAGAGATCCTTGAGCTATTGGTAGACTGTGGAAAACTCCTTTCACTTTAATTAAGGTTTACTTTTAATTGATTGAAGTATAATATACCAGCACACGTGAACCGGATTATTTCAATCATGGTGTTTTTGATGTATGGAAATCATGATAGGGCTAGGGGCACTTGTGAATCCCACACGAAACAAGATCATTGATTCTGGCCCTGCAGATGGGCAGGGCATGGGGCTGGGTCATTTTAATGTATCTCCATTAGGCAGAGGTGACAGAGTCTGAGCAAGTTTAAAGGAAACATTATCACAGGAATAAAGAACGCAGAGAGTGGGGTGGCCATGATTAATGATACAAAAACATTCCATTGAAAGCAAATCAATTTGTTAAATTTTGAAAATTGTTTAAATTATTTACATGCATTTTATCTCCACAAGGCCACATAGTAATCTAAAGATGGGACAGTCTCATGGACTTGACTCAATGTTTGTTGTTGGTTGACATGGAATCAGCTCCAATTCATAGAGACCTTATGTCCAACAGAATAGACATTGCTGGGTTCGGTGCCATGTTGACGTTCATGGATATATTTGGCCCCATTGTTGTAGCCACCATGTCAATTCACCTCCTAGAGGGTCCCCTCATTTTCAATGACTTTTCCTGTTCTAGTGACACCTAGTCTGGTGACATGTACAAAATAAGAAAGAAAAAGTCTCACCATGCTCGCCACTAAGGAGTACTTGGACTATATTTCCTTCATTCTTCAGTCAGTCTACAATATAATCAATACTTTTCACCAACCCCATAATTCAAATCTGTCAATTCTCCTTTCATCTTCCTTTTTCACTGTCCAGCTTTCGTACGCATATAAAGCTATTGGAAATACCATGGCTTGGGTCAGACACACCTTAGTCATCAAAGTGACATCTTTACTTTCTTGGCTAAATAGTGTCCCTCCACCCCAAAACTCACATTGCTCAGAATGTGACTTGATTTGAAACTAGTACCTTTGCAGATACAATTAGTTAAGCTTGGGTTACATTTGCTGTAAAATACCTCTTTAAAGTGTTAAAAAACACACACACACACAAGAAACAATGATGTTACTCTTAGGACTTAGGTACGTGGTAGTTTCAATCCCCTCATATTCCTGTGAAAGCTGGACAATAAATAAGGAAGACTGGAGAACATTTTGAACTATGATGTTAGGGAAGAATATTGAATTTCCATGAACTGCTAGAAGAACAAACAAATCTGTGTTGGAAGAAGTACAGCCAGATGCTCTTCAGAAGTCAGGCTAGAAAGACTTAGTCTCACATTGCTTGGACATTACATGTTATCAGGAGGGAACAGTTTCTGAGGGACACCATTTTTTTTTTTTTAATGTTTTATTGTGAAATATGTGATAGTTTACATGGGAGAACATTAGCTTTACATTCATCCTATCGTATATCATTTCATTGCCATGGTTACAATGCCCTCCATGCATCATCTACCAAGCCAGCCCCCCACCCCCACCCCCCATCATCAGCACACAGCCCGTCTCCCTCTCTGGGTCTAGAGTCCCCAGCTGCTCCATCTCTCTATGTCATTGTCTCTGCCTTCGTCTCAGGCATCACTGCTTCTCTGGGTAGGAGGACACCAGTCTTGGTAAACAGTAAGTGGAAAAAAGGGAAGTTTTTCAACGAGATGCATTGACTTCAATAATGGGCTCAAACATAGCAACAATTGTGAAGCTAGCACAGGATTGGCCAATGTTTCATTTTGTGGTACATATAGAGCCCCTATGAGTCGGCTCCTACTCAATGGCACTTAACAACAACAGGTCATACTGGATTACAGTGGACCCTAAAGTCAATGTGTCATTGTGTCTTTATAGGAAGGCCTTGTGAACACACAGACACACAAGGGAGAAGGTATGTGAAGACGAAGACAGATTGAACAGATGAGTCTACAGACTAAGTAAAGCCAAGGGTTACCAAAGTTGCTAGAAACTAAGAGAGAGAGAGAGAGATGCTCCTTCAGGGATTCCAGAAGAGACCAATCTCTCCAACAGTTTGATTTGGAACTTCTGGCTTCCTGAATTGTAAGAGAATGAATTACTATTGTTTTAAGCAACCCAGTTTGTGGTAATTTGTTCTGGTAGCCCTAGGAAACGAGCGCATTTCCCTATCAGAAGATGGGTTTGGGAAGAAGGTACAATGAAATAACACACAGGAAGAGCAAGCTGGTTAAGAGCATGGACTAGGGGATGAGTCCTGCTCAGTGCTTACCAGCTTTGAGACCTTGGTTTATATGAGGGTAATGACATGATTGTTGAGTCCCAGTGTGGTACTGTAGGATAAGCACTGGACTGCTAACTACAAGGTCAGCAGTTTAAATCCAGCCGTCTTTCCTTGGAAGCCCTAACCGACTTGACTGCACTTAATAAAAACAATGGTATTATTTATCTACCTATGGGGCTTTGGACTCCAGGAGTGTCACTGTAGAATCAGCACTGGACTGTGAACCACAAGATTGGCAGTTCAAATCTACCAACTGCTTCTCGGAAATACCGTACAAGGTCTCTATGAGTCGGAACGTACTCGACAGCACTTAATAGCAATAACAACATGGAGTTTTGGTGAAGAGAATCTGACATCATTCTGTAAAGTTCTCAGCACTGTGCTATGGCAAAAATTCATTAAATGGTGCTTATTTACTATCATTTAAGGAACTCTGCAGCCTCAGTAGTTAAATGCTTGGCTGCTAACCGGAAGTTTGGTACTTTGAACCCATAATTGCTTTGAGGGGAAAAGATGTGGCAGTCTGCTTCCATTTAGATTTGCAGCCTTGGAAACCCTATGGAGACAGTTGTGTGTACTCGAGTTATAATCAACTCATGACAACAGGTTCTTACTAGTATTTATTCTATTTCCATTTTATCTTTATCTTTACTGTGTCTAATACCACTTTTTTTTTCAAAGCTTTTATTGTGAATTGAGTGATAGTCACATGGGAGAACATCAGTTTTGCACTATCATATTTTGTTTCATTGCAACAATTACAATCCCCTCCATGCATCATCATTTAACAGTATTTGCTTGTATTCCCTCTGGGGTTTTTTGGTTTGTTTTGTTTTTGGTTTTGATGTATATAAAAACACTCGGGAATATATAATCATTTAAACAACCAAAGGGCACATTCTGCAAGCCTGCCTCCTGGCTGCCAGCACAAAGCCTTTCTCTTTCCTTGAGTCTAGAGTCCTCAGCTGCTCTATCTCTCTATGCCATCACCTCTGTCTCCTTTTCTGGTGTTGCTACTTCTTTGGTTAGGGTCCCACGTTCCACTCATGCTCTTTCTTGATGGCCTTACGGTCCTCTGTTCTTGAAATGTAAGATTAACTACTCCACCCTTTATGTTACACAACTTCTACCTTTACAGTTGTGACAATCACAATTAGTCATGATAACAATTACTCTCTATTGAATCAAAAGAGCCCTATCTCCATCTTCTTTCACCAGACCCATCTAGACATCTAATACCACTCTGGTATTTTCTTCATCTCTCCTTCTTGTTGTGGTTGCTGTTAGGGTTGTTGTTGTTAAATGTTGTCAAGTCAGTTCCAATTCGTAGTGTCTCTATATAGAGTTTCTGAGGAGCATTTGGTGGGTTTCAACTGCCAACTTTGTGGTTCACAGTCTAGCGCCTATCCTACAGCGCCACACCAAGACTCCAAATCCTGTAGCCAAGTAAAAAAAAATTTAATGCTTTGCAAATTGGTCATTGGCCAAACTGATTGATCGTCTTATTAATTATTGATCGTCTAAATAATTATTGCTAAATAAGTTTGCTTCCCTACAAAAGTGAGAGTGATCTAATTTTGTCAGCATACTCACCAACGTTGCCTTATGCTGGAGAAGGTGTTGAGAAGCAGTTGGTAAATGAGAGATAGGGATAGACATTCAGGCAGCCACCTTCCCAGAATTCATCTCATATCATCATTAGAATCATATGCTTCTGTTTGTATCCAAGTGAGCTGCACTAGTGTACTCAAAGATGTGAATGAGATCACGTCTGCATACATCTGTAGTTGCACGCCTAGCATCCATCAGTCACTTCCAGGTCTGCTTGAGACAGACACAAGTGCCAAAAAGACCTCATGAGCAGGAATGTTAGAAATATGGTTTCCAGAAGCTGGGCAATAGCTGTGATGCTCTGTCTGCCCCCCTGATGGGGCAGGTGATGGGAAGAAGTCAGACAGTTGGGCCATGTCTCCAGCAGAAGGCAAGAGTGGGAAAGGGGTCAGAAATTTGGGAATCTGAGGGTCGGGTGGGTGTAGTAGAGACCAGGGTGTTCTATCTCAGTATGGAGATTAGGTCAAAGGTTATGTTCTCAGTATGTGCATCTATGGAGTGATGTCCCAGGCAGAGCAGTAAGAGTTCCATGTGGTCCCAAGGAAGGTTACTGGAGCCAGCTGGAGAAGCTGGGGAAGATGTTTCTACAATCAGAGCTGACCAGTGAAGGACTGCTCTGGAAAGAAAGGATTTCCCGGTTAAGAAAGGTATGTTTCTCTGTTCATAAGAATGTTGTTTATTGGTCCAGTGGTGAGGATTTTTGTTTTCTTTACATTGAGATGCAATCCATACCAAAGGCTGTGCTCTTTGATCTTCATCAGTAAATATTTTAAGTCCTCTTCACTTTCAGCAAGCAAGGTTGTATCATCTGCATATCGCAGGTTGTTAGTGAGTCTTCCTCCAATTCTGACGCCACGTTTTTCTTCACATAACCCAGTTTCTTGGATTATTTGCTCAGCATACAGGTTGAATAAGTATGGTGAAAGAATACAACCCTATCGCACACCTTTCTTAATTTGAAACCATTCAGTGTTTTCATGTTCTGTTCAAACAATTGCCTCTTGGTCCATGTACAGATTCCTCATGAGCACAATTAAGTGTTCCGAATGCTCATACTTTGCAATGTTGTCCATAGCTTGTCATGATCCACAAAATCGAAAGCCTTTGTGTAGTCAATAAAACACAAGTAAACAGCTTTCTGGTGTTCTCTGCTTTCAGCCAAGATCCATCAGACCTCATAACACCTGAATTTTTCCTGTTAAAAACCTTGTGATCATCTTTAGTGAGCAAACTCTTCCTTCATTTTAGAAAAATCCCCATGATGTGTGTCATAGATTGCATTGTATCCCCCAAAATGTATGTCAAGTTGGCCAGGCCATGATTCTGAGTGATTTGGTCATTATGTGATGATGTAATTTTGTAGTTATGTGATGATGTAATTTGGCAGTTGTGTAATGATGTAATTATGTAATGATGTATTAGTCCCCATGAGTTGTAAGGGAATAAGGGTAGGATGCAACCCACTTACTCAGGCCCCAGCCCTGATCTGTCATAAGGTAAGTTTCCCTGGGGTATGGCACTCAAAAAAAGAGGGACCTCAGTACCACTAAGAAAGAAGGGTGGAGCATGTCCTTTGCATCTGGGGCCCCTGCTCTGAGAACCTCCTAGGCCCTGAGGAGGATTGATGCCAAGACACGTGGAGATTTACAAGGGATTTACCAGGCCTACAGGTGCTGAAAGGAGACAAGGGTCTTCCCCCTAGATTACAGCGAGAGCAAGCCTTCTCATACAGCCAGTATTATAAATTAGGACTTCTAGTCTTCTAAACTGAGAGAGAATAAATTTATTTTTGTTAAAGCCATTCACGTGTGGTATTTCTGTTATAACAGCACTGAATAGCTAAGACAATGTGTTTTTTAGTTACACAAATACTCACTGGTTGTTCTTGGAGAAAACCATGAAATCACCATTAACTTGAATACAAATGTTTCAAACTAAGGATTTAAGAGCACTGCATGGCAGTTTAAATCGGCAAATGGCTGCCTCTTGTCATATATCTCTGAGACGTTCTTGCTCCCCTCCCCAACACCCACCTTTTGAGCAGCTAAAGAGAGGCAGTTTGTAGAAGTTACACAGAAATATTTCTTCCTTCCGAATGAACTGTGTGGCAAACTAGTGCTGGTTCCTGGGGAAATAAGTGTGGACTATGGAGGCTCTGGGTAGAGTCCTGGTGTAAGATAAGCATTGGACTACTATCCACTAGGTCAGCATTTTAAACTCACCAGCCACACCTCAGACACTCTATACAGGGCCTCTGGGAGTTGCAACTGACTCAACAGCACTTAATAACAACAACATGAAGGCTTTGGGTGGTGGAAACTGTTAATGCTCTTGACTACTAACCAAAAGTCTGGAGGTTCACATCCATCCCTGGGCACCTCAGAAGAAAGACCTACTGATCTGCATCCGAAAAGCCAGCCATTGAAAATCCTATGGGGCACAGTACTCCTTTGACATACATGATGTCATGATGATTTAGAATCAACTCAACAGCAACTGAAGCCCTGTAAGATCAGCACTGGACTGCTAATCACAAGGTTGGTGGTTCAAACCCACCAGCCACTCCTTGGAAACCCTATACAGGATCGCTATGAGTCGGAACTAATTCAATGGTACTTAACAACAACAGCAACTGGGCAACATCTTTCATGGGAGAGGAGGAACTGACCTCCAAGAGAACATGCTGGAATTACTGCCTTCACCCCTTGCTGGAGAAAAGACAGAGAAGGGGTAAGTGATGGGACTGTCTTTTGAATGGAGTTATTTAAAGAATTCTTTCCCTTGAAAGGAGTGGATATGCCTGATCCCGTGGCAGGCGGGTTGGTCTGCTAACCACAAGATCAGCAGTTCAAATCCACCGGTCACTTTGCAGGTGAAAGATGAGGCTTTCTGCTCCCATGAAGATTTGGAAATCCTACACTGGGTCTCTACGAGTCAGAACCAATTGAGCAGTGCATAGCAGCCATAGCAGCAGCAGGGCAGAAAGTGGAGGGTAGGGGTGGGAAGAAGGTGGGTATTAGATTGGGGAGAAAGAGGGTCCAGCCTCTCTCTGAGTTGAACTGGGTTTAGCCATGTGGAGGTTGTTGTTGTTGTTATGTGCCATGGAGTCGATTTTGACTCATAGTGACCCTGTACAGGGTTTCCAAGGCTATAAATCTTTATGGGAGCAGAAAGCCTCGTCTTTCTCCCCTGGAGCAGCTGGTAGTTTCGAACTGTTGACCTTGGCAGTTCGCAGCCCAGTTCATAACCACTACGCTACGTTAGCTGGAAGTAAAGTAGTGATTGCTCTGAGACATCTTCAGAGAGGAGTCTGGGCTCTTGGCGTCTAACATAACTGTATAGACAGCAGGTACAAGTTCTTTATAGTGTTCTTTCATTCTATGATCCTGGAGCCTATAAGAAAATGTGATTCCACAGTAGAAGCTACTTTTAGGCTTAACTCTAGTGACACTGTAGGATAAACATTGGACTGCTAGCCAAAATGTTGGTGACTCAAACACACCAGAAACCTAATACAGGGTCATTATGAGTTGAAACCAACTCAACAGCACTTAACAACAACAACATAGAGAATTAAAGGAAGGACCAACCCTGTGTTTTGGTTCAGGATGACTAAAAAATGAATCACAGGTGGTAGCTGAGAGGTCTCTGGTAGAAGCAGTGGTGGCCAATGCCACCAAATCTTCTCACCAGCCATGGTTAGCAGATGGACAGCTGAGCTAAGTGTCTGGAGCAGAGCCTGAGGACTCTGGTATTGAAGACACATGAACTAGCATCCCAGGGTCTTTCAATATAGATGAGAGTTCAACAAGTACAGATTCAAAGTCAGTGGTAACAGAGGATTGAACCAAGAGGTGACCTCATGCTATCATCACAGACTGATGAGATCCCTTTATATAGGTCATTTCACAGCAAGCTGGGCAGCCAGCTGTTATTATCTAAAACGGAGACTCCAAGTCATCAATTGATTTGTCCAATGTCACCTAGCCAATGAGTCATTTCCAACACATAGTGACCCTGTATTGGGTTTCCAAAGAGCAGCTGGTGGGTTTGAACTGTTGACCTTGTGGTTAACAGTCCAGTGCTGATCCTACAGGGCCACACCAAGAGTCCAGGGTTATGGTTTTTGTTTTGATGTTGTTAGGTACCATCGAGTTGGTACCAACTCATAGCGATCTTATGCACAGCAGAACGAAACACTGCCCAGTCCTGAGCTAAACTCACCACTGTTGCCACGCTTGAACCTATAGAGACTGACATTATCTTCCATATACGGGAGAAGACAGTCAGAAGAAGGACTGGAAGAACAGAGAGTAGAGCTGAAGGCATTCCAGGATGATGAGTACCAGCTAGATACCAAATCTGAATGAAATGGAACCTAGTTAGAAAAAGTGTACTGAGAGAAGGCTTTCCAAGTGTAGGTTCTAAGAAAATAGGAAGAGTTGGGGCCACTTCAGTATTCACTGAAGCACCTGAATCTATAACTAGTTCCAAACCTCATTGACTTGTTGGATGACTGGTATTGATGACATGGCTGTTGACCCTTTAATGATCCCTACAAGGTAGCTCCTAGTTAGCTAGATGTTCATTTCCATCAATGGCTTTAATTCTAGACAAGGGCAACTGATGGTTCAGTCAATGACCATTTATTGAGTCCAAAATGTAAGTTACACTTAACTTTAGACTTCATACTAGGCACTGAGCAAACAAGGCAATTGTATAAACAAATGATGAATAAGGTGCCAAGGACAAGAAGATGAGATTAGGGTTTTAACAACAATGGGAGCCCTGAAGTCAGGAAAGGGTCCCAGAAGTGGAGATGCCTGGAGGAGCAAGATGAATGCTGCCTCCTCCAAAGTCCCTCAACCCACCCTGTCATAGACTTACCACACTTGATTGATGATCTCATCATGAGTCTGTGTCTTTGGCCGAAATCTGAGACACTCAAGGGTAGAGATGTCTCTGTCCTCTACATTTGCCCCTTGTCATAGGAAAGGATCAGTCATATACTAGGTGCACCAAGGGGAAGCGACAAACAGAATATGCAGAGTAGGGCAGGAGAAGGGGCAAGGGAAGTAGCAAAGGCTCCATCAAGAAGATTCTGGAATTCTAGACTAAGGAAATGGATTTTACACAGTCTGAGACAGGGCCATTGAAGTAGGCTCAAGTTTGAGGGTGCTGCAAGAGGCTTGTCAGGGGCAGTGAGCTCTGTCCATGTCTGAGGGAACAGCTGCCCTCATGGTGGACCATCTTGGGAAGGTCTAACAGGACAATAGCTGCTCTAGAGTTGTCCCACCCAAATTGTCCCCTGAAGTTGAGGAGGAACCTGTGGGAAAAGCAAGCTGATATAAATCAGAGCTAACCTGTGCTGATCACTGGCGCCCTAAATCAAGAACCTGGCAGGTTTTCTGGGGAAGAATCAATCATCCTGTCTCTACGGTAAATACCATAATCCTTTTTCCAGTGTGGTTTAGAGAATGTAACTGTCATGCTTATGATTTATTCAAAATCATAATGCCAGGTTATGTGAATGAATGGAGAGTCAGTATGCTTTTAAACAGGCGGTCAGAACACTTAGAGTGGTGCCAGGTAACTCCTTTCTCCAGCAAGGGATCATCTTCCAGAGCTGTCCGATGGAGGAGCAACCACTGGACAGAGAGGGGTGTGGAATGGAGGGTGAGTACCAGGAAGGCAGGGATCCCTGGTTTAGCCATTGCCCACTAACTGAAAGGTCAGTTAGTGAGTTCAAACTTACCAGCCACTCTACGTGGCAAGCGTCTTCCAAGAATACAACCTTGGAAACCCTTCTCTGTCCTACAGGGCTGCCGTGAGTCATTGGTAATAATTTGTGTTTACCAGTAGGAGGCAGAGGTAAACCCAGTCTGCCAGTAGGAAACAAGTTCTTTCTGGTCTTCTTTCTATGGACGCTCTTTTGGGATTAGATTGATGATGATGTTGTTTTTAAGTGTCACTGAGTTAGTTCCAACTCATAGAGACCATGTATGGGTTTCTGAGGAGTGACTGGTAGGTTTGAACCACCAACCTTGCAATTAACTTCTGGTTA
>NW_006408572.1:6463756-6467390 GCF_000296735.1 Chrysochloris asiatica | reverse complement strand
TAGGCAAGCAGATAGGTAGGTAAGTAGATAGATAAAGATAGGTAGATAGAGATATGTAGATAGGTAAGTAGAAAGGCATTGATGGTGGTAAAAACATGAAACAACATTTGCCATTCTCATCATTTAAAAATGTACAGTTTAGTGGTTTTAATTACATTCACAGTATTGGGTAACCACCACCACCATCTATTATTTCCAAAACTTTTTCATAACCCCAAGCAGAAACTGTATTCACTGAGCTCCTCATTAACCCCCAGCCCCACCTCAGCTCCTGGTGCCTCTAACCTACATTTGTCCCTATGCATTTGTCTATTCAATATTTGGTATAACTGAATTCATGTATTTGCCCTTTAGTGTCTGACTCATTTCACTCAGAATAATGATTTTAAGGTTCATCCATGCTGTAGCAAGTGTCAGAATTTCATTTCTCTTTAGGGCTGAATACTTTTCCATTATGTGCATGTATCATATGTTTTTATCCATTTATCTATTGATAGATATTTGGCTAATGGCAGGAATATTGGTTTACAATGATCTGTTTGACTCCCTGCTTTCAGTCCTTATGGGTATATACTTAGCAGTGAACTTACTGGGTCATATGGAAAATCTATGTTTAACTTTTTGAAAAACCACCAAACTGTTTCCCAAATGGATACACCATTTTATATTACCACCATAAATACTTAAGGGTTCTACTTTTTCCATATCCCCACCAACACTTGTGATTTCCTTTACCTTTTTTTCCACACATGCTAGTTGGTGTGAGCTAGGTACCTCACTATGATTTTGATTTGGAATCCCCTAATGATTAATGCGGAGTCCTGGTGTGGCGCTGTGGGTTAATGCGCCAGACTGCAAAGCCATTTGAACCGCAAGGTTGGCGGTTCAAGCTCACCAGCTGCTCCTTGGAAACCCTACACAGGGTCGCTCTGGGTTGGAACCGACTCGATGGCACTTAACAACAACGACGACGACTAATGCAACATCGATGTACTCAAGCGTGGCAACAGTAGTGAGGTTGGACCAGGATCAGGCAGTGTTTTGTTCTGCTGTGCATAAGGTCGCTGTGGGTCAGTACCGACTCGATAGCACCTAACAACAACAACAACAAATGACTAATGACTAATAAATAACACACATATAAATGGAGAAAAGATTGAAGTTGTCAAAGACTTCATCTTGTTTAAATCAACCATCGACATTCATGAAAGCAGCAGTCAAGAAATCAAACGATGTATTGCATTAGGCAAATTTGCTGTACAAGACTTTTGTTTTTATTCTCCTCCGACACCATAACTCAAATGCATCCATTTTTCTATGGTCTTCCTTATTCACTGTCCAACTTTCATATGCATATGATATTATTGAAAATACCATGGCTTGGGTCAGGTGTTCCTTAGTCTTCAAACTGACATCTTTGCTGTTGACCACTTTAAAGAGATCTTGTGCATCAGATTTACCTAGTACAATTGATCATTTAATTTGACTGTTGCTTCCCTGGTTCATAGTGGAGCCAAGCAAAATGACGTCTTAGACAACTTCAATCTTTTCTCCATTTATCATGATGTTATTGATTGATCCAGTGGTGAGGATTTTTGTTTTCTTTGCATTGAGGTGCAGTCCACACTGAAGACTGTGGTAATGACTAATGAAAGGGGTTCTGGTGGTGCCGTGGTTAAAGTGCTTGGCTGCTAAGCAAAAGATCAGTTCTTCAAACCCACCTGCTGCTCCATCAAAGAAAGATACCTTGGAAACACTGTGAGGTGGTTGTACCCTGTCAAACCGTGTTGCTATGAGATGAAATCTACTCAATGGCAATGAATTTAATGACTAATGCCTCTGAGTCTCTTTTCATGTGCTTGTTGACCTGGTGTGGCACTGTAGGATAAGAAACACTGAACTGCTAACCTTAAGGTCGGCAGCTCAAACCCACCGATAACTCCTTGGAAGTCCTATACTGGGTCGCTATGCACCCAAATCAACCCGACAGCACCCAACAACAACAATATTGACCATTTGTATATCTTCTTGGGAGAAAAGTCTTTTTGAGTCCTTGATCATTTTTTAATTGGGCTGTTTGCCATTTTGTTGTTGAGTTGTAAGAATTTTTAAGTATATTCTGGATATAAAACCCTTATCAGATATATGATTTGCAGTCATTTCTCCTTATTCTGTAGGTTTACTTTTCACTTTTTTGATAATGTCCTTTGAGGCACAAACCTTTTTAATTTTGAAGAAGTCCATTTTTTTCTTTTTTCTTTTTCTTGCTTGTATTTTTGGTGTTTTATCTAAAAATCCATGGTCAAATCCAAGGTCATGAAGATCTATCCCTATATGTTCTTCTAAGAGTTGCATGGTTTTAGTTCTTATATTTAGCCTAAGCTGCCTTCATCTTTGGCCAGACGTCATCTCTTGCCAGCCTGCTAACTCCACTTTCCAGCTTTACTCTTGTCTACTCTAATTCTTTCTTGACATAGCTGTCAGACTTGGCTCTTTAAGATACAAGTGTGATCACATCATCCCCTCCTGCTCAAAACAATTGCTTTGTAGGTGGAGACCAAAATCCTTCTTGTGGCCAACGAGACCTTGGATGGTCTGGTCCCTGACTACTTGTCTGGTCTTGATCTCACTCTCTTTTCACAAGACTGTTCTGTTTCTCCAACCACAGGTTCTTAGTGCATACTACTCCCTCTATACCTTATCTCTGTTCTTAATTAAATTCTGTTTCTTTTGCTTTCTCTGCTCAAATGTTCAGGTCCCCTGTTACAGTCTCTTAGTATAATGAACCTATTCTTCATAATACTCATTCCGGTTTGTGCGGTTTATGCATCTGAAATTGGATGCACTGTCTGCCCCACAAGATTATTAGCTTTGCGGGGACAGGGGCTGGGTTTTCTCAGCTCCACATAATGGGTAACACTGGGTGGGTGAGAGGACAACTCACGCCTGGTCTCCAACATCTCTGCCTCCTCCCTTGGGGCCAAAGCAAGGCCAGGCCAGGAGCACGTCCCCTTCTGATTGCAGCAAAGAGGGCAGGACTCTTGTACCTTTGCCAAACGCCCAGCCAGCCTCTGATACATGCTCCAAGGTGCCTGGGGAGACAATTAGAAGAGAGAGTAGGCATGGGAGGAGACTGGATGATTTTTTTTTTTTTTTTTCAGGGAGAGATTGGAATAGAGAGAGGAAGGATTGGGATGCTGCTTGTCTCCATCCCACGACTCAATCAGGGAAGGAAATCGTGAGTGCATAGCTGTCAGAGCAATAGGGCAGGAAGAAAACATCCATGAGAGGGTCTGGCAGTTTGTGTTTAAACAGCAGACAAAGACTTCATGAGGCAGTTAAGCAGGACTGAGCTGAAAGGTCTGCTCACTCCACTCTTGTGAGACAGCTCAACAACCAACCAAAATGCAGCAGAGAGAGTCAACGTTGGAATTGGTAGAACAAATTAGTTAATAAATGAAACAGAGGATGAACAAGGAGTGAATGCATGCAGGCATCCATGGACACTTATTTAACCAATGTTTGTTGAAGTTTTACTCTGGGCCAGCCACGGTTCTAGATTTGAGGCTGCAGCTGTGAACAAGACAGGCACAACTCCTGCCCCATGGAACTTAATTCTAGGGATATATATATA
>NW_006408572.1:6445622-6463435 GCF_000296735.1 Chrysochloris asiatica | reverse complement strand
GAGCTATGAAGATAAATACATAATGATAGCTTAAATGTATTTATTTAAGCCCCTTTACCTTATCATGAAGTAGGTATTATTAGCTTCATTTAATAGATTAAAGGAGCCCTGGTAGTACAGTAATGAAGCACTTAGCTGCTAACTGAAGGTTAACACCAGGCGCTCTCTCATCGGGAGAAAGATGTAACAGTCTGCTTCTGTAAAGATTTACAGTCTTGGAAACATCCTGGGGCAGTTCTAATCTATACTACTGGGTCACTATAAGTCACACTTGACTTGATCGTAATGGGTTATTTTTAATAGATGAAGACACAGAAACCTGGAAAGGTTAAACAACTTGCCCCAATTCACATAGCTGGTAAATTGTTGTGTTAGGGTATAAATTAAGCTGCTGTAACAAACAAGCCCAAAATGTGGTTGTTTATGAATTGTCATCAAGCTGGTTCTGACCTCAGGTACAACATAAGGAAACACTGTCTAGTTCTACGTCATCTTCATAATTGCTGTTGTTTGTGAATTGATTGTGTCAGTCCATCCTATTGAGAGATTGCCCCATTTTTTATGACCCTCTATTTTATTGACCATGATGCCCTTTTCTAATCATTGGTATTGCCTAATGATGTCCAGGAGTCCTGGTGTGGTGTTGTGGATTAATGCGCCACACTGTAAAGCCGTTTGAACTGCAAGGTTGGTGGTTCAATCTCACCAGCTGTTCCTCATAAACCCTATACAGGGTCGCTATGGCTAGGAATCGACTCGACGGCACTTAACAACAACAACAACAACAATGATATGTCCAAAGTAATCAATTCAAAGTTTCATCATCATCACTTCTGAAGTGCATTCGGGTTGTATTTCTTACAAGACCGATTTGTTCATTCTTCAGACATACAGTGTTCCAAATAGGGTGGAGGTCAATTTTCTCCTCTTGATAGCTCAGAGATCAGCAGAGTCAGTGGACAGCTCTGCCCCAGAGGATCATTCAGGATCCCCAGGTCTTTCCATCTTGTTTCTCTGACATCCCACATGGTGTGGTCCTCTCAGTGTGGCCAAAGCTGGTTCTGCAATATGTGCACATTACATCTTGTGAGATGAGAAAAAAAAGGTGCCAAAGACTAGACCAACTGGCACACCAAAGTGGCACACACTTCCACACACATTCCATCCACCTAATCAAGTTCATCAGCTGCTCCTTGGAAACCCTATACAGGGTCACTATGGGTCGGAACTGACTCGATATCATTTAACAGCAATGACAATCTTAGCCATACGGCACATATAGCTTGCAAGAGAGTCTCAGAATATAGTCTCTTCTGGATGCCCTTGTGGCTAGTTAAATTTGAAAAAGAATCCAATTACTTAAAGAAAGAAGGGGAAGTGGAAAGTGGAGAGAGGAAAGGAAGGAGTGTGCTGAAATCTAAACCCAGGTAGTCTGGTTTTAGAACCCATACTCTTGACTATAGCAGAATATGGTCTGCTATGTGGGAGACTAGTTTTAATAGGGTTAGGAGGGAACCAATCTCTAAGGAGGTGACATTTGATCACAGATTTAAATGAAGGGAAGACTGGGTAAGAGTGTCCCTAAGGACAACAGGAAGCCCAAAGACCCTGAGACATCTAGAACTGCAAAGAAGCCAGTAGGGCTGGACTGTCAGACTGCGGTCTTATGGTGAGGAGGCTGGAGAAGTAGGCAAGGGCCAAATAATGGAGGAATTTATAATCCGTGACTTGGAATCTGGGAAACCACTGGAGGGCTTTTGAGGAAGAAAGTGCTGGAATATGATTTATATTTTTCAAAGCACATTCTAAAACAGACCCTGGGGAGGTTGCAGCAAGAATGCGAATGGATGTACTACTTAGAACATCACAGTGTGGGTGAAAGGTGGTGATGATTTGCATTCATTATGGCTATTAATAATAACTAGTTTCTTTGCATTTCAGATCTCCTTCATGCAACAGCAGCAGAAAATATTTTCGTTTTTCAGTGTCCAGAAATTTCACCTCATTAGATCATATTCTGTGTCAAAGTTTAAAATATTGAAATTATAGGAGGATAAGTCAAAAGGTATTGACAAGGGCTTCAGTTCATAGGACTTTTCTTAGTCTCATGAAAGTGCCTTAAAAAAAAAAAAAGTCCCATAGCTTCCATGGATGTGATTTCAGTCATAGAGATAACATGAAGGACATGGCTTGTTGAATATAAAACTGATGGCGTGCTCTGTAAACCCTCACTCAATTCATGATAAAAAAAAAAAACAAACTAAAAAAAAACCTTTCAAAACAAAAAAATATCAGTGGCTTTCTAGGGGATCTTTGCAGCCAGTTAAATTCAAGGCAGAGAGGTCAGCTGAGAAAGTTTTGGTAACTATTTTGGGAAGATTTCAAAGTTGTAATCTTGATAGATTCAAGTTTATTATGAGGCAGTGTTAAGAAAATTGAAAACTACACTGGTGAGAAATAGACCAGGGAAGTTGTGCCGAGGAATTTTTTCTCCATCACAACAATGTGCCTGCTCATTCTTCAAGGACATCAATAACTATTCTATGAGATTTTTGTTGGGAAATCTAGCCCCGTCCACCCTACAACCCTGATTTTGCCCTTCAGACTATTTTTGTTGTTGTTCCCCAACCTCCAGCTCAAAGAACACTTTAAAAGAATATGATCTGATTTCCACAAGGATGCTAAAACTGCTGCTTTGACTGGTGTAAAATTGAAGAGCACAAAGTTATTTGAGGGAAGGTTAGAGAGATGGAAACACTACCTTCAGAAGTGTGTAGAACTAGATGGAAGATTTGTCAAGAAACAACAGTTTCACATCTTGATAGTTTTGTTTAATAGAAGTTTCTATGTTTTACTGGAAGCAGAGAATACCAGAAAGATGTTTATGTGTGCTTTATTGATTATGCAAAGGCTTTTGACTGTGTAGATCATGGCAAGCTACGGACATCATTGCAAAGAATGGGTTTTCCATAACAGTTAACTGTGCTCATGAGAAACTTGTACATAAACCAAGAGGGAGTTGTTTGAACAGAACATGGGGATGCTGAATGGTTTAGAATCAGGAAAGATGTGCATCAAAACTGTATTCTTACACCATACTTATTCAATCTGTATGCTGAGCAAATAATCTGAGAAACTAGATTATACAAAGAAGAGTGTGGCTTTAGAATTGGAGGAAGAACTCATTAGCAACCTGTGATACATCGATGATACAACCTTTCTTGTTGAAATTGAGGAGGATTAAAATACTTATTGATGAACATTAAAGTCTACAGCCTTCAGTATGGACTGCACCTCAGTGTAAAGAAAACCATATTGGACCAAAAAATTACATCTTGATAAATGGAGAAAAGATTGAAGTTGTAAAAGACTTCATTTTGCTTGGATTCACTATCAATATTCATGGAAGCAGCAGTCAAGAAATCAAATGAAACATTAGGCAAATCTGCTGTACAAGACCTCTTTTGTACAGCAAAGATGTCAGTTTGAGGACTAAGGTGCGCCTGAACCAAGCCATGGTATTTTCAATAGACTCATATGCATGTGAAAGTTGGACAATGAATAAGGAAGACTGTAGAAGAATTGATGCATTTCAGTAATGGTATTGAAGGATAATATTAAAAGTACCATGTACTGCCAGAACAACAGGTCTGTGTTAAAAGAAGTGTATCCAGAATGCTTCTTAACATACAGGATGGCCAGACATCATCTCTCATACTTCGGGCATGTAATCGGGAGGATCTAGTCCCTGGAGAAGGACTTGGTAAAGTGGAGGATCAGTAAAAAATAGGGAGACCCCCAAGGAGATACATTGACACAATGGCAGCAGCCATGGGCTCAGGTGTAACAACAATTGTGAGGATGGCACAGGACCAGGGAGTGTTTCCTTCTGTTGTGCATAGAATCTCTAAGAGTTGAACTGACTGGACAGCACCTAATAATAACAACAACATCATTTTTAGGCAGACTTTTTTACTTACCTTCATACATTATAGTCTGGTCTATCACTATAATGGAACCAAACCAGAAATCAAGGGCAGCAAGACAACAGAAAAATCTCTAAGCACATGGAGATTAAATGATACAGACCTTAAAAAGCTATGGGGCAAAGAATATGCCTCAAAAGAAGTAAGAAGTACATTGAACTAAATGAAATGCAAGGTCAAAAATTGTGAGGCTCAATTAGTGCTTGAAGGGGATTTTATAGAACTGAATTCTTATATTAGGAATGAGGACAATCATAGGCCAATAATAAAAGTTTCTACCTCAAGAATATAAAAATAAACAAACCTAAAGCAAGGAGAAGAAGGAAATAATAAAGATCAGAGCAGAAATCGATGAAATTGAAAAAAGGAAAATGATACCAAAAAATCAGTGAAACAAATATTTATTTCTTTGAATAAAATGTTTAAAAGTCTACAAACTTCTAACCAGACTGACAAAAATAAAAAGGTAATATCTCAATGTTGTTGCTTTTGTTAAGTGCCGTTAAGTTGGTTCCGACTCATAGAAACCCTGTACAGGATTTCCAAGAAGCAGCTGGTGGGTTTGAACTGCTGACCTTGTAGTTAGCTGTTGTTGTTTTGTTAAGTACCATGGAGTTGGTTCCGACTCATAGTGACCCTGCACAGGGTTTCTGAGGCTGCAAATCTTTCCAGGAGCAGAAAGCCTCATCTTTCTCCTGCAGAACAGCTGGTATTTTCAAACTGCCAATCTTGATGTTAGCAGCCCAATTTGTAACCACTACGCTACCAGTCAGCGTAGTGGTTACGAATCGGGCTGCGAACCTTAAGGTCAGCGGTTCGATACTACCAGCCGCTCCGCGGGAGAAAGATGAGGCTTTCTACTCCTGTGCACTTAACAACAACAACAACAACACGCTACCAGTCAAGTGCTAATCCTATAGCATTGCACCGGGTCTCCTGCATCAGCAATGAAAGACGGGCTCTCACTAAAGATCCTGCAGCCATTAAAAAAAATAATACGGGAATACGATCATTTTAAGTGTACAGTTTAGTGACATACATTAATTTCATTCACCGTGTTGTGCTACCATCATCACTATTTACAAAAGTTTTGCAGCTTTCAAAGAGAAACTCAGGACTCCTTCAGCTATAACTCTCGCTCCCCTGACTTTCCGCCAGCCTCTGGTTATCGTTGTGAGGGGCTATGGCTCCAACTCACAGCAACTCAACATACAAGAGAACAAAACACTGCCTGGTTCTGTGCCAACCTCACTGTCCTAGTCATGTGTGAGCCCATTGTTGTAGCGACTGTGTCAATCCATCTTACTGAGGGGTTTCCCCTTTTTTTGCTGATCCTCTACTTTGCTAAGCCTGATATCCTTCTCCAAGGACTGGTTCCTCCTCATAACATGTCCAAAACACATTAGATGAAGTGTCACCATCCTCTCTTCTAAAGTGCATTCTAGCTGCACTTACTCCAAGACAGATTTGTTCATTCTTCTGGCAGTCTATGACATATTCAATATTTTTTGCCAACATCATCACTCAAAGGCATCAATTCTTCATTCTTCAGACCTCCACTCCTAGGTATCTACCCCAAAGAATTGAAAATACATGTCTATTTGAAGATTATTTCATTAAGATGACTGGGTGGTGGAAATGATTTGCACTCAGCTGGTAACCAAAATGTTGGTGATTCAAATCCATTTATTGGCACCATAGAAGAAAGGCCTGGTAATCGGTTTCAGGAAAAATTACAGCCAAGAAAATGCTAGGGAGTAGCTCTGCTCTGTAATACATGAGGTCTCCATAGTTACAAACCAACAGCAGAACAACATCAACAACACAGATTTTTCCATGAATGGGCAAAGCAGCTTGGTTTGTAGTAGCCCAGAACTGGAAACAGCCTAGATATCCACAAATAGGTGAATGGCTAAGCAAATTGTGATATAGACATGCAATGGAATATCATTTAGTCATAAAAATATAATAAAGTACTGGTAAAAGGTACAACATGTTGTTGTTGTTAGGTGTCATCGAGTTGGTTCCAATTCATAGTGACCCTATATACAACAGAACGAAACACTGCCTGATCCTGGGCCAACCTCACAATCGTTGCTATGTTTGAGCCCATTGATGCTGCCACTATGCCAATCCATCTCGTTGGGGGTCTTCCTCTTTTTCTCCGACCCTCCACTTTACCAAACATGATATCCTTCTCCAGTGACGGGTCCTTTCTGACAATATGTCCTTCCTGATGAAGTCTGGCCATCCTGGCCTCCAAGGAGCACTCTGGCTACACTTTGTCCAACACAGATCTACGGTACAAGAATGTATACTCCATGATTCTATTTGTGAGGGTAAGTCAAGATGTATTGCTATTAGGGCTCCAGTTCACATATGTATAGGTTTATTCCAAACAAAACACGCTTAGACATGTCTCTACAATCATTGGATGACTGCAGACAAGCTTTCTCAGTAATGCACCTTAGTCTCATTAGAGTGCCTTCCAAAGAAAAGTCTAATCAAAACAATGGTTTCCAAGGAGACCCTGTGAGTTAGTTCAACTCAAGGCAGAGAGGTTAGCTTAGAAAGTTATGGCAATTGTTTGGTGGGGGTGGAATTCCTAAGGGGTGATCTTAATAGGTTTTCTCAAAGGAAACAGGGCAATCATAGGGTCATATAATGAGAAAATTTTATTTATAAAATGGAGAGGATCATTGATAAGGAAAAGGCCTAGTAATTTGTGCCAAGTAATTATTTTTTTCCATCATGATGTGCCTGATCATTCTTCAAGGGTAGCAAGAGCTGTCCTAGTATAATTTCATTGGAAACCCTTAACCCATCTATGATGATCTTGCCCATTCGGACGTCTTTTTATTTCCCAAATTCAAAGAATATTTTCAAGAAACACAATTTCAGTCCCTCGGGGCTGTCAAAACTACCATTTTGACACACTGTAAATCAAAGTGTGCAGAAGTCTTCCAGGAAGGCTTAGAGAGATGGAAACACTGCCTTCAGAAGTGTGTGGACCTAGAGGGAGGATGTGTTGAGAAACAATACCTGCACGTTTTGTTATTATAATGAAGGCTTCTGTGATTTTGTAGCAATACTTCTAAGCTGAGCCTCACGTAAAAGACTCTAGAAAATAGTAAATAATCTATGATGAAAGATCAAGGATTGCTGTGGATGGGGAGCATATAAGAGGGAAGTAGAATCTTCTAGAGAAATGGGTACATCTGTTATCTTGATTTTGGTGACAGTTTCATGGGTATATATACATATATGTCCTGACTTACCAAACAGTTTCCTGTTTATTGTGCCCCAGCAAAGCTGTAATTAAAAGAATAAATGAATGAATCTACAAATGAGTAAACAAATTAAGAATGGATGTACACATTTTAAGAGTTGGAAATGAGGAAGAAGTGACTGAATCATGAATAGACCAGAGGTTAATGGTAAGCAGATGGAAGAAGGAGATGAACGAGTGAGTGCACGAATCAGTAGAAGGTGGTGAAGGTTCAAGCAGAGCTCAGGGCTGCATACCCACTCTTGGCTTAAGTCCCAACTTCAGACTCAACCACTGTGCAGTTCCTAAATGTGAGACCCAATCTGGTCTGAAGCCCAGACCTTCAATTCCCCTTCTACAGGCTCCTGGGTTAATTGGCACTTCCTGAGAAATGCTGCCAGGACACTCGACAACATCCTGTTAGCTCTGAAAGCCATGGAAGACTATAAATCACAGCAGGGAAATGGGCAGTAATTATCCCAGCTCTTCCAGAACACAGGCATGGCAGCTTCCAGAGGACAATGGCAGTCAATAAATGTGGATGTGAATATCCCCAAGAAGAGCTCTGGAGAGCTGATAGGCTGCCCCAGAGCCAAGACTATACCATGCTGAAGATGCAGGGAGCAATGGTCCAGTGAAGATATATACAACTAAAAGAAAACAAAAACAAAAACACACAAAAAAAGTTGAGTGGTTTGGACAGCAGTAGAGACAACCAGGTAGGGAAGTCTCCGTGGTGGAGGGACTGGGAACTCTTTGAGGAACAACTCCAGAGCTCTGGATCTATCAAAAGATCCAGGACATCAGTTTCCCGCACTGGCAAGTGAAAAAATCATGATATTAAGGGAAATACTGCAAGTTAGGAATCTGGAGAAAGGACTCCCTCTGCGGTGATCCTGTCAAGCAGAGTTTAGAAGGCCGGGCTACAGCCAGACGGGCTCAGAAAACCGGTGCTAAAAGCGATGCAGAGACATTTGCAAAAAAATACAGAGGCGCAGGAGACTCTCTCTATATATTTCTCCCTCCTTTTCCCTGTCCTGCCTTCTTTGCTCAGCCTGGACGCCATCAAGCGGGGCAGTTTTCCCACGGTACAAAGACAAGACACTTGGCGGCTACCTATGATGTCAGCCGCAGAGGCACCGCCCTAAAATTGACTAGTGCAGGATGCTGGGTGGGGTAGCTGTGCGCCGTGGAGTCCGTTCCGATTCCAGGCAACCCTGAGTGGGGGTTTCTGAGGATGTGGGTCTTTGAGGGAGTGGAGACCCTCGCCTTTCTCCAGCGGTGCGGCTGGTGGTTTTGAACTGCTGACCTATGAGGTCAAGTTGGTTGATTGTGTTGTTTGGTTCCTCTGTAACTTTGTTTTTTCTGGTTGTTCTGTCCCTTTTCGAAAGTGGCGTGTTAAAATCTCCCACTATGTTTGTAGATTTATCTATTTCTTTCTTCAATTCTAGTAAGGTTTGCTTCATGTATCTTGGTGCTCTTTCACTGGGAGTGTAGATATTTATTATGGTTATGTTGTCTTGCTCAATTGACCCTTTGGTCATGAGATAGTGTATACATTTGTATATCAGGGATGCAAGGATGGTTCAACATTGGAAAAACAATCAACCTAATCCACTATATAAATAAGAACAAAGAAAAGAACCACATGATCGAATCGATTGATGCAGAAAAGGCATTTGACAAAATCCAACATCCATTCCTGATAAAAACACTCAACAAAATAGGAATTGAAGAGAAATTCCTCAACATAATCAAGAGCATATATACAAAACCAACAGCCTACATTACTCTCAATGTAGAGAAACTGAAAGCCTTCCCTCTGCGAACAGGAACCAGACAAGGATGCCCTTTGTCACCACTCCTATTCAATATAGTGCTGGAAGTTTTAGCCAGAGCTATACGGCATGATAAAGAAATTAAAGGCATCCAAATTGGCAAAGAGGAAGTAAAACTCTCTTTATTTGCAGATGTTCCTATACATAGAAAACCCCAAAGAATCAGTTAAAAAAAAAACAAAAAAAACTACTAAACCTCATTGGAAGATTCAGCAAAGTGGTAGGGTATAAGATCAACATTAAAAAAATCAGTTGGCTTTCTCTATAGCAACAATGATAGTGCTGAAAAGGACATTAGACAAGCAATACCATTTACAATAGCCACCCAAAGGATGAAATATTTAGGAATAAATGTAACCAAAGAAACACAGGACTTATACAAAGAAAATTACAAAACACTACTACAATAAACCAAAAGAGATCTACAGAAATGGAAGAACATATCATGTTCCGGAAGACTCAACATCATGAAAATGTCAGTACTGCCCAAAGCAATTTATACATATAATGAAAACCCAATCCAGATTCCAACAACATTCTTTAAAGAGATGGAAAAGACAATTACTAACTTTATATGGAAAGGAAAGAGACCCAGGATAAGCAAACCACTGCTTAACAAGAAGAACAAGGTTGGAGGTCTCTCACTCCCCCGATTTCAAAATTAACTGCGTGGCTACAGTGGTCAAAACAGCCTGGAACTGGTACAATGAAAGATACATATAGATCAATGAAATAGAATCAGGAATCCAGAAATTAACCCATCCACATACAGCCAAATGATTTCCCACAAAGTGCCTAGGCATGTTGCATGGGGAGGAGATGGTCTCTTTAACAAATGGTGCTGGCAGAACTGGAAAGTGATATGCAAAAAGAATGAAACAAGACCTTTACCTCACACCCTATACAAAAATGAACTTAGCATGGATTAAAGATCTACATGTGAATCCCAAAATCATCAAAGAAAAAATAGAGACAAATGTGAGGGCACTAATTCAGGGCATATACAGGCTACCAAACATTCTAAAAAGTACACAAACAAAAGCAGACAAAATAGATGAATGAGACATACTAAAAATTAAAAACTTATGTGCATCAAAAGACTTCACCAGAAGAGTGAAAAGGGAGCCCACAGAATGGGAAAAAATCTTTTGTAATGACACATCAGATAAGGGACTCATTTCTAAAATATATAGAAAACTACAACACCTCTACAAGAAAAAAACAAATAATCCAATTTGAAAATGGGCACAGGACATGAACAGACACTTCACCAAGGAGGAGATCTGGGCAGCCAACACACATATGAAGAAATGTTCAGGATCACTAGCCACCATAGAAATGCAAATCAAAACAACAATGAGATAGCATCTCACACCAGCAATACAGCAAAGATCAAAAAAGCAGAGGACAACAAATGCTGGCGAGGATGCAGAAAGACAGGGACCCTCCCACATTGTTGGTGGGACTGAAAAATGGTCCAACCACTCTGGAAAGCAATATGGCGCTTCCTCAGAAGGTTGGAAATAGAAATACCGTATGACCCAGCAATTCCTCTACTTGGTATTTACCCACAAGAAATACGAGCCATAACGTGAGTAGATGTATGCACACCAATGTTCATAGCAGCACTATTTACAATAGCAAAAAAACAGTTGTTGTTGTTGTAATGTGCCGTGGAGTCAGTTCCGACTCATAGCGACCCTGTACAGGGTTTCCGAGGCTGTAAGTCTTTATGGGCGCCGAAACCCTCATCTTTCTCCCACGGAACAGCTGGTAATTTTGAACTTCTAACCCTGAGGTTCACAGCCTGATTCGTAACCACTACGCTACCAGAGCAAAAAAAAACAGAGACAACAAAAACACCCATCAATTGAAGAATGGATAAACAAACTGTGGTACATGCACACAATGGAATACTATGCTGCCTTGAAGAACAACAAGGAAGCTGCAAGCCATCACATAACATGGATGAACCTTGAGGACATAATGCTGAGTGAAATTAGTAAGTCACAAAAGGAGAAGTACTGCATAAGACCATTATTGTAAAAGACTAAGAAAAAGAACCCACCCCAAATGGGGGGAAAATCTATATATATAATTGCTGATCACTGGTATGTATGAGGGGGCTTCAAAGGCAAGAAGTGACTGGCTTACAAGCTTTCAAGAGGGAACCTAGATCCAAAGGGCGTGGAGGAAGGTAGAGTCTCCACTGAGTAATATCCAATCTGTCTGGGTGGCGCTGATGAAAGGAGATGCGGATAGGTCTCTTGTGATACAATAGTGAACAATTTTTATCAGGACTGAGTGTAAGGGCTGGAAATGTAAAGGTAGACGTTTTGTGGCAAAGGGTGGGGAGTGATTAACTTTGCAGTCTAGGAGCAGAGAACGGAACCCTACCCAGAGAAATAGTGATGCCAGAGATAGAGGCAGAGACGATGACATGGAGAGATAGAGCGGCTGGGGACTTTGGATCTGGAGAGGAAGAGGGGCTGTATGCTGACGACTCGGGGGCAAGCTTGTGGGGTATACCCTTTGGTTAATGGATGATGCATGGAGGGGATTATAAGCATGGCAAGGAAATGATATACGATGGGATCAATGTGAAACTAGTGTCCTCTCCTGTAAACTATCACATAATTCACAATAAAGCATTAAAAACAAACAAACAATTGCCATGAGATTGATTCTGACTTGTGGAAATTCCACGTGTGTCAGAGTTGAACTGTTTCCTGGGGTTTTCAATGGCTGATTTTTCAGATGTGGTTTTCTTTTGAGGTGTCTCCAGTGAAGTCGAACCTCTTGCTTGATAAGCGGCTGAGAATGTTAACCATTTGCACCACCCAGGGATTCTGCAATTTAGGAACAACACATGAAGCATGATACAGAGTAGAGGATTCTAGAACCAGAAGAGAGGATTCTAGAGTAAGAGGAGAACCATAAGAGGAGAGACCTTGCAGATGGGGGTGTGGAGCAGGAAGGAGAGCTGTGTAGGTGGGAGATGTGAGGAGGGGACATCAATTTGCATTGCTGAAGGATTCTATGAGCAAAATATTGAATGATGCAGACAACATCAAAAGAAAATGGAAGGTATTGATATATACAGAGTCATTGTATCAAAAAGATATGATCAATGTTCTACCATTTCGAGAGGTAGCATATCATCAAGAACTGATGGTACTTAAAGAAGAAGTCCATGCTGCACTGAAGGTATTGGTGAAAAGCAAATTCCAGGAACTGATGGAATGAAAATTGAAATCTTTCAACAAATAGATACAGCACTAGAGGTGCTCATTCAACTATGTCAAGAAATTTGGTAAGACAACTCCCTAGCCAACTGATTGGAAGAGATCTATATTTGTGCCCATTCCAAAGAGAGGTGACTCAACAGAATGTGGAGATTATAGAACAGTATCATTAATATCACATGAAAGTAAAATTTTGCTGAAGATAATTAAAAAATGGCTGCAACAGTACATAGACAAGGAACTGCCAGAAAGTCAAGCTGTATTTAGAAGAGGATGTAGAACTAGAGATATCATTATTTATACCAGATGGATCTTGACTGAAAACAGAGAAGACCAGAAAATGTTTACTTGTGCTTTACTGATTATGCAAAGGCTTTCTACTTTGTGAGATATGACAAGCTAAAGATAACATTGCCAAGAATGGGTATTCCAGAACACTTGATTGTGCTCATGAGGAACCTGTACATAGAATAAGAGACAGTTGTTCAAATACAGCAAGGAAATGCTGAATGGTTTAGAACAAGGTAAAATGTGTGTCAGTCTATATTCCTTCACCATACTTATTCACCAGGCCCTGGAGAAGGACATCATGTTGGTAAAGTAGAAAGTCAGTGAAAAAGAGGAAGACCACCAACGAGATGGATTGGGACAGTGGCAGCAGCAGCGAGATCAAGCATAGCAATGATTGTGAGGTTGGTGCAGGACTGGAAAGTATTTCGTTCTGTTGTACATAAAGTCACTATGAGTTGGTACCAACTTGACAATACCTAACAACAACAGCAGCCAGAATGATTGTGGTGATGGGAGTAGCTAGAAGAGCTTAACTGGACAGTAGGAGGAACACTTCCAGAGCATGGTGAGCAGGACTGCATAAGGTCCTCTTCCATCACTGTCACCTCCCCATGCTTGGAGGGATTAAGGAGGATAAAGTAGCACTCAATGGCACCTAACAACAACAGTAAGGCAGCACAGTCTTGGAGATGGCTCCAGGGCTCACTGAATACTGGTGAATCTCAAGAGGAGGGTTTAAGAACTGAACAAACCCAATGCCAACACACCTAGAACTCCCAGGGCACTCATTAGCATTCCAAGACTCTGTCTCTCTCTTGCAGGGTAGGTAGATATCCCAGAGAAGATGCGTCAGGAGCAGGGAATCAAGCCACAGATGGGGAGAGCTAGCAGCCAGGTCTCCTTTGACAGCTTGGGTGGCTAGTGGATCCTGGAATGCTGGGTTACCCATCAGGGAAACAGAAGGGTCCTCAATCTTGGGTGGGTAAAGTGTTCTCTGAGGTCCTTCCTCTCAAAGATCTAA
Source organism: Chrysochloris asiatica (assembly GCF_000296735.1). Lineage (NCBI taxonomy): Eukaryota > Metazoa > Chordata > Mammalia > Afrosoricida > Chrysochloridae > Chrysochloris > Chrysochloris asiatica. The sequence goes on along the minus strand of NW_006408572.1, from coordinate 6,449,786 downwards.
CTAAAACTGCCCATCTTCTGCACAATTCCAATTTCTTAGAGAAAAAAAATCAATGGGTCCAACCTATGTCATACTTCCCACTCTTCTGGATTTTAGCATCTAGAGTATAGATGACCACACTGTATTGCAAGGACCCATTGGTTCAGGGATTTGAAAGCTGGAAGTGATCTTCAGCCCTGCCTGGTCCTTCTGTCACACCTTTATCCCAGAAGGGCTGGTCTTCCAAAGCAGCCCATATCCTCCAAGGACTACCTGATGAGAAAGTTTCCCTTGGATAGACCTCAAATCTCTCTTTGACATTCTTGAGCTTCAGCTTTTCCCACAGAGCCCTTCAGACACTCAGAGTCACTGGCCCTGTGCCCATGTGTCCCTGAGCTGGATCACCTTGCCTCAACAGAAAAGGTGAGCAAACCAATGTTTATCCTACAAAGCAGCCAGGACTCCTTTCTCAGAACAGAGAAGTATGCAAATTCCTCTCCTAGTGTTCCACGTCTCTGTCCAAGCTCCCATGGTGCTGTCCAATGTGCTGAATACACAAGGAAGACAACTCTGAGAGTGCTTGTTGTAGTAAAGGCCCTGCAGGTTGCAGTAACAAGCATGGACATAAATACATAAAAAGGGAAGTTATTGAAAAAATAGCCAATACAAAGCATTGGTGGTTCCATGGCAGAAATCTCACCTTACATGTGGGAGACCTGGGTCTGATTCCCAGTAAATGCATAGCAATTATCCATCTGTCCGTGGAAGTTTGCAGGTTGCAGGAAGCTCTGGTAGCGTAGTGGTTACGAATCGGGCTGCGAACCTTAAGGCCAGTGGTTCGAAACTACCAGCTGCTCCGTGGGAGAAAGATGAGGCTTTCTACTCCCGTAAAGATTTACACCCTCGGAAACCTTGTACAGGGTCGCTATGGGTCGGAACCGACTCGATGGCACTTAACAACAACAACAACAACAACATAATGCTGAATAGGTTTCCATCGAACTTCCAGACTTCCAGATTATGACAGACTAGGAAGAAAGACCTGGTGATCTACTTCCAGAAATTAGCCAATGAACGCCCTGTAGATCACAATGGTCCAATCCTCAACTGATCATGGGGTTGGCACAGGACTGAGCAGTCCAATCCTCAACTGATCATGGGGTTGGCACAGGACTGAGCAGCATTGTGTTCTGCTGTGTACAAAGTCACCATGAGTCGGAAATCAGTTGGATTGTAGCTAACAACAACAACAAACACTCCTGGAACACAAAATTAGGAGGAACATACAGGCCTCAGGAGGAACAGCAACCACGAAACCAAACGTTGCCAGGAATTGCAACTGAAGTCACTCTTTCCCCATCTCTCTAGGATCCTAAGCCTCTGCTTGTAATGTTTCTCTGTGTGAATGTGTCAGCTCTAATCGGCTTCATGTGGTGTTCTGTCAAGTCCATTCAGACTCATAGCAACTCACATGGCATAGTACCAATTCCCCACAGGATTCTCTTGCCTATAATCTTTATAAGAGCAGATCACAAGATCTTTCTCCCGTGGAGCCCTTGAGTGGGTTTGAGCCATCAACCTATTGGTTATCAGTTGAGTGCTTAAGTCTTTGGACCACCAGGGCTGCTTCTGATCTACCCTGTTGTTAAGTGCCATTGAGTGGGGTCCAACTCATAGCAACCCTGTAGAGGATTTCCGAGGCTGTAGATCTTTGTGGGAGCAGACAGCTTCATCTTTCTCCCTTGGAGCAGCTGATGGGCTCAAACCACCGACCTTGTGGTTCACAGTTCAGTGCTTATCCTATAGAGCCACGATGCTTCCCAGTCTGCCCGTGTCCTGGCTCTATATTACTTTGCAGTCAAAAGCTGACCTGAAAAGTTGAAAATCGACCTTTTTCTGCATAACTCCAATTTCTTGGAAGAGAATCTGATGGACCCACCCTCACTCAGCCTGCCCACTCGTCTGAGACAGTTGGAAGGGAACAACCACAAGGTATAGGACTGTGTAACATCTACTCATGCCTGTGAACACTGGAGGAGGGGGTTCCCAAGAAGAGGCCTGGGCTGAGCATTCACATGAGGGGTGTACCTGCCATGGGGATGTCTCACCTGGAGATAGTTTACACATGTCTCAATTTTGAGAATACCACAACCCCATCCAAGGCCTCTTCTCCAGGAGGGCCCAGTCCTCAGAGAAGGACATCATGCTTGGCAGACTAGAGGGTCAGTGGGAAAGAGGAAAACCCTCAGTGAGATGCATTGACAAATACCCCTGACATTGGAGTCAGACTTTGTTTTTCTTTCATGTTGCTACTAAGTCCATTCCAACATCTGGAGACCCCATGAGTGTCAGAGTAGAGCTGTGCTCCTGAGGGTTTGAAAGCAAGCCAGTTACAGTTGTGTTTATTCTGACTCATGGTGACCCATGTGTGTGAGCTACCCACTGTGTTCCATAGGGTTTTCAATAACTGTAATCTTTTGAAATAAGATTGTCAGACCTTTATTTCAAGGCACCTCTGGACACATTCAAACTGCCTGTCTTTCGTTCAGTTAATAGGTGACCCACTTACTGTTTGCAGAAGTAGGTTTTCGATGGCTGAGTTTTCAGTGGTAGATCACCAGGCCTTTCTTTAGAGGTACCTCTGTGTGGACGCTAACCTTCCACTTAGTAACTGATGTTAACTGTTTGTACCACCCAGGGATGCCAGAGTCCAACTGCCTAGGGTTTAAAGGTCAAGCACTTCACAAGTTCACCTAGTTTCTCTGGACCTCATGTGATCGCATTATCACATGACAATGATGTAGGCAGAGCACCTAGCACAGTGGCTCATGGTGAGCCCTTCGGACCCTCCAGACATAGTCGGGGGTTAAAACTGTGGACATCACACTCTCCCTGAACAGAAGATGTTACCCAGGTCAAGATCAACCCCACACACATTGCAGAGGGCTTACAGTGTGCCAGCCCATGTGGAAGGTACTAAGGAGTCATGCTCATTCTCTTGTGAGCCCAGACGTTGCAGCCCCACACTTAAAGGGAAAACAAATGGGGTGAATGTTATGAATAAAGTACTTGAAATCTTCCTATTGAAGTCCATATGCCTGTGGATGTAAACCTGATCCTGTTTGGAGATAAGGTTTGCTTTGTTGTGTTAATTAGGTCAGACTCCATTAGGGCAGGTCCTAAACCTAACCACTTCTGAGTTGCCAAAGAGCCAACTAGACACAAAGACAAAGAAGATCATGGGGGAAGACAAAAGTCACAGGACATCAAAGGACACCAAAGGTTGATGGCAGACAAGAGAAACGAAAAGAGAGGCTTATAAAAGGAATCAACATAACTAACACCCTAATTCAGACTTTCAGCCTCCTTAACTGCAGGAAAATAAGTTTCTGTTATTTAAAGTCACCCGCTTATGGTATTTCTGTTATGGAAAGTAAGACACACCCTCAGACCTAGAAGACAGACTGTCTGGATTCAAACCATGGTTCTGCTACTTCCTCACTGTGTGAGTACATTATCTAACCTGTCTGTAAAAGAAGGTGTAATGATAGTGCCTACCCTATAGGGCTATTAAGAAAATTAAATGAGTGAATACACAAAGTCGATGCTATGTCAGTGTTACTTTAGAAAACCTAAAGGGAGATCTACACATAGGGCCCATGAGAGCACAGAGAAGGGAAAAGCTAAAGTGAGGGTTGAACTCTCTTTGCAGAGGGAGCTGTATGTGACTGAGTCTCCGCAGATGCCTAGAGGAGAAGCGAGCAGAGTGGTCAGTTCTGAACAGAGGTTATAACATGGTGAGGGTACAGTGTTCCAAGGCATGGGGGATCTTCCCAAGAGCAGGAATGGGAGTCAAGAATGGCACTTGGTTTCCTAGGGTTACCATAACAAAGTACCACAGCGTGGGTGGCTTTAAACAATACAAATATATCTCTCAGCATTCTGGAGGCTAGGAGTCTGAATTCAGGGTAACCTCAGGGCCATGTTCTCTTCCAAGGCTCTAGGGAAAGACTCTTCCTTGTCTCAGTTTCTGCAGTTCCAGGTTTCTTTGGCTTGTAGATGCATCTTCCCAGGGCCATCAACCAATCTGTCTCTCTGTCTCTAATCCGCTCAAATGGGATTGGAACCTACCCTACTCCACCATAACCTCATGTTAGCTTATTCTATAGCACCTTCATAAACCCA
>NW_006408572.1:6430812-6442407 GCF_000296735.1 Chrysochloris asiatica | reverse complement strand
GCTGTTGTTTTGGTAGAGAGGAATCCAACTGACTTTTGTATGTTGATCTTATATCCTGCCACTTTTCTGAATCTTCCAATGAGGTCTAGTAGCTTTTTTACTGATCTTTGGGGTTTTCTACATATAGAATCATATCGTCTACAAATAGAGTTTTACTTCCTCTTTGACAATTTTAGTGCCTTTAATTTCCCTGTCTTGCCGTATAGCTCTTGCTAAGATTTCCAGCACAATATTGAATAGAAGTGGTGACAAAGGGCATCCTTGTCTGGTTCCTGTTCACAGACGGAAGGCTTTCAGTTTCTCTCCATTGAAAGTAATAATGTAGGCTGTTGGTTTTGTATACATGCTCTTAATTATGTTGAGAAATTTCCCTTCAATTCCTACTTTGTTGAGTATTTTATCAGGAATGGATGTTGGATTTTGTCAAATGTCTTTTCTGCATCAATCAATATGATCATGTGGTTCTTTTCTTTGTTCTTATTTATATGGTGGATTATGTTGATCATTTTTCTAATGTTGAACCATCCTTTCATCCCTGATATGAATCCCACTTGATCATGATGTATTTATTATCTTTTTTTGATGTGCTGCTGGATTCTGTTGGCTAGGATTTTGTTGAGAATTTTTGCATCTATGTTCATGAGGGACGTTGGTCTGTAATTTTCTTTCTTAGTGATGTCCTTCCCTGGTTTTGGTATGAGGGTTATGCTTGCTTCATAAAATGTATTAGGAAGTTTTCCATCCTCCATTATATTGTGGAATAATTTGAGTAAATTGATTACAGCTCTTCCCTGACTGTTTGGTAGAACTCACCAGTGAAGCCATCTGGGCCTGGACTTCTTTTGGTTGAGAGTTTTTTGATGACCTGATCAATTTCTTCTTTTGTTTATGGGTCTATTCAGGTTTTCTACTTCACTGTGTGTAAATTTAGGTAGGTCGTGTTTTTCTAAAACTGTATCCATTTCTTCCAAGTTTTCAAATTTGTTGGAGTACAGCTCTTTGTAGTATTCTGTTATTATCCTTTTGATTTCCTTTGGTTCCGTTGTGACATCACCCATGTGGTTTCTAATATGTGTTATTTGTGTCTTCTCCCTCTTTTCTTTTGTTAGGTTTGCCAGTGGTCTGTCAGTTTTGTTAATCTTTTCAAAGAACCAGCTTCTTGTCCTGTTGATTCTTTCTATATTTTTTCTGTTTTCTATCTCATTTATTTCTGCTCTAATCTTTATTATTTCTTTTCTTTTGGTGGCTGTGAGTTCCCTCTGTTGATCTGTTTCTAATTGTTGTAAATGCTGTGTTAATGTGTTGATTTTTGTTCTTTCTTCTTTTTGGATGTGTGCATTTATCACAATAAATTGTCCTCTCAGCACCACTTTCACCGTGTCCCAAAGATTTTGGTATGTTGTGTTTTCATTCTCATTTGTTTCTACGAACTTTGTGAATTCACGTTGAATTTCTTCTACTACCCAGTCGCTTTTCAGCAGGGTGTTATTCAGTTTCCATGTATTTGACTTTATTTCCTTGGTTTTCCTATTGCTGATTTCTCAACATAACTTTTTGTGGGGATACAATTCAATGTATTTGATTTGTACTTGATTTCTATTCTGAGCATTTTGACAGGTTTGCCAGCATTCTGTAGTCCCTGAGCAGACCTTAATCATGAGGGAGCACACGGGCTTGGCACTGAAGTGTTTCCAGCAGACTTATCACCAGTTCCCTCGTCCCATTCCCCGGCCGTCCCCTCAATGTTCTGGCTGAAAGATTTCCTTCCCTCCCAACCAGGACCCACCGAAGGCCCTCGGGAGGTACTTGAATGCACAACTTTTTATAGTTGACATTTATTCTGCCGGGGAAATCAGCCCTCGACCGCAACTGTGCCCAGTCATGAATCAAAATGTCCACAATGTAGAGGAAATGCAGCCAGTCAGCAGTTACGGGGTGGAGGCCCCAGGGTTTTCATTCACAAAGAGATTCTTCAATTTTATTAAAATCAATAAGAGTTTTATTACAGTAAAATGAAACGAGGGTCCCTTGCTTCTGGGATAACCAAGCACACTGGATTAGCAGCTGGTATGAGAAGCCCCTCCCTGGAGAGATCCTCTGTGTTTAGGTTAATACATTGATTCCTGCACCACAGTGGGGGCTGGCCCAAGAAACATGTCTGCTGGGAAAGTTCCAGAAAAACTCTGGGCTCTATCCTGAGTGCCCTTTTCCTGGCTCCTGCAAATCTTCAAGAAACCAATAAAAATTATGCCGCAGTTGGTGGGGTGAAATTTCCTGCAGAAACCATAATTGGAGCCAATTTCAGCATGAAGATCAGCTCAAAATGAGACTGTCCTTCTGCTGGACTGAAGGACACGAATATCAAAGTTGCATGGACACAACCTGTAAACTGTAAAGTGCTGTCCACATGTTGGTGGTGGTTACTTTATCCTCATGATTATCCATCGTGCTGAGCTCTCAGGACCTATAAACAGAGTCCTGGAGAAGGAGTCACTGGGACCATAAACTCTTAGCTAGTGGCAGAAGCCCAAGGCCAATCCAAAGGAACCAGAATGGAAGAGATGATCAATAAATGCATATTGCATGAAGGAGAGAAGGTATAAGAGGAGTCCATGCCTACCCCCCAACACACACACTTAAACAGTTCTAGGAATGGAGAGGGCTGGGGAGGGACCTCAGAGCCCAGCCTGCAGCATGGGTAGATGAGGGTTCTTTTTAGGACAGAGCCTCAGGATCCTAAATTGCTTGGTTCTCAGGGCAGCTATAGGTCTGGGCTAGGATTTGGAAGGGCTAAATTTTGGTTAGAAGCTGTATGTTGGGCTCTGACCTAGCTCTAGAATTGGAGACTCAGGACTCAGGGTTGAGATGCCCTCGGGACACCAAGAACCAGTCAGAGTTGGTCAGTTTGATAATGAATGGCAGATGTCCTAGTGGCGCCATACTTAAATGCTAGGCTGCTAGCCAAAATTCCACCAGCCATTTCTTTAAAGTTCAATTCCACCAGCCACTTTTTAAAAGATTACAACCTTGGAAACCCCATGGTGCAGTTACCCTGCCCTTTAAGATGGCTATGAATCAGATTTAACCATGGGTTTTGTGGTTTGGGTAGTAACTAATGATTTAATAGTCCTTGGGCTCAGCAGTTGGAACTCATCAGCCTCCACTCTGCAAGAGCAAGATGAGACTGCTCCCGTCAAGACAGACAGTCCCAGAAACCATGTGCAGCAGTTCTCGTCTGTCCTACAGAGTCTCCATGAGTCAGAACCAGCTGGATGGCAATGGATGTGTGTTTGGGTGACACCAACGGTTGTAACCAAAAAGTTAGATTTGAGTCTACCCAAAAATGCTTTCTGGTGTGGTGCTGTAGGATAAGCACTCAACCTCAAAGTCGGTTTGAACCGCAAGGTCGGCAGTTCAAACTCCTTGGAAATCCTATACAAGGTTGCTATGGGTCAGAACTTACTCAATGGCACTTAACAATAACAACAGAGACACCTCAGAAAAACATGCCTGGTGATCTACACCCCCAAAAATCAACGATTAAATACCCTGCGGAGTACAGTTCTACTTTGACACACACTGAGTTGTCATGATTCAGAATTTGACACCAACTGGTTTTCTGTGTATCATAATGACTTCTCTGGGAGCATTGTCATGCGCCCTCACCTGGCTGCAGACATGGCGAATTTATAGACAGGTAGAGATTTCTGCCAGCCTCTGGGGCTCCTGGGCAATTCCTGGCCTGGTTGGCCATGCCCAAGGTGGTCAAGGGTCTCTCTTGTTTCATGGAAGCAAGAAGAATCCAGAGACAAGGAATTTTGTATCCAGGCTGACCCAGAGAACAGATTGTAGCATAGAAAGGGCCCTAGTTGGAAAGAAGCCTGTGATGGCGATCCTATAGACCTTGGAGGATTTACTCCCAATTTAAAAAATTCAAACAACAATAGCAATCAATTAACAGTCCCAAGCTCCCACTCAAATAAAGCTATTTTCTTTTTTATGTTTCTCCTTCCTGCCCTTGTTCTCAGAAACACACATTTTCCCTTTATCATAATTATTATGTGTGTTAATTTTGAATACAGGTGGAGATTTTTGTCCACTTGACAATATATAATAATCATTTTTTCTTGCTTCCTTGTGGCTTTTATGCACAAATGTAATAGCTGCATAAATTGTCATAGTCTGTTGATGTTCATTGCCATGGAGTTAAAGGTGACCCCGTGTACAATGGGATTGGGCCTCCCTTGTATCCTTAGGGTTTAATTGGCTGACTTTGGGGAGCAGATTGTCAGGCCAGACACCCCATCACTTACTAAACAATTTTCCCTACTACTTAGTATATGTTGTTGTTGTGAAGTGTTGCTGAGTTGGTTCCAACCCATAGTGACCCCATATAGAGTTCCTAAGGAGCAGCTGGTGAGTTTGAAGTGGTATCTTTGTAGTTCAAACCAACTTTGTAAACAAGTGCATTAGCTCACAGTGCCACATTGGTAACTTTAACATTTTTGTGATCTTCAGGTAGGTAGATTAATAGAGTCAAAAGATATAACTGTTTCAGCCTTTATTTGCACATTACTGTCTTAAAGGGACTCCTGGTGTGCTCTGCAGGATCAGCACTGGACTGCCAGCACTTCAAACCTACCAGCTGCTCCTCAGAAACCCTATATAGGATCGCTGTAAGTCAGAACAGACTCAGTGGCACTTACCAACAACAACAATTCTCTTAGAGAGTGGCGCTACTGAAATGAAAAGCCTTCTCTGGGCAGGGCAAATGGTTAACAAAAGCCTGGGGGTTTGGGTCCACACAAAAAGAGCCTCGGAAGAGAGTACATAACAATCTACTTCTGACAACTCTATGGAGAACAGTTCTGCTCTGACACATGTGGGGTCACCATCAATCAGAGTGCATTGAGAGCAACTGGTCTTATTGGCATTACCTCTGAGAGTAACCAGCTTTGTCAATTCATGAGTCACTCCATCCCCTCCATGGTGACTTGTCATAAGTGTGTTTTAAGGGAAGAGGACACTGGGTTGTTGTTGCTGTTGTTTGCTAGTTTAATAAGTATCAAACAGAACCTCAAGACTTCTTTCATTTTAATTGCTCTGATTACCAACATATTCCCTGGTGTTTGTCATACCAGACTCCTGTCATGTGAAAAACCTATTTCAATATGTTCCCTATTTATCTATTGGGTCGTAATATGTTTTCTCTTATAAATTTTAATGTATTTTTTATGTGGAACAGCTATCAACCCTTTGTGGATCACAATTGCTACAACTACTTTTTCCCAGCTAGCATTTCCCCATTTCTTTACATTTTTATAAAATTTGTACACATCTTTATTTTATTTTTGCTGTCATCTGTCAGTTTCTTCCTCTACCATTTCCTCTGTTGTTTCAAAGCTGAGCTAGATCTTTTTTCACAAAGACAATAAATATTTCATTTGCTGTGAGCTCTTCTCATTTTAAAAATCTATTTAGCCCTTTAACCTGCCTGCAATTTATTTTGGCATATGGGGGAGCTCTAAATTAAAATTCTTCAACACCATCCAGTTCCCAGTCATCTTTAATTATTTTACTTTAATTATTATTTTATAAAATATTCTAACATCTGACCGGTTGGGGCCGTGACTTACTCTCTCATTATTGTTTTTTGGGTTTTTTTTTTTAACATCCTTTGACATCACCATCTGTTTGTTTTTTCACTGTCTGTTGTGCTTGAAGAAATCCTGGTGGGATTGATTTGAGGCACTTATCAGCAACAACAACAGTCGTAAATTAGAGTCCAGGTGTGGTGCTGTAGGATAAGCATTGGCCTGCGAACTTCAAGGCTGGTGGTTCAAACCCACCAACCACTCCTGGGAAACCCTATACAGGGTGGCTATGAACTGACTTCAGGGCACTTAACAACACTGACTACATACTTTTAAATTTCCCTAAGGAGTGGAAACATTTTCACAATGCTAAATTCTCTCTCACCTTGAAACATATTATGTCTTTCTTTCCACCCCGCACTCCATTAGGGTTTGCAATTTTCTTTCGAAAGGTCATGCATATATTGTGTTTATCCCTAAATATGCTATATTACTTTTTCTAGTGCAAATGGATTTTATTTTTTTCATTCTATTTTCTAGCTACTGCTGGCTCAGGAGAACCATTGATTTTTGAGTGTATTTTTTTGCATTCACCTTCTTCCTTAAAGTTTAATTTGTGAGTCTTTACTGATTCTTTTGTATTCACTACCCTCGCGAATGTTCTTTTGTTGTCTCTTTGTTGCCTAGTTTATTTTATCTTGCTTTACTGCTTGAACTAGAATGCTCAAACATGATCAAGTTGAATACCCTAAAATCTTTTCAGAACTTGGTGGGATGTAAGTTAACTTGCTAATTATCAGTGTGCTAAATATCAGACAAGGAGTTCTGGTAGTGTAGTGATTACGAATCAGGCTGCTAACCTCAAGGTCGGCAGTTCAAAACTACTAACTGTTCCTCGGGAGAAAGATGAAGTGTTCTGCTCCCATAAACATTTGCAGCCTCGGAAACCATCTACAGGGTCACTATGAGTCAGAATCGACTCCACAGTACATAACAACAACAAAAAATATCAGACGGTTCGCTTTGATCCTGATTTTAAAGTTAGCTGTGGTTTACCAATGCTGATTTTTTTTGTTTAAATTTAGGTGTTCTTTGCTTCTTTCTTTATTTCTGCAGTCTTCCCCTACCTCCATTATTGTGGAAAAACATATATCACAAAACGTTTGTTAGTTCAACAATTTGTGCATCCATAATTTAGTGACTTTGATTATAATCTTCATGGTGTGTTCCCATTATAATTTTTTTTTTCCAACTTAGTCCATCAACATAAGCTCAATTCTCCCTAAACCGTAACTCCCCCACCCCCACCCCTCCAGTACATTGGTCTTAAAACAAGGATTTTTTTTCAAATCCTATTAAAGAAACATTTCATTCTTAAGTTATAATTTTCTAAAACCAGTTGACTTTTATCAATTTATTTTCAGGGTTGGTTTTCAAGATGATTTAATACCTTTTATTTTGGTCTTTATGTTTGGTCAGTAAACCTTTGCAGAGTAAATGTTGAAGGAATAGATACATTTTCTTCTCGTAACAGTTGGAATTCCAACACAGCCAGGTTTTTCATGTCCACATCCTATGTTACTTAATCAAGTTGTCATTTAAGAAGGTGTATTTTGGTTTCCAAAGGAACCCTGGTGGCACAGTTGGTTAAGTGTTGGGCAGCAAGGTCAAAGGTCCAAACCCACCAGCCACTCCTTGGGAGACAGATGAAGCTGTCTGCTTCCGTAAAGATATACAATCTTGGAAAGCCTCCCAAGCAATCCTACTGTTCTGTAAGGTCTCTATGAATAGGAATAAACTCTATGGCAGTGGGTTATTTTGGTTCCCAAACGTTTGAGGATTGCTCGTTGTTGTTGTTAAGTGCCATCGAGCCAGTTCTGACTCTCCTGTATAGGGTTTCCGAGATGTGGCTGCTTCAAACCAACTTTGCAGTCCAGAGCATTAACCAACAGTGCTACACCAGGACCAGCAAGCCCAGGCAGATACAAGTGGTGTTTGAGACAGAACTCGTTCGTGTTTGAATTCAGAGCACCTGAATTTCAAAGACAGTAGCAGCAAGATAGTTGGATACAAATGATAGCTAAGATGCTCAGTTACTAACTGAAAGGTTTAGTGGTTTGAGTCCACCCAGTAGCACCTTAGAAGAAAGAGCTGGTGATTTACTTCCAAAAAAAACTCATCAAAAATCCTGTGGAACACAGTTCTGACGCAAATGGGCCACACTTTGCTACATTGACTCTTAACATTTTAAAACTGTGTCAGGATTGGAGAATGAATTAAAAATGATTAAGACTTCTCTTTGAAATGAGAGCTAGATATTTTTGAGGAACATTGACTGGACCTGAATGCAGGTGCCAGGGTAAAGTACCACACTCAGCGCTCAGCTATGGATTTCCAGTTCTCCCTCCCCGTGGATCTACACGGCCCAAGAATAAGCCTGTTCTGATTCCTCCAGACTATGTGCTCTCCATGCACCCCCTCCCTGCCCCAGAAAGCACCAGCCCCCACTAGCGTGCTCCCTCCTGGCGGCTTGCTTTCTGCAGCAGGGGGGAGACTTTTATTCCGCTCCAGTTAGCCAGAACAGTTGGGGCTTCACTGGGATCCAAGCTGAAAATGGAGCCCACATTGCACAGTGCCATGCCAACCCTGTGTGACACCATTCAGCTCCCTGCAGGCAGCAGGCTCAGCTAAGCACCCAACATGCTTTGCCATCACAGGGCCCCCAGATGCCTCACTTCGTTTTAACGTTAAATCTAAAAGTTGACTATGACTGATGGAGACCCCACATATGACAGAACAAGATGTTGCCCAGTTCATACCATCTTCAGTACTGTTGGTATCTATTCCATTGGCACAGCCACCGCATACCATCTCCCTGCATTACATCAGACAAGATTCTATCGGGATCCAGAGAGTTCACAGTGACTGATCTTCAGAAGTAGAATATCAGGCCTTTCTTCCTACTTTGTCTTGGTCTGGAAGTTCTGCTAAAACCTGCCCACCCTGCTGGTATTGCATTACAACACCATGAAACCCACCAGAGTAAGACAAACTGACAGCTTGTTGTTGTTGTGAAGTGCCATTGAGTTGATTCGGACTCATAGCTACCCTGTATAGGGTTTCCAAGGAGCAGCTGGTGGGTTTGAACTGCCTACCTCATGGTTCGCAGTTCTATGCTGATCCTACAGCACCACACCAGATGGTGGTGGTGGTGGTGTGCTGCAGAGCCGGTTCTGATTCATAGCTTCCCTGTATTGGGTTTCTGAGGCTGTAAATCTTTAGGGGAACAGAAAGCCTAGTTTGTAATCCAATACTCTACTAAGGCTTCTAGTTAAACTAGATGTTGTTTTTGTTGTTGTTAAGTGCCGTCGAGTCGGTTCCGACCCATAGCGACCCTGTACAGGGTTTCCGAGGGTGTAAATCTTTACGGGAGTAGAAAGCCTCATCTTTCTCCCGCGGAGCGGCTGGTTAAACTAGATAGGTAGGAGTTATTATTAATATCCCCATTGTACAGATAGAAACTTAAAAAAAATTTTTTTAAGTCCGTACTTAGTAAGGAGAGACTTTTTTCAAAAAATCATTGCAAAAGAGGAAAGGGTCTATGGTAATAGGGAGTAAGATCAAAGAGTGTCTCTCAAGAGTTAGGTAAAACAGGTTTCTCTTTTCTGGCTATGAAAGTAAACAAAACTAGAGAAAGCCAGTGTGGGAAGTGGAATGGGAGGTCCACTTAGTGTCCAGTTGTTGTTGTTAAGTGCCATCAAATCGGTTCTGACCCATAGCGACCCTGTATAAGGGTTTCCAAGGAATGGCAGGTGGGTTTGAAGTGCTGACCTTGTGGTTTAAACCAACCTTGCTGTCCAGTGCTTTATCCTACATTGCCACACCAGGACTCCCAGGTTAGTACCAACTCTTAGCCACCTGCATAGAGATTATGAGGAGCGGCTGGCTTGTGAGTTTGAACCGCTGACCTTGTGGTTCAAACCGACCTTGCAGCCTAGTGCATTATCCCACAGTGCCACTCTATTGTTGTTGTTGTTGTTAAGTGCTATCGAGTTGATTCCGACCCATTAGCAACCCTGTATAGGGTTTCCAAGGAGCAGTTGGTGAGCTTGAACCACTAACCTTGCAGTTCAAATGATTTTGGAGTCTGAAGGCCCACAGCGCCACACCAGGATGACACCACATCCATTAGAGATGCAAATCAAAACAACACTGAGACATCACCTTACCCCAGCATTCCTATCCAAGTTAAAAAGACACAAGTATTCACTGAGTAGAGTGTAGACACATGCTAACTTGGCAACAGGGTTGTTGTTGTTGTTAAGTGCCATCAAGACGGTTCTGACACATAGCGATCCTGTATAGGATTTCCATGGAGCAGCTGGTGGGTTTGAACTGCCAACCTTGTGGTTAGCAGTGAGAGCTGACCCCACAGCGCCACATCCGGACCCTTAGTCTCCAGTAGGAGTCCTTAAGGAGAAGCTGTATGCTGGATCCGACTGAGGTTGGATGTGGGGGAGAAAATCTAAAAGTGATTAACAAGCATTTTGTTCCTATTGATCCGAGGGGACAAGCTGCTCAGCTAACCATTTATGAGGCAAAGAATGAGACTTTGGAGAGTCTGTGTCTGACCTTGTCATAGGTAAACAAAGGGCATCAATGAGTCTTCTCTAAGCCATATGGGGAAAGAGATGTTCTGTATGTAAGCATGTCACAGAGCACACAGGATGGCAGGTTTCTTAGCCATCACTGTTGTCCAGGAGCACATACCTCAGGTTTCCCAGACTGCAAATCTTTACAGAAGCAAACAGACTCATATTTCTCCTAAGGAGCAGCTGGTGGGTTTGAACCGCCAATCTTGTGGTTAGCCATCCAGTGCTTATCCTACAGCGCTGCCAGCCCAGAGAGGGTGAATGGCTTGCCTACAATTCATTTCATGCAAGGCTAAAATTCCAAAGTCAATTCCAGTGATTCTGAATCACGCTGTCTTCTGGCAGGATAATCCCTCTCCCTTCAAGCTTGTAACGGAGACTGCAAACGTCTACAATTGAAGCTTCTGCAGGCTGTGTGGGAATAGGGAATCCTTCCAGCTGTTGTGTTTTCATTGTCACAAAGCGGATTGAACATCCTGGTTTTCCTGGTGACCCAGATGCGGAGCAGAGCAGTGGATAGGAGTGCAGAGGAGAAGAGGGGAGGGCATGTACAAAGCTTACACTGGGGGAAACTTGGATTTGAAGGTTCCTTTGTGACTCCCCATCTCCCCATGCTGGGAGTTCCTGGGGCTTCATTTGCATTCATGTCCGCAGTGCCCCAAGGAGAACTTAAGGAAAAGATTCTGGGTCTCACACCTATTCCAGGTGCCCAAGTGTAGCATCTGCTTGGAGAGACAACAGCGCTCACTCTGCCCTGCCAGGTGAGGAGGGGCTGGAAGTGAGAAGAAGTTACTGAGTCAAGGGAAGGAATAGCCTTGGGGCAGTCTGGAGGCCTGTTTCAGAAAGCTTTTAGAACCAGTGGAAACTGCACAGGGTTTCCGAGGCTGTAAATCTTTATGGGAGAAAAGATGAGAAAGATGAGGCAGAGAGCCTCATCTTTCTCCCACAAAATGGCTGGTTGTTTCAAATTGTTGACCTTGAGGTTAGCAGCCCGATTTGTAAGAGAAGGTGTTGTTGTTGTTGTTAGGTGCCATCAAGTCTGTACTGACTCATAGTGACCTTATGCACAACAGAATGAAACACTGCCCCATCCTGGGCCAATCTCACTACTGTTGCCACGCTTGAGTCCATCGATGCTGCCACTTGCCCAATCCATCTCTCTGGGGGTCTTCCTCTCTGACTCTCCACCTTACCAAACATGATATCCTTCTCCAGTGACTGGTCCCTCCTGACAATATGTCCAAAGTATGAGGGACAAAGTTTGGTCATCCTGGCCTCCAAGGAGCACTCTGGCTGTACTTCTTCCAATACAGGTCTGTTAGTTCTATGGTCAGCCCATGACACTTTCA
>NW_006408572.1:6423227-6428138 GCF_000296735.1 Chrysochloris asiatica | reverse complement strand
GAAAATTAAGAAGAGCATGAACAAAGACCCAGGTGGCAGGAAGCTGTGGGCTCCAGGTGGTTATAATATGTGGGGTTGGAACAGGAAAAGCTGTACCCTGAAAGAGCTAGATCACAAAATGTCAGCTCAGTGTAGATCTGCTTGTACCCATGGGGAAACTAACACCAGGGCCATATAGAAAACTAGAGGTGGGTCTGGGACCAGACCTGGGGCTCTGTGGATTGCCCCTCACTAGCTGCCCTACAGTGGATGTTATCAGGGAGCTGAGAGACCCCGGAAGCTCAAGAAAGGAGAAGCACCTAGAGGTGGTTGCATGGAAAGGAGGTGGCAAAGACGCCAGCCAGCAGGTTCAGAAAGTGTGTCACCCACTCTCTCTGATGAGTCTTTACCAACAGCATAAAAATATGCTTCATGATTTCTCACCTGAGAAAAGCACCATCATTCCTTGACACCACTTCCCCCTCACAATAAAACTTAAGATAGCGGGCTAAGTCAGGATTACACTTGCTGACCTCCTACTCATCCTTAAGCCACCTCAGCCTGAATTTCATCCTTCTCCACCACCACTGACATTGTCTTTGTCATGGTTACCAACAAGTTCCAGATTGCCAGGCCGGGTGGGTCTTTAGTCTGCCTCTTACTTAACCTCTCACATGGTTATGCCCTTTACTGAAATGCTTTTCTACCTGCACCGCCACTACCCTTTTCTTCTGGTCTTTCACCTACCACGTGTCTCTGCACTGCCTTGTCCTCCTCTACTCTCCTGGCGCTAACCACAAGGTCAGTTGTTCAAACCCACAGGCTGTTCCTTAAACCCTTATACAGGGTCACTATGAACCTGAGCTGATTTGACAACAACTCCCCTTCCAGAGTCTGGATCAATCCATATACCTGCACGCCCATCTCTGGCTACATCTCTCTTTCCAGGTGATCCCATCCATCCCCAAAGCTTTGTTATTATTGTTAGCTGCCATCCAGTCAGCCCCTGACCCATGACAACCCCTTACACAACAGGAAGACACACTACCTATCCTGCACCATCCCCACAGTCAGATTGTTGCGATCTGTAGGGTTTTCACTGGCTGATTTTCAGATGTAGATCACCAGGCCTTTCTTCCTAGTCTATGTTAGTCTGCAAGTGTCAGTGAAACCTGTTCAGCATCAGAACAACATGTAAGTCTCCACTGACAGACATGGGGTGGTTGTGGATGAGGGGCATCTGCCAGAAATGGTTCTCCCATGGGGAAGGCCAGGCATGTGTGACCAAACCTCTACTGAGCCCATCTCATAGCTTTCCAAACATCCGTATGCAGCTGTTTCCCCCTATCACTCTTCTGAGCTCCTAATTCTCATCTCTGTGGTTAACTGGCATCCCTATGTGGAGGTCTAGTGGCTATACCAAACCTGAATTGGCTCCTTCTCCAGTACTATGCATCTCCCTGAAGGGCTCCCTGATGTCCCCTATTACAACACCAAAAAAAAAAAAAAAAAAAAAAAAAAAAAAAAAAAAACCCCAACAACAAACAAAAAAACAAAGAACTAAGCCCATTACCATCAAATGACTGCTGACTCTTTCATGACCCTGTACAGGAGTTTTAAGACTGTGAATCTTTATGGGAGCAGATGGCTTCATCTTTCTCCTTTGAAGCAGCCCAGCGCATGGCCCTCAGTGCCACCAGGATTTCTTCTTACACCAGTGGTTCCAAAAGAGGTCTTATCTGTATAATTGCCATTCTCTTTGCACTACTACCTTATCCAACCCACCTGTCTCTCACCTGAACTACTACGATTGCTTACTAACCCATTTCCCTGCTTTCACACTTATCTTCTTCGACCTCTTTCTCCACATAGCTTCCAAAAAGCTTTTGTAATTATGAACTGAATCCTGCTTTAAACCTTTAAAGTATTTGAACTCAAGCGTCTTCCCACAGACAGCAAGGCCTTTATCATCTGACCTTCACCGCCTCTCCCACTTCATCCAAAGCCAGCTTCCTCCTGGCTCCCACAGCCCCACCCACTGTGGCTCTCTGCTGTGTCCTGGGCCACACTAAGCTCTTCCCAGAGGCTTTGCGCTGGCTGCTCCATCTCCTGGGAGGCACCAAAATAACCAAGCTCCTCCCATCAGGGTGATACATGAGTCATCAAATGAGGGGGCGCTTTCTTGTACCCCAGGCTCCCAGTTGGCCTCCCCTATTTCTGCCAGCTCCACAGAAAGCAGATACAGCAGTGTAGACAGAAATCACCTCTGAGACTCAAGATCCAGACTCTAAGTTTTAGTGCTTCCCCTTTGTACCAAGGGAAGATCAAATAAACTCAGGATGCACAGGAGAGAATGAAATAAGAGTCTGTAGGAAGCAAAAATGGAGCAGAGAGGTCGCCTTGTCAAAGGCCACCCAGACTCCAGGATCCCTCACACCACAGCTAGGCCCCTCATCAGCCTCTTTGTGCTTTTTCTCTTAAGACTTCCCTTCCAAGACCTGCCCTCAGGCTGCTGGAGCTGCCTCATCCGCACAGGAAGGCAGCCACAGGAAGTGCCTGGGAGTTTATGGCCTCCAGGGCAGCCCCCAGTCAACAACTGCTGCAGTAGTTACGAAAGCCCAGCTAGGGAGTCAGGGAAAACTCAGGATAATTTATGCCTCAGAGTGCCCAGAGGGCTTGACTGGAAATCTCCTTCTTGATTGGCTGTTTTCCTTTCCCTGTTCCTGTCCCCACCTGAGTTAGATCTATGCTGGATTTAACAATTCAATTCAGGATTACCAATGCAATCCCAGGTCCTATTACCTCTCTCTTGAGTACCCTCCCCTGCTCTGCTCAACAGACCTAAGCCCCTCCTGACTCATCACAGTAGGGAAGAGAATATTATGAATTGAATTATATTCTTTCCTCCAAAATATCCTAACTCCTATACCTGTGAAGCCTGTGAAAGTTGGACAATGAATAAGGAAGACTGAGGAAGAACTAATGATGGCAAAGAATACTGAAAATACCATGTTGTTGTTGTTGCTGTTAAGTGCTGTTGAGTCGGTTCCGACCCATAGCGACCCTGTATGGGGTTTCTGAGGAGCAGCTGGTGAGCTTGAACCACCGACCTTGCAGTTCAAATGTCTTTGCAGTCTGCCAGAAAATGAACAAATTTGTTTTGGATGAAGTACAACCCAGAATGATTTTTAGAAACAAGGATGATGAGACTTCATCTCGTGTCCTTTGGACATGTTACTGAGGGGGACCAGTCCCTGGAGAAAGACATCATGCTTGGTGACGTTGAGGGTCAGCCAGAAAGAGGAAGAGCCTCAACAACATGGACTGACACCGTGGCTGCAACAATGGGCTCAGCATAACAATTGTGAGAATGGCGCAGGACGCGGCAGGGTTTCGTTCTGGTTTCTTGGTTTTGTTTCTTTAAAAGCTTTTGCTGTGAATTGAGTGATAGTTTATAAAGTAAATACCAACTTTACACTCAACAAATCACATTTTGCTTCATTGCAATGATTACAATCCCCTTCATGCACCATTGTTGTTGTTGTTAAGTACCGTGGAGTCGGTTCTGACTCATAGTGACCCTGCACAGGATTTCTGAGGCTGTAAATCTTTACGGGAGCAGAATGCCTCATCTTTCTCCCACGGAACCGCTGGTAGTTTCGAACTGCTGACCTTGAGGTTGGCAGCCTGACTCGTAACCACTACACTACCAGAGCTCGTGCACCATTAGTTAACAGTATTTAACTCTATTCCCTTTGTTGTTGTTTTTTATGTACACAAAACACCCAGAAAACACATCTTCATTTAAATGTCCACAGGGCACACTTTGCAAGGCCCTGCAGGCACAAAGCCTTTCTCAGTCCATGGGCCTAGAGTCCTCAGTTGTGCCATCTCTCTATGCCATCACCTCTGAGCAGGTTTCCTCCGTCTCTGCTGTCACTGCTTTCTAGTTAGGATTCCATGCTCCACTCATGCTCTTCCCTCTTGATGGTCCTGGGGTCCTCTGTTCTTTTTTACAGATTGTCCCTATGAGTCAGAACAGACGCCATGCCACCTAACAACAACTATACCTATGGATAGAATCCCATTTGGAAATAAGGTTTTCTTTGGTATGTTAATGAGTTCAGATTAGTGTAGGGTCTGTTCTAAACCTAATCACATCTGTGATGTGTAAGCATTGACCCAAAGATGTGCACCATCACACGTCTGTCAGTTTGTCATACTGTGGTGGCATGTGAGTTGCTATGATTCTGGAAGCTATGTCATTGGTATTTTAAATGCCAGCAAGGTCACCCATGGTGGACAGGTTTCAGATGAGCTTCCAGATGAAGACAGACTAGGAAAGAGTGACAAACTGCTTCTGAATAATTAGTCCCTGAAAACCTTATGAATAGCAGAGAAACACTGTCAGATATAGTGCTGGAAAAGGAGCCCCTCAGGTTGGAAGTCACTCACAATGCGACTGGGGAAGAGCTGCCTCCTCAAAGTAGAGATGACCGTGATGATGTGAAAGAGAATGGTATTGCATTCATTGTCAAAAAGAACATATCCAGATCAGTCATGAAGTACAATGCTGCCTGTGATAGGATAATATCCATGCACCTATAGGGAAGCCCAGTTAATACCACTATTGTTCAAATTTGCACACCAACGACTAAAGCCAGTGAGGATGAAATAGAAGAAGTCTACCAACTTCTTCAATCTGAAATCGATCAAACATGCAATCAAAATGTATTGATCATTACTGGTGATTGGAATGCAAAGGTTGGGAGCAAAGAGAAAGGATCAGTAGTTGGAAAATATGGCCTAGGTGATAGAAATGATGCTGGAGATCACATGATAGAATTCTGAAATATCAATGATTTGTTCATTTCAAATGCCTTCTTTAGACAGCATAAGAGACAACTACACACATGGACCTCACCAGATGGA
>NW_006408572.1:6420158-6422167 GCF_000296735.1 Chrysochloris asiatica | reverse complement strand
GATATCATTGCTGATGTCCAACGGGTCTTGGCTGAAAGCAGAGACTATCAGAAAGATGTTTACCTGCATTTTATTGACTACACAACGGCTTTCGATTGTGTGAATCATGACAAGCCATGAACAACATTGCGAAGTGTGAGTATTCCAGAACAATTAATTGTGCTCATGAGGAATCTGCACATGAACCAAGAGGAAGTTGTTTGGACAGAACATGGGAACACTGAATGGTTTAAAATTAGGAAAGGTGTGCCACAGGGTTATATTGTTTCTCCATACTTATTCAACCTGTATGCTGAGCAAATAATCTGAGAAGCTGGGTTATATGAAGAAAAACATAGCATCAGGTTTGGAGGAAAACTCATTAACAACCTGAGATATGCAGATGATACAACCTTGCTTGCTGAAAGTGAAGAGGACTTTAAACATTTACTGATGAAGATCAAATAGAAGAGCCTTCGGTTATGTATTGCATTTCAATGTAAAGGAGACAAAAATCCTCACCACTGGACCAATAAACAACATTCTTATATCAATGGAGAAAACATTGAAGTTGTCGAGGTCTTCATTCTTCTTGGATCAACTATCAACACTCATGGAAGCAGCAGTCAAGAAATCAAATGACGTATTGTATTGGCAAATCTGCTGCACAAGACCTTTTTAAAGTATTGAAGAGTAAAGATTTCAGTTTGAAGACTGAGGTGCGCCTGACCCAAGCCATGGTATTTTCAATAACCTCATATGCATGCAAAAGTTGGACAGTGAATAAGGAAGACCATAGAAGAATTGATGCCTTTGAGTTATGGTGTTGGAGGAGATTATTGAAAGTGCCATGGGCTGCCAAAAGAACAATCAGATCTGTGTTGGAAGAAGTGCAGTCAGAGTGTTCCTTAGATGCCAAGATGGCCAAACTTCATCTCTCATACTTTGGACATACTGTCAGGAGAGACCAGTTGCTGGGGAAGGATATTATGTTTGGTAAGGTGGAGGGTCAGAGAAAAAGAGGAAGACCCCAAGTGACATGGATTGGCAAAGTGGCAGCATCAAAGGACTCAACCATGGCAACAGTAGTGACGTTGGCCCAGGATCGGGCAGGGTTTCGTTCTGCTGTGCATAAAGGTCTCTATGAGTTGGTACTAACTCGATGGCACCTAACAACAACAACAACAACAACAACAACAACAACAACAAAGACGTGCAAACACAAACGGGGAAGGATGCCACATGAGGTTTGCCAAAGAACTGAGGAACTCCAGGGCTACAGAAGGATCTTCCCCATGACTGACAGAGAACACTTTCCACTGGAAGCAGTATCCTGAATTCAGATGTCTAGCCCCCTAAACTGTGAGAAAACAAATAGCTGTTCTTTAAAGTTGCCTCCTTGTGTATTTCTGTTCCAGCAGTCCTAGGAAAGGAAGCCTAGAAGATCTACTACTCTGTCTGGACAAACGGTGGTGGAGAGAGGTTTTCTTCCTAGTCCTGGGTCCCTTCCCTACTGGCAACCACTACTGATATTGTCACTTGTCACTTGGTTCCATAGCCCAGGCCAAATCCACATGGCTGTATGGAGGAAGGTCCATGTTTTTTCCCCATTGACTCAGACCTGCTACTTCTGAGCCCACCATTGAACAGCCAAGCCTGGTAATCATCTCCCACTGTGGTTTCTCTGGTCCAGCGTCCCTTTGCTCCTGGCCGTTGAAATTGCAAACCTGTGCAGGCTCACTTTCAGGTTCTCCAGCACCCTTACCTGAAGGCTCTAATTCAAGTGCTGCAAGAAAGTTGGAATCCTTTTGGAAGCAACTCAAGAGCTGAGGTGGGTCAAGGCATATTTGCTCTGCAAGCTGGCACTGCTGGTTTCTCTAAGGAGCTCCTGCACTCACTGATAACTCGGGAGAAGTCATTTGTAGCAGGTATACTGCTCTGAGTCAGAGATGAAATTTATTCCTGGGAATAAAGCATATTCCTTTGTTGCACATCCAAGTGTGTGTCTGTGCAAGTAATGCCTGCTACTG
>NW_006408572.1:6410759-6419667 GCF_000296735.1 Chrysochloris asiatica | reverse complement strand
TCCAGCTTTCGCATCCATATGAGGCTATTGAAAACACAATGGCCTGGGTCAGGCGCACCCTAGTCCTCAAGCTGACATCTCTGCTCTTCAATAGGAGGGTAGAGACACTGTCAATTCTATTACTTCCTGTGTCCCCAACAACAGAACAGTAAAGAGCATGAAGCAGGTCTTCCTTAAATGTTTACTGAATGAGGAAATGGGTGACCGCAGAGAGGAGGGATGGAAGGAAGGTCCATATATCAAATCTGATGTTCTTAAAGGACATGTGGTCATGTAGCCTGAGAGCCATAGGTTGCTCCTTAGAACTGGACATCCACTGAATGGAGAAGCCTCCCAAAAAGTACCATGGAATCTACAGAAATAACAACTGGTAGCAAAGTAGTGGGGGCATGGAAACTCGGTGGTAGAATGCTCACCTTCTGTGAGGGAGACCCAGGTTCGATTCCTGGCCAATGAACTTCATGTGCAACAACCACCTGTCTGTCAGTGCAGCCTTGCATATTGCTATGATGCTGAAGAGGTTTCAGTAGTGCTTCTAGACTAAGACAGACTAGGAAGAAAGGTCTGGTGATCTGCCTTTGGAAATCAGTCTGGTGAAAAAAACCTTATGGATTACAAGAGGCTGATCGTATGGTGCATAAGGTCACCATGAGTCAGGGCTGATTCAAAGACAGAGCAACAACAACAACAACAAACCCAGTAGGCATTCTTTTCTTTCTTCTGCCTTTCCCCAGAATGGGGCACTTCTGGGCCGAGCTTTTCCTTCTGGCCCAAGGCCTGGTCAGCAGAAGAAATGTTGATCCACAGTTGGGCAAAACTCGAGAGACAGACCCAGAAGTCACCTTGGAGATTGACGTTCTCAACAATTGTGTAGATGGGAAGACGGAAACCCAAAGAGGACAGACCTCTCCCGCCCCCAAGGTCGCTCACTGTACCAATGATGGTCAAGATTAGACCCTATGTTTCCTGACTGCAGTCTGACAAGGGATCTTATCAAGACTCCACCCTTCCTTGACACATTGACAAATATCAAAGTATCGAGGGCAAGTGAAAAAAGACTCGTACAGCCAACTCCTTCCTCTCCAGGGAAAAGTCTCAGACAGAGAAGCTTAGGGCTTCCTCTCTCTCCTGCAGCCTCCATCCCAGTTGAATTTGTGCATTTTGCCCTTCTAATTAATGAGCAAACATTCTCTGCAAAACACTATTTAAATACTTTAGGATTTATTTAATCAAATATTTAATTGCCCTATAATTAATCATCTAAACTTTAATGAATTGAACTTTCATCTCTGGGAGTTGGGATTATCCCAACAACATCTGAAACACATTTGTGATGGGGTCTTTTGGTACCAGACTTCCTGTTTCTCTAGAAGTTGCTTGGGAGTGGGGACCCCACTGTGGCCTGTTGAGGCATTTTCTGCTCCTAGAATCCAGAAAGTAACCTGCACTCTAATGCATTCATTGGGAGCTGGTTGGACAGTCTAGACATTCTAGAACTGGAAAGGCTAAATAAATTGGGAATTTGCAAGATGGGCCTCTGCTTAGCTTGTACTCTTGAGCAAGCCACATTCTTTCTGCAAGCCTTAGCATCTTCATCTGTGAAATGGGCATAATCTCTAACTTGCCAGTCTCCCTAGGCCCTGAAGAGGTTTCAAAAAAGGGTAAAGGGCTTTGTAGACTGTCCTCAGAGTTCCCTGAGCACGGTGCTAGCAGGCAGCTTGAGAGGTAGCTGAGCCAAGGAATCTCCATCCACTGCCTATAGCCATGAAGGACAGTAGTGGATGGCCTTCCAACAAGAACCCCAGGAACAAAAGGTTGAGCCCTGCCTGTGTTGGGATCTGGAAAATTCCTAGTCAATCTGGCGGAACCTCTGAGCCCCAGGAACCTGGGCCCTTCCCTAGGATCCTTGGGGAAGACCAGGGCATTTAGAGGCTGCAATGAGTGGATGCTTAGTGGGTACTTCCCAAGAAACCAACATTCACTGAGTACTTTTTATGTACCAGGCCCTGGTCTGAGACTTCACACACAATCTTTCATTGTTACTATTAGTTACCAACGTGGATCAGAGTAGAACCGTGTTCTATCCGGGTTCCAATGGCTGCTCTTTTGGAAGTAAAATTGCCAGGTCTTTTCTCCTGAAGCACCTCTGGGTGGGCTTGAACCTTCAACCTTTTGGTGAGCAGACAGACATGTCCACCATTCTGTACCACCCAGGGACTGCTAGGTAGACTAGGTTAAATCATTGCCCTCATCCTCTCCCTACCAATCTTGTAAGTGAGGAGATGGAGAATCAGAGGGGTTTAGTTACTTGTCCAAAGCCTCAAAGCCTGTATTGAGGCCGCCTGGACTGCCTTGGAAGGATGATGTTCACTGTTGGCTGGGGACATACAGGCAGACAGGCAGCGTTAGTACTTCTCCCACAGGGCCCTTATCCCAGAGCTAATCTGTCCCAGAAGACTGGCAGGACTGCTGCATGGGAAGCCAGAAAGCACCCTAACTAACCTCATTACGTGAACTGGCTAAGTTTCCACCCATCTCTGGCCCAGACTCATAATTTCCCACTGCTGCCTTTCTCCAACCAAAGAATACCCAGGCTCTTAGAGCAGCTTCAGTTGGAAGGAAATTAGCTTCAGCCAGGCACAACCTCTGACCTCACGCCCCAGCCATCAGCTACATACAGTGCAGAGGATTGATTAACTCCGCCTGACTTGGAAGCTTCCAGGGCCACTGCTTCCCCTGGAGTTATTTATGCCAACCCCATTAGCTCAAGAAAGCAGGATTCATAGAGCCATCATGGTCCAGGAACTCAATGGAATTAATAGACCCGTGACTGAAATATACAGGAAGTCTATGCCACCTTCATTAACTCAGCCCTTCTGAAGGAGGGGCATTCCTGGGTACCTCAGAGGCAAAGTCTACCAATCTACTTCTACAAAGTCAGCCCTTGAAAGCCCTAGGGAGCACAGTTCAGAAATGAGGTGTGTGTGTGTGTGTGTGTGTGTGTGCATTCACAGCATCTCGTTAGATGGGCCTGGCTTCTCCTCACGCCAGTTCAGACTCCACCTCTTACTGATTGTATCACATAGTAGTGAGTGGGCCTCGTTCTCATCCACTCATTAAGCATTGTCACCCACGCCCCCCTGCTCTTCCAGCCTCTGGGCTTCCCCTGTCCAGACATCCTACACAGTTACAGGGCCTGAGTTGCAGAGAAAAAAGCAACAAAACTTGGCGAGGGACTCAGCGAGGTATGCCGCTATTCCTGCTCCCTTTCAGGCAATGCCTTGAAAAAGTGATTCTAACTTTAGGTGTTCTGACACGCGGCATAAATACACTACTAGACCTAACTGAAAACGCGCTAACAGCAGAAGACAACCTAGACGACTGAAACCTAAAGATTACACACTTACGTGCATCAAAACATTTCACCAAAGAGTACAAAGAGACTAGGAAAAAAATGTGGCAATGGCATATCAGACAAGGGAATAATTTCTAAAATTTATAGAAAACTTCAACACCTCAACAAGAAAAACTCCACCTTAAAAATGGGACAAGAACATGAACAGACACTTCACCAAAGAAGACATTCAGGTGGCCAACAAACATATGAAGAAATTCTTGGGATGGTTGGCCATTAGAGAGATCATAAATCAAAATAACAATGAGATATCATATCCCCTCCAACCCCAGTATTAACATCAAAGTTCAAAAAAACGGAAGCGGCATATGCCAGCAAGGATGTGGAGAGACTGGGGCCCTCCTACACCGCTGGTGCCACCTCTGTGGAAAATGGGATGGTGCGTCCTCAAAAAGTTGGAACTAGAAATACATTTGTTGTCATTGTTAAGTACCATCAAGTCAGTTCCAACTCATAGTGAGTCATGTAGGGTTTCCAAGGAAGAGTTGGTGGGCTTGAACCTTGCAGTTAGCAAGTCAGTGTTTATCCTACAATACCACACCAGGACTCCAGAAATACAGTATAACCCAGCATTCCCTCTTCTTGGTATATACCCTCAAGAAATAAGAGCCCTGAAATGAACAGATCTATGCACACCCATGTTCATTGCAACACTATTCATAATAGCAAAGATGGAGCCAGCCTAAATGCTCACCAATGGCAGGAGGGAAAACAAATTTTGGTCCACACACAGTGGAATCCTATGCAACACTGAAGAATAACTATAAATCTACAGAGCACCTCAGAGCCATGGACATGCTGAGTGACATCAGCCATTCACAAAAGGACAAATGTTATATGAGACCACTGTTGTAAAAAGTTTTCATGCTAAAAATAAACATTCTTTGATGGTTACCAGGAGTAGGAGGGAAGGAGTAGTAAACCATTGACTTACTCAGGTAGCACGGAAGGCAATATATACAAGAGGGAAGTCAGCAGAAGAATGATGAAGGCAGGGAGACGGGAAGGAGTACAAGAGTTAGGAGGAGTAGAGGTAAATAATGAAATGACGGTGGCCTGTCTGACCAGCTGCTCCTCGAAACCCTATACAGGGTCGTTATGGGTTGGAATTAACTCCACAACATTTAACAACAACAACCATGGATAGATACACAGGCCGAATGGGTGTGGGAAGGAAAGTGGGAGTACATGCAGAAATACATACACTTAACAAGACTGTCGAGTCAGTTCTGACTCACAGAGACCTTGTGCTTATCCTATCGTGCAACACTAGGATTCCAAGTATAAAGGTTAGACAGGATAGGTATACATGGCATAGTGGTTATGAGTCAGGCTGCTAACCTCAAGGTCAGCAGTTCAAAACTACCAGCAGTTCCACTGAATAAAGATGGGGCTTTCTGCTCCCATAAAGATTTATAACTTCAGCAACCCTATGCAGGGTTGCTACGAGTCAGAACCGACTCCATGGCATACCACCACTACCACAATTTACCTTTACTACAAACATACCTGTGAACATGGTAAACCTTTGTTGTTGTTGTTAAGTGCCATCGAGTCAGTTCAGACTCATAGTGAGCCTGTATAGGGTTTCCGAGGAGTGGCTGGTGGATTTGAACTGCTGACCTTGTGGCTCAAACTGACCTTGTGGTCCAGCATATTATCCTGCAGCACCTTATGAAAACTTCTTAGACATTCTTAGACTTTTTAGACTTCTTAAACATTACAACACCTTAAAGGAATGAGTTTTTGGACCTAGGGGCTCAGGACCATAGTCTTGGGGGACACCATGGTCAGTTGGGATAACATAGTACACAAAGGCAATGTTCTACATCCTACTTTGGTGAGTAGAGACTGAGATAGTAAACGCTAGCGAGCAGTCATCTAAGGTGCAACTATTGGTATCTCTCTCTGTATGGAGGAAAGAAGCGTGATGAACATTGAAGTCACTTGGAAATGATTAGTCTAGTGGACTGATGGACCACGTGAACATCATTCTCCATGACCCTGAGACCAGAAGAAACTAGATGGTGCCTGGCTACTGCTACCAACTGCTCTGAAAGGGAACACATTATAAATTCCTGGATAGAATGGAAGAAGTTGTGGAACAAAATTCAAAATCGTAAAGAAGACCAGGCTTACTGGTCATAAAGAGACAGGAGGGAGTCTGAGACTATGGCCTGGTCACCCTTCAGGTCTGGAACTGAGCTCATCCTTGTGGCTCAATTTTCAACCAAGCAGTAGATGGACAGATAGCGGGACAACAACTCTAGTGAGGTACACACTCCATGGAATCGTCAGCCATTCAAAATCAAAAGGACAGCATGTACCTTAAGGACAAAATTCAGGAGTGTGGGGAAAGAAGGCGGAATGGAAACAAGGAATACAGGGAGGAAGCGGGGGTAAGTGATGGTACATGGAGGGGATTGCAACGGAGATGAAACGAAATGTGTGATTTGTTGAATGCAAAACTGATGATCTGCTCCGTAAACCTTCACTCAATTCACAATAAAAAATTGTTTTCCTTTAAAACGCTTCTACTAAGTATCTTTTTGCTTGTTTTCATATTCCAGAGATCTCTGTCCTTCATTACTTGATGTTCAGTGCCTTGAAAAATCATCATTTCACATATTTGTTCTTTTTGTTGCTATTGTTTCAGGCAGGAGGGTCAATCTGACCCCTGTTAATCATCTTGATTTGAAATTGTGATTGTTATTGTGTTATCTTGGGTGGGCCTGGGTTCTCAGTGCTTCCGCAGTTCAGATGCAATAATTCCCCATAGTGAAGATGAATAGACTGTAGTCTCATCCCCAGGATGGGCTCTGATGTGGTCAGCCCAGATCTGATGTAATTATCCTATGTGTTATAAATCCTCACTCCCATGATGTGAGTGAGTGAGGCCAGATGAAATCTATAGGATTACGTTGTATTCTGAGTCAGTCTCTTTTAAGAGATAAAAGGGAAGAGACATGAGGAGAGAAAGAGGGATGTACAACCACCGAGAAAGCAGAGCCAGGAATGGAGTGTGTCCTTGGGCCTGGGGTCCCCGCTCTGTGAAGCTCCCAGATTAAGGCCATGAAGCATGGAGATCTCCAAGGAATGCTGGACCTACAGATGCTGAAAGGAGACCAGGATATTTCTTCAGAGCCGGCACTCTGAATTTGGACTTCGAGTCTCCTAACCTGTGAGGGAATGAATTTCTGTGCATTAAAGCCATTCACTTGTGGTACTTTTGTTATAGCACCACTAGATAACTAAGACAGAAGCTGAGTTGAGAAAACGGAATATTCCATTTTATTTAGCATACTTATGTTAATATGCTAAATAGTTGCATATATATGTTTTTCTTAACTACCTTGGTACCTGACTCAAGGCAACCTGTGCACAATGAAACAAAACACTGTCCAGTGATACGCTCGTCCCAAGACCTACTGAATATTGTTTTTGTTGCTGAGTGTCATCAAATTGGTTCTGACTCATGGTGACCTTGTATAGGGTTTCCAAGGAGTGGCTGGTGAGTTTGAACCGCCTACCTTGTTTTGATTCAAACAGACCTTGCAGTCCAGCGCTTTATCCTGCAGCACCACACCAGGACTCCACCTGTTGAAGATTGGACCATTACAATTCCTAGGGCTTTCATTGGCTGGTTTCAGAAGTAGACCACCAGATTTTTCTCTTTCTAGTCCACCTTATTTTGTAAGCTCTACCGAAATCCATTCTCCTACAGCATGCAAGCCTTCACTCACAGACAGATTTGGGGGCTGCACACAAGGTGCATTGGTCAGGCAGGAATTGAATCCAGGTCTCCGACATGAAAGGTAAGAATTCTACCACCAAATCGCCAATCATTTCCTTGCACGTAGCAAGTGGTACCATGTTGGAGAGCTCACATCATATCATCCAGCTGAAGAGAGAGGAAACCTACATAAAGTAGCTCTGTTCAAGTCCCAGAATCCTTCTCAACCCTCTTTTTGCTGGCTCTTATTTAGAATCAAGGAGGAAGAATAGGCCCCAAGTGGGTCCAGGCCTAAGTAGTGAGTTCCAACTTGGCCAGAGCTCTGCATCAGGGCGTGAGCTGGTTGTGCTGCTGGTTGTATTCTTGGTTTGTAGAGCTCCTTCCAGAATCACGAGAGTAGGAGGGCATGATTGTCTGCATAGGTTCTACCTTCCCAATTCCTGGCCATAATGTATCAAAATGGCATTCAAGCTCTGTCTCTCTGCTGACCACCTAGGAGCAAGGTGCTTTCGGTGGGGAAGTTTCCATTCAGTAGAGTTGCAGATTGTCAATGCTGCAAGTGAGAATTCTTAGTTCTGTACCAGCCCCTCCCTCTTTGTCAGAAAGTTGAGTCCTGGTTCCTATGGGCTCCCTGTTCCACGGCTGAGACTCACTATCTCACTCATCCATTTTTTCTGTTATAGATCCAATAACCCTTTACTGAGCATGTGCTCTGTAACAGGCCCAATGCTGGGCTCCAAAGGCACAGAAATGCCTCCCAGGGGCCCCCAGCCAGCCTACCTGCAGAAACAAGAAAACAGACAAGTTCAAGACCAGGTGATAGGGGAACTCCAGAGGAGTTTCCTAGCCAGTGGGTGGACAGCAACAAGTCAGCACCTCTCTTGTTCATTCCACCTATTCCCTTCTCACTGATCATGTACATCTTGCAGAAAATTCTGTGAAAGGTCTTCTTAATGAAGAGGAAGCCCAAGGCTAGCCAGAGGAAGCCCAGCATGAAGTGAGTACTTAAGAAATTTATCCTGGGCTTGTGTCAAAGGTCTTCTCCTGCCCCTGGCTGCCTAGCCATGACTCAGTCTGTTTCTTTTTGTTAACTTTTTATTGTGGTTTGAGTGAAAGTTTACCGAACAAATTGGTTTTCTTCGTAGCATTGATTGCAATTCTCACAATGAGACATTACTTTTCCTACTTTCTCCCGGCGTTCATGATCCAGTCATTTTGTTAAAAGGTGAAGCTTTCAGACGTTCCATGGCCAGATCTTGGGGGGGGGGAAATCTAATCCTTAAACTGTTGTTGTTAAGTGCCGTTAAGTTGGTTCTGACCCATAGCAACTCTGTACAGAGTTTCTGAGAAATGGCTGGTGGGTTTGAACCACTGACTTTGCAGTTAGCAATCCAGTTCTTATCCTACAGCACATCACGAGAACTCTAATACCTTTGGGCCTAATCTGGCTCACTGCCTGTCTTGTTGTGTTTCTTTATTTTTACAGAGCACATCATCAGTTTTGAATTCAACAAATCACACACTTTGTTTCATCTCAATGATTGCCAGCCCCTCCATGCAATAACAGTCATCCGGCTTCCTCCCTGTGCTTCCTGTCTTTTTCATCAGCCTTTCCAACCCTTTTCAGCTTTGTCCTTAGGGAAATGTTGCTCTTTTGATCTTGAATGATTGACCGACCATTTCATGGTGAGCATACCTTATTAGCTTTGTCCTAGATATAGCTATTGTTGTTGTTAAATGCCATCAAGTCGATTCCAACC
>NW_006408572.1:6328319-6410649 GCF_000296735.1 Chrysochloris asiatica | reverse complement strand
GACTTGGTTGAAAATTGGGCCAGAGAGTGAGTTCCATTCTATACACCAAGGGGAATTCAGGGCCATAGCCTCAGATTCCTCCCGTCTCTTTCTGACCAGTAAGCTCAGCCTTTTGTTTTACTCTCCCTTCCTTCCCACCCCTGGCAACCATCAAAAAATTTGTCTTTTAGCATGGAAACCTTTTCTTGACTTTTTATAATACTGGTGTCATACAATATTTGTCCTTTTGTGATTGACTGATTTCACTCAGCATAATGTCCTCCAGGTTCATCCATGTTATGAGGGGTTTCACAGATTCATTGTTATTCTTCAGCATTGTGCACAATTCCATTGTGTGTTTACCAAAGTGAGTTTATCCATTCTTCCATTGTTGAGCACTCAGGCTATCTCCATCTTTCTGCTTTGGTGAATAGTTCTGTTATGAACATGGGTGTGCTGGGGTGAGATGATATCTCATTGTTGTTTTGATTTGCATCTCTCTAAAATCATTGACTAGTTTTATAAATAAAGTTTTATTGAAACTTATAAAAAGTTTCATTTACCTGTTATCTATGGCCGCTTTCATGCTGAAAGATAAGGATAAAGAGTTGCAACAGAGATTGTAATGGCCCACAAAGCCTGAAATAGTTACTGTCTGGTCCTTTACAGAAAAAGTTTGCCAGCCCCTGCTTTAAACCATCCCCAGGGATTTGATGCCATGATCCTGAACAGAGACTCCCAGATGACCACCCAGCAGGGAGGTGGGAGATATGTCCTGGCTGAATTCTGGCCTGCTAGTTGTTACTAGGTGACTTTGAGTCAGTCACTTCCCCTCCCTGAGTCTTACTGCCCCCTCTGAAAAGGGAAACAGTAGACTAGGTGATCCTACGCTTCCCACAAGTTCTGAACTGCTTTTTGAGTTTAAGTAGTTCTTTATCCTGTCAGGGGCTCTGTGACCCCAAAGGTGAGCTTTGTGTTCTCAGGAGGCTCTGTAATTACTCTAGCAAGCCCAGGAGAAAGAAGGGCATGAGAATTATTAGGGCAACCAAGGCCCAGACAGGCAGAAATTATTTCCCCAAGATGATGCCCTTTAGCAGAGAATTTAGCACTAGGGATAAAGGCCACATGAACCCAGCAACAAAACATCAGAATGACAAATGAGAAACAGAGGCATTGACTCATTTATTCAATCTGGAACATTCAGGAGTTTCCAAATAACCAAGTGGTTCTAACCACTCTTTAGGAGAGAGGCTTGTTGAGTGGAGAAAGGGCTGTGGGGGAAGGGAGATGCTGGGGAATCTTCTAGGTGTTGCTATAATTAGCCACACATCCTTGGTCAAGTCATCTACCTCCTTGAGTCTTAGTGACCTTACTTTCAAAGGGGATATTGATAAACCCACAGGGGATCATTGGAAGGACTAGATGAGATAAGATCTAAAAAGACATTATAATGTGCACTGTGTCATTTAGTCTTCAAAATACTATTAGCTTATGCTCACATTTGTATAGAAGTTCCTGATTTATAGTTTTCAAGTAGAAAATTCATTTGATAGATACAAAGCAGAGCCCAGAGAAGTTTCATGACTTACCCCAGGACACACAGATAGTAAAAAGTCAAGGTGGGGATCAAGACCAGAACTTCTGAACCTACTTCCAGTGTTCTTTCCTTGTAGCAGGCTGACCCTTCCCCTTGTCGATTTTGCTAGTATTTCCCCACTATTTCCTGGTGCTTGGTTGCACCTGCAACAGACACAGATGTGTGGTAGCCCAGGGCTGTTGTTGCTATTAGGTGCCATCCAGTCTGTTCTGACTCATAGCCACCCATGTACAACAGAACACAACGCTGCCCTGTCCTGTGCCATCCTAACACTTGTTACTATGTTTGAGCTCATTGTTGCTGTCACTCTGTCAGTTTATCTTAGTGAAACTTGCAAAAATGGCATGGAGGTGGTGTCTGACCTCCTCTGGCTCCAAGAGGGAGAGAGAATCACCATCGTCAGTCTAAGGTTGATCTCTGTGAGCTGGAGGACATACACGCTTCTCCCCTCCAGCCTTTCTTACCTTATTCTGGCACCAACCATCCCTCCTACAGCACTCTGCCTCTCTGTTGGATTTGATAATCTATTGCAATGACCACACACAATTCACAGACAATGCTCACAATGATGGCGATTACTAGGGAAATGACCGGGGTACAATTCAGGATCAGAAAGAACTTGGGATATAGGAGTTGTTCAGTCAAGAATGCCTCTTCTCAGTCCTACCTCAGGCACAACTCTCTCAGTCTCAGCTTCTCAACCTTGTGGTCCCTTGGCCTCTGCTGTGATCTAACAAGTGATACAAGTTCCTTGAGTCCTATGGATAAATGCCTCCTGCTCAAAGACACTCAGCCTCACTTGGTCTGAGGTCTGGGAAGTTCACCACTCTACCTCTCCAATGCCCCCACTTTTGTTGCCACCTCTGCTGTGGCTGCCTCTCTACACAGAGATCTCAGGGTCCAAAAGACACTCTGCTTGTGACTCTTCCTTCTTGCTGGTCATGATCTGCCCTGTTTCTGCTTCTGAGATGGCTTACTTAAAACCCTGCAGAATGGCCAAGTCAACCAGTCCCAACTATTTAGAGTCCTGCATATCCTATTTGCATGGACCCACTCAATAATTTGGGAGCATGGTGGCTCTTTAGTATACACACTGGACTGCAAACCACAACATTGGTGGTTTGAGCTCACCAGCTGCTCTGTGGGAGAAAGACAAGGCTTTCTGCTCACATTCCTTCATCATCTGGGGAGCATAGTGGCTCTGTAGGATAAGCACTGGACTGCAAACCACAAGGTCAACGTTCGAGCCCACCAACTGATCCTTGGCAAAGATGAGGCTTTCTGTTCCCACCAAGATTTACAGCCTTGGAAACCCTATACAGGGTTGCTACAGGTCAAAGACAACTCGACAGCGCTTCATAACAACAACCCAATCATTTGGTGGAAGTTATGAAGACTATCAGGACTGGTAGCATAGTGGATTATGAGCTAGGCTTTAACTGCAAGGTTAGTAGTTCAAATCTACCTGTCACTCTGCAAAAGAAAGATGAAGCTTTCTGTTCCCATAAAGACTTACAGCCTCAGAAACCCTATATAGGGTTGCTATGAGTCAGAACAGACTCATTGGCACCCAACCACCACCACCATGAAGACTGTGGCTAGAAAAGTCTTATCAAGTAAATTCACTGTACCACAAGGGACTTCCTCTATTTTGCTGACCCTCCATGATGTCCTTTTCCAGGGTCTGGTTCCTCTTGATAACATGTCCCAAGTATGTGAGACAAACTCTTGCCCTCCTTACTTCTAAGGAGAAAGCCAGCTGTACTTCTTCTAAAACAGATATGTCTGTCCTTCTGACATCCAGCACTGTGCAGCTGCTGTGTGCTATCGAGTCGATTCCGACTCAGAGCCACTCTGTACAGGGTTTCAAGTCTGTGAATCTTCAGAGGAGCAGAAAGCCTCATCTTTCTCCCACAGAGCAGCTGGTGGATTCAAACTGCTGACCTGAGGTTAGCATCCCAACATGTAACCCACCACTCCACCAGGATGCCTTAATCCAGGACTATTGTTGTTGCTAACGGTTGTTGAGTTGATTCCAACTTAGCATGTCTGTATTGGGTTTCCAAGGAGTAACTGGTGTTTTTGAACCACTGACCTTGTCATTAGCAGTCAAGTGCTTATCCTACAGAGCCCCACTAGGACTCCATTCCAGGGCTGTTTTTGTTGTTGTTATGTGCCGTGGAGTCGGTTCCGACTCATAGCGACCCTGTACAGGGTTTTCGAGGCTGTAAATCTTAACGGGAGCAGAAAGCCTCATCTTTCTCCCGCAGAACAGCTGGTAGTTTTGAACTGCTGACTGTGAGATTAGCCAGGCCTGTAGGGAGGTAAAAATCATGTCCCTGAAGGCACTTCTGTAAACTATGCAATGCTTTTCCAAAAGAAATGACAGCAGGGGAGCTGGTAGCCACAGGAAGGGCATCTGGCGCCTACTTCCCAACTCTCTACTGTGCTGGGGTCAAGATTCCCAACATAAGTTGGCTCTTGGTAGTGAAAACCAACAGCAGCCACCTGATTTCAGGCCTGCTCTGTGCCAGACCCATGTTGGGGGCTTTATACATATTCTTTCCGATTCTCTGAAGTAGGACTCCACAATCCTGATTTGATTTTGAAAGTCAGAGTCGGTAGAAATTCACTTTGGTCTCTCTTGTTGTTGTATCTTGTATTTCTGAAGGTCCACTCAACATGATGGGACTATTACATCATGTTGACAATATAAATTAGACTGATTAGGGGCTGACAATATCGTTAGGAATGATATACTACTTAGTAGTTGGCATTATTGCCTGTTAAAGTTATACATGATAAACTGCTTTCTATCTCTGCCCAGTGACGTTCTGGCACCAACCCAAACTTTAGGAAACACCATCGTAGTGTGACATTCAGGCCTATCATTAACTGACCCTGGAAGGTCACTCAGCCCTCCCAGCATTGCTGACAGATGGGCCTTTGATGAAATTGTAAAGTAGGAGAAACTTACATGTTTACTCTTGGGAAGCCAGGGATGCCCTAGCGCCCATCTCTCCTATCAAGAATCTGTGTCCAGTGGGGAAAAGAACACTGGATCAGCCTATCTTCATAGCCTTAGGAGGTCATTGTTCCTCTCAGAGTCTCAGTTTCCTCAGCTATGAAATGAAAATAAAAGCACTCTATATCATGAGGGCTGGTGTGACGCTGAGGGCTAATGTGCTGGATTGCAAGATCAGTTTGAACCACAAACTCAGCGCTTCAAGCTCACCAGCCACTCCTTGGAAACCCTATACACAATCGCTATGAGTCAGAATCAATTTGATGGCACTAGCGTAATGGTTATGAATTGGGCTGCTAACCTCAAGGTTGGCAGTTCGAAACTACCAGCTGGTCTTCAGGAGAAAAATGAGACTTTCTGCTCCCGTACAGATTTACAGCCTTGGAAACCCTGTGCAGGGTCACTATGAGTCAGAACCAACTCCATGGTACTTACCAACAACAACAACAACCCTATACAGGGTCGCTATGGGTCGGAATCGACTCAACGGCACTTAACAACAGCAACAACAACAACATATCATGAGGCAGAGCCCTCGTGTGGTGCTGCGGGTTAATGCACTAGACTACAAGGTTGGTTTGAACCACAAGGTCAGCAGTTCAAGTTCATCAGCCACTCCTTGGAAACCCTTTACAGGGTCTCTTTGAGTCAGAACTGACTCAACGGCACTTAACAACAATTTGTTCTTGCTTAACTTCCTCAGGCTGGAAGCTATATGTTGTGGTTGTTGTTGTAAGGTGCCATTGAGTAGGTACCAACTCATAGTGACCTTATGCACAGCAGAACAAAACACTACCCAATCCTGGGCCAACCACACTACTGTCACCACGCTTGAGCCCATTGATGCTGCCACTTGGCCAATCCATCTCGCTGGGGGTCTTCCTCTTTTTCTCTGACCCTCCACCTTACCAAACCTAATATCCTTCTCCAGTGACTGGTCCCTCTTGACAATATGTCTGAAGTATGAGAGACGAAGTTTGGCCATCCACGGCCTCCAAGGAGCACTCTGGCTGCACTTCTTCCAACACGGATCTGTTGGGTTTTTTTGGCAGCCCATGGCACTTTCAATATTCTCCTCCAACACCATAACTCAAAAGCATCAATTCTTCTATGGTCTTCCTTATTCACTGTCCAGCTTTCGCATGCATATGAGGTTATTGAAAATACTATGGCTTGGGTTAGGTGCACCTTAGTCCTCAAGCTGACAGCTTTGCTCTTCAACACTTTAAAAAGGTCTTGTGTGGCAGATTTGCCTAATGCGATACGTTGTTTGATTTCTTGACTGCTGCTTTTGTGAGTGTTGATAGTTGATCCAAGAAGAATGAAGTTCTTGTAACCACCACCAATTACAGATAACAAAGTGTTTTCATAGATATAGTCTATTTGTTACGGATTACATTGTGTCCCCAAGGAAATATGTGTTGCAATCCTAGCCCCTTTGCTTGTGGATGTGATCCTGTTGGAAACAGGGTATTCTTTGTTATGTTAATAAGATCTTATCAATGCAGGATAATCAGTGATCACTTCTGGATTATAAAGAAAGACAGATTTGGAACAGAAGGAAGAACAGACCCAGAGAGGACAAATGCCAAGTGAGGATCGTCTACAAACCAAGGGACCAAGACACACCCGAGACTACTGACAAGGAGAGACTCAACATGGCCTACTACCTGATTTGGACTTTTAGCCTCCAAAACTTTAAGAAAAGCCAATTCTTGTCTTTAAGGCCACGCATTTGTGGTACTCCTGTTATAGCTTATAACTAAGGCATCCATTTTTTTCACAGCAAACCTTTACAAGTGAAGAAACTGAGTCAGTGATCACGTCAATCAGGTGTGATTTGAACAGTGACCAACTGAGTCCAGAGCGCAGTTTTTCTCCTCCCTCCACTTGGTGGAGGGGTTTCTTGCTGACCAGACGCTGCCAGACTCCGCTAATGTAATATCAGCACCAATCTGTCAGCCTATCTACCACAACCACAACGGTTTAATTTCTGCCGTTTATGTGAACAGAAATTACTCACTAAAATTTAATTTGGGAAATTCCAGTCTTTGTAAGCAGTTAATTCAATGAAGACGCGACCCAGCAAGTCAGCAGTTACTCAAGCTATTTCTGTGCGGCCAGCCCCCCAGATAACAAAGAACACTCCAGCATCCCAGGCTGTTTTAAATTCACATTCCTTCATTATCGTGTCAAGGAAAGTCATTATGTGACTGAAGAAAATGCTTCCTGTCTAGAAAAATAAAACACAATCTTGTGCGGCGGATTAGCATTTTCTGCAGGGTATTAAATGGGGAGCTCTTAAGGAGCATGATTTCTGAATTATGTGGTTTGATGATTATTTAACCACATTGGCTGGGGATAAGTATTTATCTAGCCCCAGAGCAATTGCAATTCAATAGTCCTGTCCATGTGTCCCACTGATATCTCCAGAGGCTCTGTCAGAACCAGACTCCCAGAATCCTCTGGGAGCAGGGCAAAAGGGTAAGGAAAGATGGGGGCACGGTTAACACTGATGCTCAGCCTACACACAGAATTCCTGTATGGATCAGAAGTTAGTAGGCTTCCTGCAATGCATGTGTGTGTGTGTGTGTGTGTGATACCTGTATCTTAGCGATCTCATGTTGCCATAACAACAACAACAAAAAACACCACAAGTGGATAGCTGTAAAGAATAGAAACATAAAGAATAGAAAAGTCTGATTTCAGGGTGTGGCTCAGAGAGGAGGTCCTTCTTTGTCTATTTCAACTTCTAGTGGAAACTTACCAACTGACTCAAGGCAACTCTATGTGGATCAGAGCTGACTAGCTGATTTTTTGTAAGTAGATAACCAAGCCGTTCTTTTGAGGTACCTCTGGGTGGATTTGAACCTTCAGCCTATCAATTAGCAACCGGTGATTTAACTGCTTGTAGAAACATCTGCCATGGGGGTTTGTCTTCATATGATGTCTTCCCCTCATCTGTTTCTCTGTGTCTATTTTGCTGTTTGTATATGATACCACAGTGGTTAGGGTTAAGACCCACCCACTCCAGTATGGCCTCATTAACATTACAATAGAAAACCCTCTATTTCCAAATTGGGTCATATTTACAAATATAGGAAAACCCTCTATCAACAAATTGGGTGATATTTATAAGTATAGGGATTTGTTGTGGTGGTGGTTGTTTTGTGTCATGGAGTTGATTCTGACTCACAGCTACCCTGAATAGGTTTTCTAAAGAGTAGCTGGTGAGTTTGAACCATCGACTATGTGGTTCAAACCAACCTTGCAGTCCAGTGCTTTATCCCACCACGACACACCAGGATTCCAGTATTTAATTCTGAAGACGATGATTGAATCCATAGCAATCTGTTAGCCAGGTTGTTTAGCCAATAGAACCCTGAACTTTGAGAGTCAAGGATAGTATCTTCATCTTTGCCTCTCCTGTGCTAGCCAGTATCTGTTACTCAAAGTATGTTTGATAAGCATCACTTTGAGTCTGATTATTACCAACAGGACTAAAGGAACAGAGTCGTGTATGGTGTTATTGTAGTTGTTATTAAGTGCTGTCTTGTTGGTTCTGACGCACAGCGATCTTGTATAGGGTTTCCAAGAAACAGCTGGTGGGTTTGAACAAGTTTGTGGTTCACAGTCCAGTGCTGATCCTACAGCGCCACACCAAGAGTGTGGAGATACAGGCTCTGCATGGACATTGTTCACTGTTGTAGTTTCAGTTCCTAGACCTACATCTGGCACAGAGATGGCACTCAATGAGCACTAGTTGAATCTTGTCAGAATCTGTATCCAGAAGTGAAAGGTGAAGAGAGTCTCTAGAACAAAGGAATTGGGGTGTGTCTTGGCGAAGAGGCCAGGATGAAGGAGGAGACTTGATAATGATATTCAGGGAGGGAAAACTGATGTTCCTGCCTGAAGCAGGA
The DNA here is from genome assembly GCF_000296735.1 of Chrysochloris asiatica. NCBI lineage: Eukaryota > Metazoa > Chordata > Mammalia > Afrosoricida > Chrysochloridae > Chrysochloris > Chrysochloris asiatica. The sequence goes on along the minus strand of NW_006408572.1, from coordinate 6,402,128 downwards.
AAACATAGGTTGTAGTCAGCCAGTGACTTCCAGACTTACACCCTCCTATTCATCACTGCTTTCCCCACTCTCAGTGTTGGATGGGGGACAGGAAAGTGAAGGGAGTGGTTCCTGGTAGGGAAATTTTCAGGGAAAAGGGAAGAAATTCCTAGGAGTCCATCCAAAGAAGGAATGACTGGCCCCAGTAATTTGGGGGAGAATCATGAAGAGGAAGCACAACATCAGGGTGAGGTTGAACTAGGTGACCTTCAAGTTCCTGTATTTGATTGATTTGCCTCTGCTGGTGGACGGAAAGCTGAGTCCAATGCCTAGGGCAAAGGAAGAGAATGAATTTGACTTGAGAATCCTGAGAGGGAGGGAATTAGAGTCAAAGAGTTCAGATGGAGGAGCATGTGTGAATAATCCTATGCTTCATTGCTTGGTGGAGTACTCTGTGTCACCTGGGAGGCATAGGGGGTGAGGGCTGAGAGAGTCAAGGAGGACAGAGCCATCCGGGAGTGCTTCCTGGAAGAGGCAAGGCTGGGGAGGCTGAGCACTAGGGAGGTGAGACTCAAGGCTGAGAATAACTGACAGGAATGTGTGGAATTGGTAGACTGAGGCTCTGACCAGCAGAAAGGACATTAAGGACAGTCCAGATGGGGAAAAGGGTGCGAGTCCACCATTTAGTTGGGAAAGAGATGAAAGAAAATGATGTTAACTCCTGGATGCAGGAGGGACTGCCAGTAACCATGGCCTCACATTTTAGCAATGATGGAGGCAGCTGTGAAGTCTGACTGAGGAAGGGAGAGGGGGATCGGACATTCTAAAATCACACAGTCCTGGTTTGCAGTCCTGACTCTCCCTCGTCCTGGGTGTGTGTTCTTGGACAAGTGGCTTAACGTCAGAGCCTTCTTTTTCTCGGCTATAATATAGGGCTAAAAAAAAATACCTGCACCTGGTATGATTAGCTGGGATCCTGAATGTCAGTAGGATCTGTCAACTCTGAAGTGCCCTGCACATACGGGAGCAGCTGCTAATGGCAGAGCATCCCAGAGCTGAGCTGGAGAGTCGCAGGGCTGGGATTTGACCATCAAGAGGGAGAGCCAGCTTTGTTCTTCACTTTTGGGGTTGGTCTGATGGGCCTGGCAGTGATCTAGTGGATGAGTGACTGTCCTGGGGACAAATCCATGTTAGGGATGTCTACTCTTCTTCCGTCCTGCAAGTCAGTGTCACAGGAGTGTTGACAAATGGGGACCTGTCACCTGCCTACAGCTTGCTGACAACCCTTCCCCTGAAGGCCGACACTAGGCCAAGTCTTCTGTCTCTCCCTGAGACCTCATTCACAGCCTTCTATTACTGCTAAGTGTCGTCGAATCAGTTCCGACCCATAACAACCCTGTATGGGGTTTCCGAGGCATGGCTGATGAGCTTGAACTGCCTTCTATCGATCGTATCTTTCATGTCAAAGCTGGCCCTGTTGTGCTGACCCCTCTAAAAGGCAGCATGCCATAAGCCAAAGACTCAGGTTTCTATCTTCATCCCTGATGACGCCTCTAAACTCCAAACAGATCAATTCAACTGTCTTCTTGATACCGCCATGTGAATAAGGATCTCAAATGGACTATAACCCAAATCAGTAAACTCTTAGATGATTCCCTCTATGAAATATCCTCCTCCTCCAATTTTCTCCTGAAAATGTCATTCACTCAACTCTTCAGGCCAAGACCCTAGACCTCACCTATGACTCTGCTCTCATCCTCTTGTGCCTATTGTCAGTCTATCTGAACACCCTGCCAGCCCTACCTCCAACATATTCCCCAGTCTCTTCACCTCTCTCCAGGTCATTACTGCTATCCCATTATGGCTGCCATAATGCAACAACCTCCCACCATCGTCCTTCTTCCTCACCTGGATTTTTCAAATCCACTCCCTACAAAAGCAGTCTTAGGGACTTTTTCAAAACATAAATCCAAGTATGTTCTTCTGCTTCTTAAGACTTCCCAGTGACTTTCCAGCACATCTGGTATAAGAACCAGGCTCCTGAGTAGAGGACAATTGGCTCTGTGTCGAGACACAACTAGGACACAAAGACAATGATGTAGACAATGCTTTCAAGAAGTCTGGCTGTTAAAAGGAAGAGAATAAGCTGCAATTGGACAGATTGTCCAGGAAGGTGACCTTAGATATAACAATGAGCTGTTGCCTGGTGCTATACCAGCTTCACGGCTGTTGGATGTTTGAGTTCATTGCTGCAGCCACTGTATACTTGGAATACTTTCCAACCTAGAGGGTTCATCTTCCAGCACGATTTTAGGCAATATTCTGTCATGATCCACAGTCTCTTTGTTGGCTGATTTTCAGAAGTAGATCACCAGGACTTTCTTCAGAAGCCATCTTAGTCTGGAAACTTCACTGAAACCACCACCAGTGACCCTGATGGAATTTTAAAGAGCTTTTCACCCTCATAGCAACAGGAAAGCCACCACCGTACGACAAACTGACAGACAGGTTCCAAAGGGCATGCCCACAAAATGCTTATTCATTAAAAAGTGGGGAAAAGCCTAGAAAATGCTTTCTTAATTAAGTGATCAAATCAAACATCTCCAGGAATGGGGTAAATGGGAACCATGCACCGCCAGATGAGATCCAGGGAAAAGATGCTGCGTCACTTTTGTGCTATTCCTGCCAAAGACGCAAAACCAGAAATCTAATCATGAGGAAGCAGCAGACAGACCCAAAATAACTGACCTGTAATCTTCAGGAGTGTCAAGGTCTTGAAAGTCAAGAAAAAACTCAGCGACTTTTCTAGAATAGAGGAGACAAGAGAACTAAATCTAAGCACGATCCTGAGATAAGAGCTTTTTTTCTATTAACTACAGTGTTGGAAACAGGAGAAAACTGAATGGACTCTGAGGGCTAGATGGATCATTGTGTCATTGTTAATTTAATCATTGTGAAGTTGTGTTGTGATTATGTAGGAGAATGCCCTGGTATGTAAAACAAAGAGAATGACAGGACATCAGGTCAGCAAGTTCTGCCCAAATGGTTCCGAAAAGTGGAAGGTTTTTTGTATTGTATTTCCCACTTTCCTGTAGTTGTGATTAAGGAGGCTTGGTGGTGCAATGGTTAAGCATGCAGCTGCTAACTGCAAGGTCAGCAGTTCAATATCCACAGGAGAAAGAGGAGACTGGCTGATGCTCCCATAAAGATCTGCCATCTCTGAAGCCCTAGTGGGCAGTTCCATTCTGTCCTCACAGACTCATTATGAGTTGTAATCAACACAATGGCAGTGGATTTGGTAGTTGTGACTATTGCAAAAAATTACATAAGAAGGTTTATAAAAAAGCAGATTCCTAGAGGTATTGACTTGGCTATGATTGGGGTCTTGACCAAGTTTTGCTCCTTTCTGGAGACTCTTTGTCCTTCCCAGCTCCTTGAGACCACCCACCCACACTCCTTGGTTCATGATCCTTCCCCTCCAACTTACTTCAAAGTCAACAATGCTGCGTCTCCCTATGCCTTTTCTCCACAGTCATGGTTTCCTTTGACTCTCTTCTGCTTCCCTCTTCCACTTTTAAGGAGCTCTGGTGGTACAGTGGTTTAACATTGGGCTACTAACCAAAAGGTCAGTGGTTCAAACCCATCAGCCACTCTAAAGGAGAAAGATGAGACTGTCTGTTCCAATAAATACTTAGTCTCAGAAGCCTCTCGCAGCAGTTCTGCTCTGTCTCGTGTGGGGTGACCATGGGTCAGAATCGACTGTAGGGCAGTGGATTTGGTTTGCTTTGGTTTGGGGATTACATTGGATCCACCCAAATAATCCAGGATTGTTGTTGTTGTTAAGTGCCGCCGAGTTGGTTCCGACCCATAACGACCCTGTATAGGGGTTCCAAGGAGCAGTTGGTGAGCTTGAGCCACCAACCTTGCAGTTTAAATGGCTTTGCAGTCTGGAGCGTTAACCTACAGTGCCACACCAGGACTCCAGGATAAACTCCCTATATTCAGATCAGCTGATTAGCAGCTTCAGTTCTGTCACTTTAATTTCGCTTTGCTATGTAACTTGATCTATTCACAGGTTTTGCAGATTAGGATGTAGACAAGGTTGAGGTACCATTATTTCTCCTACTACATTTCCTTGACCAGCCTTTCAGGATGGAAAGTAACTTGGAAGTTGTCTGGCCCAACCCTGCCCTCAGTATCATTCTCCAAAATGAGCTGTTTGTCCCTTCATCCCCTCTCTGGCCGAGCTTCACCATCTCTGCAGTGGAGAAAGCAGCATTTACCCTGCAGCATCATACTTTACAAGGACTAAAGCAGAAGAAAGAGTTATGGATTGAATTGTGTCTCTCAAAATATCTATTGAATGTGCGCCCCTATATCTATAAAAATGATACTGGCTGGAAAAGGGATGCTCTTTCTTGTTGTTAATTAGGTCATTCCTAAGTAGGGTAGGTTCTAAATCTAACCATGCCTGCGTTATTAAAAGAGCAGAACAGACACAGAGAACTCACCATACAGGGGAAGACAGATAGCAGGTGAGAATCATCTACAAACCAAGGAATGCAAATAACTATAGATAAGGGAGGGATCCACATGGCCAAGACCCTGATTTGGACTTTCAGACTCCAGAATTGAGTCTGAAAAAAAAAACACAACAGAATTTCTGTTTTCTAAAGCCAGCCACTTGTGGCATGAGTGTTACAGCAGCCTTGGAAAGCCCAGACGAGCATACCACATGTTCACATTCTCTCCCTCCTCCTTTACCCTGTTGGGAGACTGTAACCCCAGGCAGACCTCTGGCTGCAGCTGCTCCCCACCCTTCCCAAGGTCTCCAATAAGGCAAGGTTCTGTTCTCAGCTTTTCTGAGCTCCCGTCACCTGAAGAGACTATGATGGTGCCAGTAGTAATGCTCAGGCTTAATCCACCCCTAAATAGCCCACTTCCACTCTCCAATATGAAGTCCTGGTGTGGTACTGTGGGTTAATGCACTAGACTGTAAGGTCACTTTGAACCACAAGGCCGGCAGTTCAAGCCCACCAGCTGCTCCTTGGAAACTCTATACAGGATCACTATGAGTCCATACCGACTGACTCGACGGCACTTAACAACAACAGCGACAATTTTCCAATACACATAGAAATATCCAGTCATATCCTTCAGGGTCATGTTACTAAGGGGACCTGCATTGTCCAGAGTGAACTTTCCTTTGGAGAGCAGGAAAGAGGCACATGGTACAAGTTCCTTCCTTCTAGAGTTTCTGGAAAGAGATGATCTATTTGAGGAGATGACCTATGAATAGATTAGGGCATTGGTGGTTGGTTTAGTGGTTGAATTCTCATCTCATGGGGTTGCCATGAGATGGGAACATATATCATGTCAGCTAACAACAAAACACAACACGAATAGATCTCTGATCAACACTTTCCATACCACCAGGAGTAATATCTGTTTATTCTCCACACCTAGCCCATGTCCTGGTGTGGCGCTGTGGGCTAATGCGCCAGACTGCAAAGCCATTTGAACTGCAAGGTTGGCAGTTCAAGCTCACCGGCTGCTCCTTGGAAACCCTACACGGGGTCGCTATGGGTTGGAATTGACTCAACGGCACTTAACAACAACAACAACATCCCATTTTCCATGCTTGGAAAAGTGTAAGGTCATCAAAAGAAGAAGATGGTAGATTCCCAATGAGTTGGATGGACACAGTGACAGACACAGCCACAGTGAACTCAAATATAACAACAGTTCTGAGGAAGGCACAGGGCTGGGCAGTGTTGCTATGAGTAGGAATGACTCGACAGCTCCTAACAACAACATCAACATTCCAAAGGCTTTACCCACTTCCCCAGATTTAAGGGAAAATGAAATGAAGTATTCTTGTGAGAGGGCTTTACACTTTTTTGTTGTTGTTGTTGTTGTTAGGTGCCATCGAGTCGGTACCAACTCATAGCGACTTTATGCACAGCAGAACAAAACACTGCCCGATCCTGGGCCGACCTCACTACCGTTGCCACACTTGAGTCCATCAATGCTGCCACTTGCCCAATCCATCTCATTGGGGGGGAGAGGTCTTCCTCTCTTTCTCTGACCCTGCACCTTACCAAACATAATATCCTTCTCCAGAGACTGCTCCCTCCTAACAATATGTCTGCAAAGGCTTTCGATTGTGTGTATCATGACAAGCTATGGACAACATTGGAAAGTATGAGTATTCCAGAACACTTAATTGTGCTCACAAGGAATCTGTACCTGGACCAAGAGGTAGTTGTTCGAACAGAATATGTGAACACTGAAGGGTTTAAAATTAAGAAAGGTGTGTGACAAGGCTGTATTCTTTTACCATACATATTCAACCTGTATGCTGAGCAAATAATCCAAGAAGCTAGGTTCTATGAAGAAAAACATGGCATCAGGATTGGAGGAAGACTCATTAACAACCTGCGGTATGCAGATGATACAACCTTGCTTGCTGAAAGTGAAGAGGACTTAAAACATTTACTGATGAAGATTAAAGAGCACAGCCTTCAGTATGGATTAGAAAGCAAAAATCCTCACCCCTGGACCAATAAACAACACTCTTAACAATGGAGAAAAGAATGAAATTGTCAAGGACTTCATTCTTCTTGGATCAACCATCAATAGTCATGGAAGCAGCAGTCAAGAAATCAAATGACGTATTGCATTAGACAAATCTGCTACACAAGACCTTTTTCAAGTGTTGAAGAGCCAAGATGTCAGCTTGAGGACTAAGGTGCGCCATGATATTTTCTATAACCTCATAAGCATGCAAAAGCTGGACAATGAATAAGGAAGACCGTAGAAGAATTGGAGCTTTTGAGTTATGGTGTTGGAGGAAAATATTGAAAGTGCCATGGGCTTTCAAAAGAACCAATAGATCCATTTTGGAAGAAGTGCAGCCAGAGTGCTCCTTGGAGGCCAAGATGTAATATGTCAGCCTCACCATCACCATTGTTGTCTTACCAAACACAGGCCTGATTCCTTCCTTGCAAGAAGACAGCTGGTCTAAGCTCTGGAGGCTGAGCCAGAGCAGCTCTAGTCCCCAGAATCCTTGGAAAGCTGGATCCCCCTCCTGTTTTCCTGCATGGGAATCCCTGGAAACCACTTGCTCATCACCCTACTAATCAAGCCCATTCATTTACTGAGAGATATTCTACAAGTCAGGTACAATTCTAGATTCTGGACACCTAACAGTATGCAATATAGACACAGTTTTTTCCCTTTATGTGGCTCCTAGTCTACTCTGCCTGAGAACATACTATGGTTTTTAAGATGGGCAGTGGGTGGGTTAAGTGGCAGCAACTTTTTCCAGTGATGGTTGAATTCTGTTCCTTTCGCTCTCTCCTGTGGTTCTTAACTCATTGGGTGGAGTCACGGGCATCTTAAAACATCTGAAGAAAGTTACTCACTGGCTCCCTTGAAACATGAATATGTACACCTACCCTGCAGTTTTATGCACACCAATTTACAAATCATGTCTAACTATCAAGGTGCCACTAAAGCCCTCTTGTAGAGCCAAGGCAATAAATGACTTCTTTTCATCGTTCTTTGCAATCCAGCCAAACCTCTACTCCCCTCCAAAGCTATAGGATTGGTGACTGAAGAAGTTAAGGGACTACTGAGTAATGGTTCCATTTTAACCTGGCCCTGTGAATCTTCACAGTTGAAGAGCAAAAATGGTAGTTGCTAACTCAGGCAGCAAAAAGGGAAAGAATGATTCTCTAGATTTGCCAGAGACAGAAGGTGTGTAAAGCAAAGAGTGTTGGAAATAGCTATTATTTCTACCTCATGTAAAAAGAAAAATGTAAACGTTCAAATGAATTTCTATCTCAATGAACTGAGAGTTTTCAATTGTGTCTTCTAACTTTCAGGCCATAATGAGCAGCTTCCTTTTGAGAGGCCCCAGTTTCAAACTGAGCCCAAGAACACTACTCTTTGAGCTAGTGCTGTGGTAATTAAAGCAAAGTCACAGAAAAGAACATTTTCATGATATAGTACAATAGGGGTTCGAGGTTTAGCTCTTCTGTGCATCAAAAATAATGATGTCTTCATGTTCAGGGGGGAAAAAAATGTCTGCTAACTTTACCCAACTTTGAATCACAGCGTCAACTTCTTAAGGGCACCCTTCTACACTATTCCGTGAATAATTGAAGATGCACACACTGTTCGTTATAACCTGAGAAAGAAGATCTACTCTCCAATCACTCCCCATTTCCTACCCCCTTAGTTCCTTGGGATCTGAGCCTCAAAATCAGAAAGCCCTGCTGCCTGAGGCTCTGTGGAAGTGGGCTAGCTCTGGCCCTGGTGCTGAAACAAGAGAGTCCGTTCTGGTTCCAGTTCAGCCCTGTCTGCTTTCTCATTTCTGAATGTTGTCTCCAGCAAACGATTGCATCAGGTTGCACAAGGGCCCTATTTCTTGAAAATAAGGTTTTCCCAGAGTATTTCCTTAGACTCTTGATTTATCCAATCTTACTCTAAAACCCCAGCCTACTTTCTAGCCACTCTTCAACATAGACCTCATATTCTAGCCAAAATCCATGACATTTCACTTCTCCCACACATTAAACTTTTCCACAGTCCTGGGTCTGCATCCACGCTACTTCCTGAAATATACACAAGTTTACATACACACACGTGCACACACATGCACACACATGCCACTTTGCATAACTCCTGCTGGTTACTAATCCTTTGAGACTCAACTTAAGTGTCACTTCCTTTATGAAGCCTTCCCTTATTACCCATAAGCTTTGCTTCCTTGGAACACTCTTAGCCTCCACTACAGATGAACTAATTCAACTTCATGTCTTTCTAGTGCCCTGTGTTTTCTTCTTTCATATTGTGCACCACTCTCGACTGTAATTTTATTGTTCATACATGTCTTCGCCACAAGATTCTGATTCCTTTAAAGGCATGGGCTCTGTTGGTATAGCTCCCTCTCCCCAGTACAAATGTATGAAAATAGGAAGTACCAGCTGCTCCGTAGGAGAAAGATGAGGCTTTCTACTCCCGTAAAGATTTACACCCTCGGAAACCCTATACAGGGTCGCTATGGGTCGGAATCGACTTGACGGCACTTAACAACAACAACAATATCCAACCTGTATGCTGAACAAATAATCCAAGAAGCTGGGTTATATAAAGAAAAATGTGGCATCAGGATTGGAGGAAGACTCATTAACAGCCTGCGATATGCAGATGATACAACCTTGCTTGCTAAAAGTGAAAAGGACTTAAAACATTTACTGATGAAGATCAAAGAGCACAGCCTTCAGTATGGATTAGAAAGCAAAAATCCTCCCCACTGGACCAATAAACAACATTCTTATCAACGGAGAAAAGAATGAAGTTGTCAAGGACTTCATTCTTCTTGGATCAACCATCAACACTCATGGAAGCAGCAGCCAAAAAATCAAACGATGTATTGCATTAGGCAAATCTGCTGCACAAGACCTTTTTAAAGTGTTGAAGAGCAAAGATGTGAGCTTGAGGACTAAGGTGTGCCTTACCCAAGCCATGGTATTTTCAATAACCTCATGCATGCAAAAACTGGACAGCGAATAAGGAAGACCATAGAAGAATTGATGCTTTTGAGTTATAGTGTTAGAGGAGAATATTGAAAGTGCCATGCTCTGCAAAAAGAACCAATAGATCTGTGTTGGAAGAAGTGCAGCCAGAGTGCTCTTTGGAGGCCAAGATGGCCAAACTTCGTCTCTCATACTTCGGACACATTGTCAGGAGGAACCAGTGGCTGGAGAAGGATATCATGTTTGGTAAGGTGGAGGGACAGAGAAAGAGAGGAATCCAACGAGACGGATTGGGCAAGTGGCAGCATCGATGGACTCAAGCGTGGCAACAGTAGTGAGGTTGGCCCAGGATGGGGCAGTGTTTCGTTCTGCTATACATAAGGTCACTATGAGTCGGTTCCGACTCGATGGCACCTAACAACAACAACAACTAAAAGTGCTATGGAAACATGAAATTGATGGATTGATTCTGTCTGGAAGAGCAGTGAGTAGGCTACATTGAGGGAAACATTTTTACCGAGTCCTAAGGAATAACTAGTTTTCCATACAAACAAAATGGTGGAGGCTATTTCAAGCAGAAGAAGTAACTTTTGCAAAAGTTCAGAAGTTTGAAAGTGCACACAGCATTTTTAAAGCCCATCCAATAACTTGCACATTTCTCTAGAATGCAGAAAAAGAACTAAGTGGTCACTGATAAGCATAGAGAATAAGTTTGGACCAGATGAAACAGGCCTTGAATGCCAGGGGAAGGGATAGAGAATTTATCTTGGCACATGCATGCAAAACAGGCTAAGAGCAGGGGCCAGAGAGGCTCTTCAGTTTATAAAGATACTACCTTCCCAGGATGCTGACCCGTTGCTCTAGCAATCAACTGCTTGCAGTCTCTGTGGACTTCTGCTGTCTTCTAAAAGACATAAAAAAGAAAGGTTGGAGAAGGCTGCAGACCTTGTTCAATTATCCTTGTGACAGTGATTTTCTCAGAAGTGTTCTCTAGGTTGTGACATGATTAATATTTCTGTATCCATCATCTAACATTCCATCAAAGTGCAGATGGAATAACAAGAGCCATGTATACTTTCTGGACCACAGGAACATGCTTAGCATGCTGAACGTAGCTCATCAGGTTTGGAGATGTTAACATAGAAATTAGAGAAAGGAGTGCTTAATTGGCTAGAGGATGTGGTCTCTAAAGATGATCAACTTCTATAATTAAAAACCATCCAAATGCCCGCAAGGAAGTATTGTTTGCAAGGTAAGAATACCCAGCCCTGCTTCCAGCCTTTAATACCAACCTCAAAGCTAAGAGAAAGATGAAGAGAAGGAATTAAATGCTGCCCCAGGCATCTACTCCAACCACTTTGCTCTTGTCCGGACTCCCGCGTATGCATTACCAGCACTGGTTTCCAACATAAAGTATCAGCCAGCTCCAAAGGCTGGACATGTTTAATGAGTATGGGCTGCCTGGGTTTGGCTGAAGCCACCTGAGCCCATCAGGTATCCCAAGAACTCACATCCTGAAGATGTGTCCTGCTCAGGAAAAGCAGTTAAAAGGAAAGGCTGGAAGTCAAAGACCCAGCCCAAGCTTTGAGGAACGAAGGCCAGAATTGTGGGATTGAGTCAAAGGCTGTAAGTTCTCAGTCTTAGAGCAGTTAGTTGGTCTAGAAGAGGTGAGGTGAGAACGTACAGTCCACACCCTCTGGAAACTCACTTTCCAGTCAGTGAGAATGACTCACAGGTCATTCGTGGGGTGATTCCATAGCCACGCCAGCCTCTTCCAATCCTTCCAAATAACAAGCCCCTAGTGTAAAGTCTGATGTGATGTGCTGATATGGCACTGTAGGATAAACATTGGACTGTTAACCACAAGGTCAGTAATTCAAACCCACCAGCCACTCCTTGGAAACCCTGTACATGGTCTCTATGAGTTGGAACTTAACAACAAGCATTTTAACCATTGACAACAGGCATCCTTGGTGTGGCCAATGGTTAAAATGCTTGGCTGCTAACCAAAAGATTGAGAGTGTAAGTCCACCCGGTAGATCAAAAGACAGGACTGGCAATTTCCTTTGGAAAACTCAGCCATTGGAAATCCTATGGAGCACAGTTCTACTCTGACATTATCTGTCGTCATGAGTCAGAGTCCACTCGATAGAGACTGTTTGGGGTTTATTTGGTTTTGTATGGTGTCAATTTTCCTCCCCTAGTCTTATCTCCAGAAGCCCTCTTGACACCATGAATTAAACATTGGGCTGCTAACTGAAAGGTCAATGGTTCAAACCCAGAAGCTGCTCTATGGTAGAAAGATGAAGCTATCTGCTCCTTTAAAGACTGACATTCTTGGAAATCCTTTGGGGCAATTCTACTCTATCCTATAGTGTTGTTGCTATGGGACAGAATCGACTTCAAGACAGTGGGTTTGCTGTGTTTTGGTGCTCCTGTAGCCATTTCATGAACCGGCTCTCATGGCCTGACTTGCTCATGTGTCAGCCTATCTTATGAGATGGTATATTACTTGAGGTCAACAAGTTTAGCACATGGTATTAGCTCAAGACAGAAGACCCAGACAGTGTAATAGCACATGATATACTTGATCCCGAATCGGATCCACTCAGTTTCTATAGCAACATGTGTTTCTCCCTGGCTCAGACTTCAGCCCAAGATGGCTTTCTGTAGTTATTTATGAAGATGCCACCTCAACTCCTTTGAAGAGTCAGAGGACTGAGTTTCTGGAGATCATGAGAGATCCTACCCATGACTCAACAAAGCCTATTCCCTTGGTGCCAGGACACGCCTGTCTCAGAAAGAGTGGGTCCCCTGCTGCCAGTAAGATCCACTTGAGCTGAATCAATGTGCCTGGGATGTCACCCACCACCTGGACATCCTTTCCTGTGCAATTAACGAGCACTTGTTGCATACTATATGCTCTGCTAGGGACCATGGGGGGTGCAGAGTATATGAGACAAAGCCCTGTCCTCCGGAGCCCACCACTGGAGATGAAACACGTGTATGAATCTCGCAACACAAAGTGAAGAGATAAAGGCTCAGAGAAGGTCATGTGAAGAACTAGGAATCATAGTAAAGGGGGTAGTGGCATGGAAGGCTTGCTGAATGATGAGGCCGCTCATCCTGGTCCTCCTAGGATTTTGAAGACAGGAGATGGGGAACACTTGGACTTGGGAATGGCATAAACTCCACATGAATGAAACACCTAGCATATTGCTTAGCCCATACAGGTCTGAGATATAAAGTCTTAGTACCTAAGCAGCTCCAGCATCTTCATCAATTTACTCTCTAGGCATTAGCTTCTGTGACCTCAACAGCCGACCAGAGGCAGTGGGGCAAGAGATTGAGATTCTGGTCCCCGCTGCTCACTAGCTGTGGGACCTTGAACAATTCAGATTTACTCTCTGGATCTCAACTCTCTCACCTGTAAAGCACCTAATCGTGGAGGTGCCATGGAAACTAAATGAGACAAAGGTGGCAAGTCACTTTACAAACCAAAATGCCAGGAGAGCAGACACCCTTGCCTGGCATGAGGGTGGGAAGGTCATAGCCACAGCATCTCATCACCCTTGCCCACCCACTTACTGGCATGAGGGTGGAAAGGTCGTAGCCACAGCATTTCATCATGGGCTCTGACCAAAGGAGATGCCAAGTGGAAGAGTCTTCATTGATTCTAGGATGGCCTGGACCTGAAAAACATTTCCTCTGGTGAGCAAAAATAATTCTCCCACCTAGGGAGAAAGAATTAGAACAGAGTAGCTTGAAATATCATACAAGGCAGTTGTTTGTTTAATTTTTGTGTCTGCTTTGTATTCCAAAAAACTAAAGCTAGATACGCTCAGTAGGAAGATATTTTTAAATATTCAGATTGAACAGTGGTATTTGAGTGAAAACTTTCCCTTGGAGACTTTACAAATTCCATTTTGTGCCAAGAAAAGCACTTGATTTTTTTCCCTTTAGCGGTTTTTATTCTTTAGCTTACGAATTGATTTGGATAGCCAACAAGTGTGTGGGCCAGTCCTTTGGGCCTCAGGAAAACCACGGTGTGCACTTGTGGAAAGAAGGTCCAGAGATTATCTTTGTTGTTGTCTTCATCATCCTTGTTTTAGTATTCTCTAAAGAAGCGATTCCACGGTACTTAACAACAACAACAACAACAAAGAAGCAGAACCAACAAGTTAATGACTGTAGTTAGTACATAGAGAGACAGAGGTCACTGGCTCTGAGTCTCTACAGAACTCTAAGACAGAGGGGAATGGGCTTTGATGACCTCAGTTCACTTCCAGATCTGGCCTCCTACTTCCTAAGGTGGCCAAGGGAGGACCCAGCCTGCCTCCTGTCATTAGTGGTAAAAACAGCATCTCCCAGCGAGTTACCATTTGCCCAAGTCTCAGCAGCAGAAGCAATAAAAAAAAAAACTCCCTCAGCTTCCGTATTCTAATTAAATCAGCACAAATTTAATTTGGATGTTATTTTAAACGCATGACCCATAAAAATATCCACAAGCACTGCTCTACTTGGCCTCCTAGAGGAAGCTATCCTTTGGGGCCAACAAAAGGCCTGATGCATTGTAGTTTAATCAATAGGCATCCACAAGGAGACTGGAGGGAATGGAGAGACAAGGAGTAGACTCAGAAAAGAGTTTCTATGAAATCATGGGTGCAAAGGGTCCTAAGGATGTGGGAATTTAGGACTTTCCCCTGCGTGACAGTTCAAGGTGAATCCAGGGGAGGGATAACAGTGTGAAAAATCAGTCTAATGGGGGTTTCACTGGTCATTCAAGGAGGTTAGATCAATGGGCTACTCAGAGGGGTCAGAGGAGCCCAGGTCCTGGGGCTGAGGCCCATCCTGACAACTAACTGGAATCTGGGACCAATCTTCAATCTACTAAGGTGTGCATTTTCTTACGGCTGAAATGGGAATTTTGTAACCACACAGGTGGTTTTGAGACAATATTGGAATGAAAGAGCCCTGGACAAGGAAAAGCCCACTTCAGTGGCAAGATGGGTCAGATCATCACCAGCATTTTGTGGGTGTCTCATTTTTTTCTTTTGAAAGGGGCTCCCTAGTTTCTACTGAGCATTTATCCCAAACATAATACAAGGCAGTGGCTCCGTATGTGGCCTCAGATCAAGATTGTCTGAGCTAAAGGCCTGGTTCTGCCACTTACCAACAGTGGGGCCCTGAATAAGTAAGTCACCTAACAACTCTTTGCCTCATCTGTGAAATGGAGAGGATAGAAATGGTATCTACCTTCTCTGGCTATTGGGAAGATTTTACAAATTACTATGTGTAGGAGCCAGGCCTGGCACAAAGCAGTGTGATGTCCTTGCTGTATGTGTGATGGGCTTGTCCTTATTAGTATCATCACTATGGTTCTATCTGCTTGTCAGCCCCACTCCTCATCGTCCCTTCCTCCCCGACACTGCCTCAGTTCAGCCCCTTTCATCCACAGATGACCACGTGGACAAGTCAGCCCTCCTCACTCTCTCTGCCTCTTGGCAGAGGAAGACTTCTAGGGCCTTCTGTTGGCTGCCTAGTCCCTACAGCATAGAGTCCAAATTGTTTAGTACTGCACCCACATCTCTTTAATGATCTGACCCAAACACACATCTCCAACTTCATCTCTTTTCCCACCTTCTCCACGCTGCAGCCAGCTGAGCCACCGTGTACTTTCTAGCACCATTTTCTTCTTAATCTCTATGACTTTACCAACATTATGCCCACACCTAGCATGTCTTCTCCCGGACATCACCTCCCTCATCCTGGAAAACTCCAAAGGAGACTTCAGACTCAATTCCTCTGGCTGTCATCTCACTCTCTCCATGAATAGACCCGGGCTCATATTCTTGTTAGAGTCTCCATCTTCTCTGCTCACACACTGTCATGGATTGCACTGTGTCTCCCCAAAATATGCATTGAAACCCTAACCCCCTCCCTGCAAATATGACTATCTTTGGAAATATAAGAGTGTTCTTTTATTATATTAATGAAGCCATACTCTTGTAGAGTGGACCCTCAACTTAATAACTTGTGAACTGCAAAGGGCACAACACAGTCCCAGAGACACACACACACAGGGGAGGAAAACAGACAACAAAGACAGATGCAGCTATAAGTCCAGGAATGCCAAGGGTTGCTGACAGTTATATGCTGAAATAGACAGGGAGGGACCTCCCCCTAAAGCCACACCCTCATTTGGACTTCCAGACTGCTGAATGTCCGAAAATAAATTTCTGCTCTTTAAAGTCATCCACTTGTGACATCTGTGTTACGGCAACACTTGGAAACTAAGACCCATGCCCCCATGGTTTGGGCAGATGAGCAAGAGCTCCTGTGAGAAGAGAATTTCCTTACCAAGCACGTCCAAGAGACATGGAACCCTCAATCCACCAACATGCACCAAGGACCCAGCAAGCTAAGTCACTCCTTATCTGTGAGTCAATTCTGGGTTGTTTTTAAGCATAGACTTCCAGCTTCTAATTTTGAGACAAGTTAAAGATACAGGCTAAAAAATATAATCATCATCTATAAACCCCCAGAACTGACAAATTATTAATGTGGTTTGCTTTATCTTCTTCCAACAATCAGTAAATAAATAAACACTGTAGCCAGATTCAAAGTTCCTTTCGATCTCATTCCCATTCCATTTCCTTTCCTCCTGCTGAAGCAAACACTCTTAGGAAGTGGATGTGCATTCTTCCAATCCAACGTCTATATTTTTTAATAGACACAGGAATCCATGGTAATATGTAGCATTGCTCTGTGTGTGTGTTGATTTGCATAAAAGGTGAAATATTCTACAGAATGTCTTCAACATGTTTTCTGCAGCTCACTTTTCTCATTCATCATGATGTTTTTGAGATCCATTCATATTACCATAAGAATCTTTTTAATTGCTATACAAATAATAAAATAAAATGAAAACCACTAGCATCCAGTCAATGCCGATTCATGGTGATCCTGTGTGTTACAGAGTAGAACTTTTCCACAAGGTTAATCTTTACAGTAGCGGATTGCTAGATTGTTCTTTTGTGACATCTCTAGGTGGATTAGAATAGCCAACTTTTGGGTTAGTTACCAAGAGCAAACCATTTACACAACCCCATAACTTAACAACTGTAAGGTGTATCTGTATATGAAGGTACCACTTTTATTCACTTATGCCTCCAACAGACTGCAATTTAAATTGTTTCTAAATATTTGCCATTACAATCAAGAGTGCAATAACATTACTGCACACACATAAGATTTTGTTCACAGTAGAAACATAGACATGGAATTATTGAGTTTAGGGCTATGTTGCTTTTTTTTTTTTTTTTTTTTATCATTCTGGGCATTGTCTAAATACCCTCTCAAATTCTGTGTCAATTCTAACGCCAATCAGCAATGTAAGAGTGTTCATTTCCAAGAGAAGCTCATTTTACAGATGAGAAAACTGAGACCCAGACCAGGGACTGGAATTGCCCAAAGCCCTGCCCCTAGTCAGTGATTTGTCCTCTGGACACTTGGCCTACATCACAGGTCACCACACTCCCAAAAACTTCCTCCCTTTGCTCAGTCAGAGACAAACTCATGACAACTCTTCCCTTGACCTTTGTCTGGCCAGACATTGCCCAATCTTGAGAAACAAGCTTACTGTCTTCTACTTCTCTAGGGAAAACATAAGAGCTCATAATAAAACTTAAAGGCTAACAATAAGTATCTTGTATCATGGAGATTTTGCATATATTTTTCAACAATAAAAATGAAAACATGTTTTCCTGTAATAAGAGGATTTCTGTACCATTGCACATCACCCCTGGGAAGGGACTCTGATGTACCTTGACTCAATTTTATGACCATCCTGGAGAACGGCAGTGTTGTCAACGGAAGCATGAAGAAACACTAGGGATACAAATTAGACAGAGATGGAGACGCTGATATTCAGGTAAATGTTATTATTTGAAATTGGATTTTTGTGGCAGCAACTACAGCAGCCATCAGTGGGAATGTGAAGGTCACATTTTCAGATATTGTGTGCAGAGCCCTGGTACTGGGAAATTTAGCTTCCAAAGGCCTGGTGCTCTCTGGATTGCTCTCAAGATTGCCTTTATCTAATAATACCTTTGTCCCCACAAGGAAGAGTCAATACAGCAACACCCGGGAGCCCAGGAGAGGTGAGATGGAAGGGGCCCTGGAAGGCTTGGCCGGGGTGAGTCATCTGCCAGAGGGTCTTCTCTAGCCTGGAGGGGTTCAGTTCTAGGGGATTCAGGCCTAGATCAGGATGATGTACATAGAACTCATTCACCAACCAACCAAACCTTTTGGAGTCCTGGTGTGTCATTGTGAGTTAATGCACCAGACTGCAAAGCTGTTTGAACTGCCAAGTCGGTGGTTCAAGCTCACCAGCTGCTCCTCAGAAACCCTATACAGGGCTGCTATGGGTCGGAACCGACTCGATGGCACTTAACAACAACAACTCTGTGCTAGGCACTTCTCTAGCGTTGGAAATAGAGGCGTGAACAAAACAGAGGTGCAGCCCTTGAGGAGCTAAGAATCCAGAGGATGGAGAGAAGTAACAAATAAAGGAATAGGGTCAGGATCATCCCTAATCTGACCACCATCCCTCCTACCTGCTGAGGATCTTTCTTCACTTTTCACTGCAGGGACCTCCTCCAGAATCTTCCTGCCACCATCCATAGGCTCCCCTAATGGTTGCACTCTTGAGTTTGGCCTGATGGGTTAGACCTCCTTCCCCACATTCTGGTTGGTCCATCTCTGTGCATCAGTCTTGCCAGATGCTTTCTGGTGCGGCCTCTCCTCTATCTTCAGCGTGAGCAGCACATATACACATGGTTGTTTCTGGAGCTCCCTGGACTTCCTTTCAGGCCAGCCCCATAGCTCAACAGTCACCAGCTTGTCTCCATTTCACAGTCTACTTCCCCTCCCCAGCCCCAGTGCCCTTCTCTAAATCATCTCGTCATCACTTCATCAGGTCTTCCAGTCTCCAGAACGACCCACCCACTGTTGTTCTTGTTGTTGTTAAGTGCTGTCAAGTCGGTTTCTGATGAGCAGCTGGTGGCTTTGAACCACGGACCTTGCAAATCAAAGCAACCTTGTGGTTCAATGCTTATCCTACAGGGCCACACATAGCAGACTGTTTTCACTAGGTTAGGATGGAATAACAAACAACCCTCAATTATAGTATCTTGCAGCAACAGAGATGAATTTGCCACACATGTTACTATTACTGTGGCAACTGCAAAAATTGTGGCTCCCCTCCACTTGAGTGATCCAGGCCCCAGACTGAGGACCATCCCTATCTGAGATGTGTTATCTGCATGCAGAGGGAACAGGCGAGAGAGGGACAGAAATACTCAATACCTTTGAGGTGGTTTAATAGTATGTCCACAAATTACTTAAAGCTCCTTCCTTCAAGAGGCACAGTTTAATCCCACTCACCTTGAGTGTGGATTAGACTTACTGATGCTTTTCCAACCAATAGACTATGGTAGAATTGATGGTGTGTGATTTCCCAGACTAAGTCATAAAAAAACATTGGTTCAACTTTACCCAACCATGGCCAGCTGCCATGCCATGAAGACACTCAAGCATCTCTATGTGGTTGATGTTAGGTGCCTTCGAGTCAGTTCTGACTCATAGCGACCGATGCACAACAGAACAAAATACAACCTGGTTCTGTGCCTTCCTCACAATCATTGCTACATTGAAGTTAGTTGTTGCTGCCACTGTGTCAATCTATCTCGTTGGGGGTCTTCATCTTTTTTTGATGACCCTCCACTTTACTGAGTATGATGTCTTTCTCCAGGTACTGGTCCCTGCTGATAATGTGCCTGAAGTGTGAGAGACAAAGTCTCCCCATCTTGGCTTCTAAGAAGCATTCTGGCTGTACTTCTTCCAACACAGATTGGTTTGTTCTTCTGGCAGTCCATGGTACTTTTAATATTCATCTCCAGCACCGTAATTTAAATGCATCGATTCTTCTATAGTCTGCCTTATTCGTTGTCCAACCTTCACGTACATATGAGGTTACTGAAAATACCATGGTTTGTGTCAGGCGCACCATAGGCTTCAAACTGACATCCTGGCTTTTGAGTATTTTAACAAGGTCTGGTGCACAAGTATTTCTGTGGCGATATTCAAATGGAAAGGAACTGAGGCCTCCTGCCAGCAACCGACACCGACTTTTCAGTTATGTGAGTAAGTCCCCTCTCAAGTACATCCTCCAACTACCATCAAGTCTTCAGATAACTACAGTCCTGGGAATACTTTGACTGTAGCCTCAAGGGAGACTCGGAGCCAGAACTGTCCAGCTAACTGCTCCCAAATTTCTTTCCCAAAGAAACTTTGTGAAATAATAAATGTTTGTTTCAAGCAGGTAGATTTTAGAACAAGTAGTTACACAGCAATAGCTAGCTGTATATAGAGTCGTTCTAAAGCTTCTTCTAAGAATAGGCATATGCCCTTTCTACTCTCATTTAATTGGCCTAAACAAGTAACAAGATCATCCTGGCAGCAACTCCCTTGTGAATGCATTGAAAGTCATAGGGCAATGGGTGGAAATCTATAATCTTCTCACAGGAACATAGAGTGAAGAACTGAAACCAACAATACAACCGATCATATCCTACCTCAATCAATTCTGCTCTTTGATCCCCAAGAAACACCCTAAAAGGCAAAGCTTAGCATGCCAACTTGGTTGCTTAAAACCTTTCAGTGGCTATCTGATGCCTTTGGCACAAAGTACCACCTAGTCCTTCAGTCCTTCCAGGACTTCATGATCTGCTCTTGGCCTTGGTGCCAACCTTCTATCTGCACATACCTCTATTCCATGCTCTGATGGTCTGTCCACATATTCATCTTGTGGGCAGGGGCATGTCGACTCATCTCTTTCTAGTTCCAGCATAGTGCCAGATGCTTTTCAGTTTTGTAATGGATGGGTGGGTGGGTGGATGATGGGTGGATGATGAGTGGGTGGGTGGATGGCTGGATGGGTGGATGATGGGTGGGTGGGTGGATTGCTGGATTGGTGGGTGGGTGGACGGATGGATAGATGGACGGATGGGTGGGTGGCTAGGTGGCTGGATGGCTGGATATCTGGATGGGTGGATGGGTGGATGGATGGATGAATGGATGGGTGGATGATGGGTGGATGGATGATGGATGTATTGGTAGTTGCATAAAAGGGTGAATGGAGGAGTAGGCAGATGGGAAGGTTGGTGTTTGAGTGAATGGTGGGATGCAGAGATGAATCTTTGGAGTTCTGTAGCTATTGATATGTAAACCGTCTTTCCCTGATCGGACCAGATCTTCTGCCTCCAAAGCATTGGCCTGGGAATCAGGACATCTGAGTTTGAATCCTGGCTTTCACAGTAATGATAGTGTGACGTTGAGAAAGACCAAAGCTCTGCTCTCCACAGGGAGTTAGCCATGCCTATAAAGAATAAGAGGGACCCTAGTGGCACTGCTAATCCTGGTGTGGCACTGTGGGTTAATGCACCAGACTGCAAAGCCGTTTGAACTGTGAGGTTGGTGGTTCAAGCTCACCAGTTGCTCCTCAGAAACCCTATACAGGGTCGCTATGGGTCGGAACCGACTCGACGGCACTTAACAACAACAAGAACAAGTGGCACTGCTAGATAAGTGTTGGGCTGCTAACTGTTAGATCAGCCATTCGAGTTCATCAGCCACTTCACGGGAGAAAGATGATTTCTGTAAAGATTTACAGCCTTGAAACCCCACACAGCAGTTCTACTTGGTCCTGTAGGGTTGCTCTGAGTGAGAATTGACTCCGTGGCAGTGGGTTGCGTTGGGGCATGAGGAATTAACCTGGTGGTGCAGTGGTTAAGTGCTCAACTGCTAACTAAAATGTTGGTTGTTTGAGCCCAACAGTCACAGGAGCAAACACCTAGAAATTTGTTCCATAAAGATTATTGTTGTTGTTGTGTGCTGTTGAGTCTGTTTTGACTCATAGCAACCCTATATAGGGTTTTCGAGGAGCTTCTGGTGAGTTTGAACCACCAACCTTGTGGTTAGTAGTCCTAGTGCTTATGCTGTAGAGCACCACACCAGGATTTCATAATGATTACAGCCTTGGAAACCCTATGGGATCGTTCTGCTCTGTTATATAGGGTCCCTATAAATCAAAATCACCTCAACAGCACACAACAACAACATGGAGAAGGTCTGATATGTGTTTTATAGACTAATATATACTGACCCAAGGGATACTGGTGTGGCACCCTAGGTTAAGCACTGGTACTGCTAACCACAGGTTGTCGAATCAAAACCAACATACTGACTCAGTGAAGTGTGTTCTCCATCACCTCCTATGTGGTGCAGATAGACACAGGCTGAGCCAGACATGTCCTACATCCCTGAGCGCTTTGTTGGGTGGACCACAGTCTACCTGATCGGAGACAGATGCCTGGAGCTGCCACCTTCACAGGCCCTCCCTGGATGGGAATAACCTGAGACTCTTCCTTTCTTATAATAACAACCACAATAGTGCTAATGGACGCTACCATTCTCTGAGCGCCAGGAGACACTGCCAAATACAGTGCTCTGAGTTTTAAGCAGTACCTAGTATTTTGGAGTCCTGGTGTGGCAGTGTGGGTTAATGCACTGAACTGCAAAGTTGGTTTGATCCGCAAGATCAGTGGTCCAAGCAGGCAGCGGACTCAAGGGCACTTAACATCAACAATAAGTATCTTAGTCTCCTAAGGCTGCCGTAACGAAATACCGCAAAGCTTTCAAGAACAGAAATTTATTTTCTCACAGTCATGTCGATTCCTTCTGGGAGCTTTAAGAAAAGAGCTGGCCCCCACCACTCTTCTAGCTTCCGGTTTCTGTTGACAATGCTTGACTTCTTGTACATGTATTTTTGCCTGGTGTCTTTCCTCTGTGCTTGACTCCTTTTCTCCCTGTCAATAGTGAGTAATTGTTATCATGACTAATTGTGATTGTCACACTGTAAAGGTAGGAGAGGTGTAACAAAAAGGGGGCAGTAGTTAACCTTCCATTCCAGGAACAGAGGACCCTAGGATCGTCAAGAGGGAAGAGCATGAACAGAGCGTGGGATTCTAACCAGAGAAGCAAAGACACCAGAGGCAGAGGCAGAGGTGATGGCATGGAGAGGTAGAGCAGCTGAAGACTCAGCTGCCGGGTAGGAGGCTGGCTTGCAAAATGTGCCCTTTGGTTGTTTAAGTGAATATATATTAACCAATGGTACATGGAGGGAATTACAATCACTGCAATGAAACAAAATATGATTGGTTGAGTGCAAATGTAAACTGCCATGTAAACAACCACTCAATTCACAATAAAAGCTTTATAATTAAAAACAAAAACCTACTTTCCGAACAACAAAGGAATAGCTACAGGTCCCAGCTTAGGAAAGGGGAGCAACTGTACTCTCCCGGGTCCAGCAGCAGCCAAGCCCACTTAGTCGTGTTGCTGAGGAGACCTTGAGCGGCATGCTTGCCACCATCTGTGTCTGGAGGGTCCCGATTCTAGCTGGACATCTGGTTGAAGCAGGAGACTCGATGAAGTACATCTTCTATAAGGGGTCCAAAACCATGAGTGCAAAGGCAGGAAACCAAGTGCCCCAGGAGACGTTGGAGAAATCGATCGTGTCTAGCACGTGACCATAGATCCACTTAGCAAAGAAAAGTTTACATTTAAACTTAAAGCCAACCCACTTATGGTAAGAAAGATGTATTGAGTCAGATCAGAAGAAATTGCTAAGAGGTGACTTCAAAATATTACATCTGGAAGCCTTTTGCCCATCACCCCAACCTGAGTGTTGTGGTACACTGAGGGCTGTTGTGGCTTTTTGCCTTGGTTTTTTGGAAAAACAGCTTGGGAGATTTATTCCTAAACCCTGAGGAATTACCTTGGCTCTAATTCTTTGGAAGCTATTAGTCGTTTCCTACCCAGAGTGCTGTTCCCTTTTGCTCAATGAGTTGATGGACATTTCCCGGATAAAGCTGTATACAACTTGATGACTTGATCTTTTCATCTGGTAACAAATCAGACCTGAGTTGATTGACATCATGGTTAATTGAAGAAAGGTTGAACTCTGGTCTGATAAAGATTACTGTTGTTTTTAAGTGCTGTCCAGTCATTTCCAACTCATAGCCACCCTATATAGGGTTTCCAAGGAGCAGCTGATGAGCTTGAACTACCACCCTTGTGGCCCAAACTGACCTTGCAGTCTAGCACATTAACCCACAGTGCCACACCAGGACTCCTGCTAAGGGTTGGAATGTATAAATGACTGAAATGCAGATGTTTAGAGGGGCCTCCTAGTTGAGAAAGAGGTGTTGACTGATAGCTGGGCTGCGAGAGCAGAACCACATGGGAACTGTAACCCCAAACTTACCACAGTGCCTCTGAGCTGGGTCAGTTAGGAGCAGAATCACCTATCCACAGTGAGGCTAATGACAGAACACTCAGCTGAGCAAGCTGCTATACTGGTTATGAGATAGACCAGTTAGTGACTAGTTTGAAAGGCCAATGGTGGGGATCCCCTCACTGGGTGGCCCAGCAGCAGACTGGCCAATGGTGGAGAGGTCTGCATGGCAGAGAAGGCAGTCAGTCACCTAGCAGAGAAGCTGTGCTTGCCGATCACTGGAGGTCTGTGTGCTTCCTGGCACCGATCTCAAGTTGTTCCTGTTAACTTCCCACTTGATCCTGAGTCTGAACTGAAGCTTGCTACGTCCTTATTGAGACACACTGCTGTGAGTAAGGCCTGAGAGTTCTGACCATTGCAGTGAATTATGGAACCTTGCAGAGAAATCGAGTGTGCCATGGTGGGAGTGTCAGTGTCAAACTGATGGAGAAGTGAGAAGATGGAGCTACACCTGACTTGTGTCTCCTAGGAACCAACTTCCTGCTGATGCTCGTAAATTTAGATAGCTCAGTGTGTTAAAGCACAAGGAAGGCTTGAAAATGGATGAGGAGATGGAGGATGAGGGTGACTCTATAGGACAGGGCTTTCTGGGGTTCTGTGGCATTTTTTTCTCTTCTTCTCCTATGAGGAGGAGTTATTTCAACCCCCTGATCTTAAGTTAAAGTTAAGGTTTCAAGTCAAGCTTTGTCGTAGTCATCTGGAATCTGGGGGTGCAGAGACACAAAACAAGTCTCAAATGATGACTAAGGTGATAGTAGAGCATGACTTCAGGGAAAGGTGGGGACTTGGTAAGATGTGGGCTCTCCACTCCAGGAAGAAGTTATCTGGAAAGAGCCTCCACCCAAGAGAGCCGCATTAGGGAAGATGATCCCATCAGAGAGAGCCTGTTGGGGATGGTCAATGGGAAGCCAGTGACTAAGGGGGACTTGGTAAGCAGGACTCACCCAGGCTAGACAACTGCAAAGGAACCAGCCAAAGTGTCCTATGAGAGAAAGGATCAGGAGCTGGAATTTATCACACTGAAATTATATAAGCTCGTCAAGCCTCATCCATAAAAATGGAACTAGCAGTAGAGCCAAGGGGTCCTTGCAAAGCTTTTAAATTGCAAACAATCAAGTACATATAGTAGAGGTTATTGTTGTTGTTGTTGTTGAGTGCTGTTGAGTCGATTCTGACCCATAGCGACCCTGTATAGGGTTTCCAGGGAGCTTGAACCACCGACCTTGCAGTTCAAACGGCTTTGCAGTCTGGCGCATTAACCCACAGCACCACACATAGAAGTTAGTTCATAGTAAATGCTAACTACTATTATTATTTACCCCTATAATCCATAAAATATGATTATCTCAACTTCACTCAAGATCATAGGTGTTAAGTAAGTTGGTTGGGGGTCACACAGTTAGTGTGTTGTGATGATGGAGCCAGCCCAGGCAGTAACTCCAGCAGACACGTGGGCTTGGGCCTTTTCTTCTCTTGTCTCTGTGTTACCAGACACTGCAGCCAATCACGGAGATGGGGTACAAATCAACATACGTTTTATTGACAGATCTGGAAGACAGTGGGATCACTCTCAAAGACTGAAGTTCTTGTACCCTTCTGGGCATCAATCTATTTGCTATTGTCACATTCCTTTCTCAGAATGTAATATCTCTCCCATCTGGGAGTATAATCTACACTCCACCAATTCAAGGTCCCTTACATCTTGGGAGTAGCTCTCTCTTCCCCCTTCAAACAAAGTTAATGGTTTTATTGACAACATCTGGGTGCCATATACTTTCTTTCCTTTGAGGCTTGAGACCATAGCCTTCTAGTTTCCTCCCAGCTTGCTTTTGTCTTCTAAGTCTTAATTAACAATACAACACTAAGTCATCCCGCCTGCATGTACACAAGAGGAAAGTTAGGCAGTAGTGATCCAGAACAATGATTAAAAGGGTTTATGATTAAAGGAGGAAGGGTTTAAACATATACAACCAAAAACCTATTAAAAACCTTCTCTCACCTGGGGTAAGCAAAGGCAGAGGAGACTGAGGTGCAGAAACACAAGGCAGAAATCCTGCCTGGACACCCTTACCTGACAGAAGGAAGCAGGCCCAATTAAGAAGGGAATAAGAAGAGGAATGTATTTTGAATTGGATGAAAGATTAAAGATCCAGACACACAAAAGACCAGACTTTTTAACAACTAAAGAGTGAGAAAAAAAAAAAAAAAGATAACACTATTCATTAATCTCTAAGAGTGACCGGAAAAACCAAGGATCTAATGAAGATTTCATCTGAGAACAGGAAAGAAATTATCGAAGAGAATGAATTAATGGGATAGAGTTAAATTACTTTCTGCTTGGGGCCTACCAACTCCAGCTCATTCTATGGACTGGTTACACACATGCGCGCACACACACTATCAGTTCAATACTGATAACACAGACTCCAGAGTCATGCTGCCCAATCTAATCCCAGCTGTCTGTGTGATTTTAGTCAGTTAGCATAACTTCTCTGTAACTTTATCCATAAAAATAGAACTCATAGTAGAGTCACAAGACTATCATAGAGTTTTTAAATTGTAAGGAATTAAGTTCATATAGTATAGGTTTCTGATATGGCACTATAGGATCAACACTGGACCGAAAGATCTGCTTGAAATGCAAGATCAGTGGTTCAAACTCACCAACTGCTCCTCGGAAACCCTATACAGGGTGGCTATGAGTCGGAACGACCTGACAGCCCTTAATAACAGTGGAGGTTGTTTCAGAGAAGGTATGAAGCCAAACAACAACAACAACACACTGCCATGGAATCTATTCCGACTCATAGAGACACTGTGGTACAGAGTAGAACAGCTCCACTTCGTTTCCAAGGATGTAAGGCTTTTCAGAAACAGACTGCTTCATCTTTGGCCCTCAGATCAACTGCCGAGTTCAAGTCACTGGTCTTTTATTTAGCAGCTCAATGTTTAATCCACCATGCCACCAGAGCGCCTTAGTAAGTACTTGTTTCTGTTGTTGTTAGTGACATCAAGTGGGTTCCAATTCATAGTGACCACATATAGGGTTTCTAAGGAGTGCCAGGTAAGTTTGAACCACTGACCAATTGGTTAGCATTCCAGTGCTTATCTTACGGTGTCACACCAAGGACTAGATAACATTATCAGCATTTTACCGCCATCACCCACAACTTCACAATCCGCACGTTGTGATTCTCCCTACTTCACTCAGGGTCACGTGTGGTAAGCAAATTAGTTGAGGTCACACAATCAGTAAACAATGATGGAACCTGACCTGATCGATGCAACTACAGATCTCCCTGGTATTTACAATCCTCCTGTGTGATCTTGGGAAAAACACCATCTATCTCTGAGACTCAGTATTTTCACTTGTAGCCTGGAAAAAACAATAGATTCTCTCTTAGAGGGTATGTGTGAGATGACCTAAGTTAATACACTTAAAGCCCTTAGGGAAAATCCTAAATAAAAGCTGTTGTTGGCATTATATAGCCTGTCTCTTGAGATTCAAACTCCAGGCCTACCATTTACTGTGTGAACTTTGGGCAGCTACTTAACTTCTTAATGAATCATTTGTTCTTTTTAAAAAGTAGGGATAATATCTGTTGCTAAGTGTCACCAAGTCAGTTCTGACTCATAGCAATGCTATGTAGGGTTTCCAAGGAGCAACTGGTGGGTTTGAACCTCCAACCCTGTGGTGTGCAGTTCAATGCTGATCATACAGCACCACACCAGTCCAGGAATAATATTTGTTGTTGTTAAGGGCTATCAAGTCAGTTCTGACCCATAGCGACCCTGTATAAGGTTTCCAAGGAGTGACTGGTGAGCTTGAACCACTGGCCTTGCAGTTCAACAGCTTTGCAGTTTGGCGCATTAACCCACAGCGCCACACCAGAAGTACATATATCATATTTTTGATGTAAAGTTTAAATGTGCTATCTTATGTAAAGACCCTAGACTAGCACATAGCATATGGCTAGTGTGTAAAAAGACTCAGAAGTCCCTGATGTAGGGTTCAAAGCCAAGTCTATCAGCTTCCAAAATCGACGTGCTTTCTACTGTACGCCAAGGGTTACAATTATAAAAACCATTGAACATGACCAAGAAACACCCCATGAAACTGTCAGAGGATCCCAGAAGCACATGGTTGTAGAGACAAAAGCAAACACTCCAAAATGGCCACACTAATGTGTTAACCCAGGAGAAACCCCCCTTTGTCTCCCTCTACTATATATTCCTGACCCTGCATACTGGAAGTCTGTGTTGCCATGAATTAGCAACTTATTTACAAGGGAGCAACAGGCAGCTGCTGATGGGTTGTTTTGCTGTTTTCTCCCGGGCTCAGCAGGAGCTAGGATTCTCCTCATTCCACCTGACTCCCTTCTTTCTTGGAATATGAGACTTGTTTACACATAACCACCACCATCACCACCACATAAAAGGGACCCATAAGCCCACAGAAAACCTTGACTGTCCAGCCTGCCACCACTGGAAACAGCCACTGTTCTTGTCCCAGTTAGTAAGTTTCCCTATTTGCAAACCATCTTTTTCTGTAATAAACTAATGTTTCTCAGATAATCTTCTGGTCACTTTTCAATCTCTTGGCGAATACCCACCTGGAAGTATTTTCCCTTCTGGGTTTCAACCTAAATAATGGTCAAGTGCAATACCTTACACCCACCCATCTGAAAGGATCTGGGAAAAACTCAGATCCTAAAGCTCAGAGGCAGGGTGACATCTCCTTGGTTGGTTTCCTGGCAGGATCCCAGGAGAGGGGTCCCCCTCACCCACCCAGGGATGCTGGGGTCTCAAAGCCAGCTGCCTTCTGGAGTCCCCCAGATGAATCCCAGGACTGTTGGATTCTATTTCTCCCCATAATAGGAGAACAGGGCTGCTTTGTTCCTGCCTGTGATTTATGAATTTAAATCCTCTTTCATCTGAAGCCAAATCTTTCTATACTTCTACATCTGGGAGGAAGCGCACTCGTCTCTCAAGCTGTTGGAGTTTCAGTCTAGCCAGAAATGGTGAATTCTCAGCCCACAAAGGAGACATCTTTTGCCCTAGATGTCTTGCTGGGTCTATACCAAGGGCTCTCACTTCTGTTTGAGACGGAGGTCAAACGCAGAAGGGACATTGAAGCCTAAGGGTTTGCAGAGTTGAAGGGGAATGGAGGGGAAGGAAGAGGAAGGAAAGATGACAGAGGGGAAAAGGCAGGGGAGGAAGGAAAAGAAAAAGGGTGCATGGCACAATGAGCATTGGTACGTGTCAGCAAACTCAGTCATATTGACTACTATTTATTAAGCCCTTGCTGTATGCCAGCATTCGTCCCTTAGACTCCTCATCTCTAGTCCTTAGAACCCCAGAGAGCAGACACCACTATTTTACCCACTTCACAAACCTGGACTCTGAGCTGATGTGTTCAAAGTCACAGAGGTGGTAAGTGAGGGAGTGGGGGCTCGTGCCCAGCTCTGCCTGACTTGGCAGTCTGTGCACCTTCCATATCAGGAAACAGAAGGGAGTTGTGGGTCAGGAGAGACTGCAGTCAGACTGTTAGGATCGGGAGCCCAGTCTGCTGTTAATTGACCAGTTTCTCTCTGCCTTCATTGTCTCTTCTATAAACTGGGGAGAATGAAAATTCCCACCTCAGGGAGTTGCTTCAAGGATTAAATAAGTTGATGCTCAGAGTAATGCTTGGCACCGAGTGGCCTGGCATTACAATGCCTGGAGAGGGCTTGCAAGCTTGGCGGTTGCTCCTCTAGAGAATGTAGAGACTGCCTGCTCACGTAAAGATGTACTGTCTCGAAACCCTGTATAGGTTGGTGACTCATGTCTCTAGGAGTCAGAAATTACTCAGTGGCAGTGGGTTTGGTTTTTGTGGTTTCGGAGAGGACTTGCATCCTGCTAAGCAGACTCTTCCTACATGACTAAGCCCCTTTTCTAAAGACCATTTGCAAAATCAGCATGGTGGTGGCTGGCCTCTTCTAACTTCACAAATAGGGAGGAGAATTAAGACCATCTGCATCAGACACTCAAAGTCTCCACCCTGACACCATTTTTACCAATTCTGACGCCAACCATCCTTCCCCCAGTGAATGGGGATGATGGAACTTGAGATCTGGTCAATGAAACTACATTTGTGAGATCCCTGTTTCACCTCTGAGATGGCTCATTTTAAACCTAGTAAGATGACAAAGGAGTCCTGGTATGGTTCTGTGAGCTAATGTGTCAGACTGCAAAGTCGTTTGAATGGTTAGGTTGGTGGTTCAAGCTCACCGGCTGCTCCTTGGAAACCCTATACAGAGTTGCTATGGGTCGGAATCGACTCAACGGCACTTAGTAACAACAACAGTATGACAAAACTAACCCACCCCCTCAATAAAGTTCCATACATATCCTGGTGTGGCACTGTAAGATAAGCACTGGACTGCTTACCACAAAGTTGGTGGCTCAAACTTACCTGTCACTATCCTTGGAACCAATTCAAAGACACTTGACAATAAACATGACTCTCTTCTTGTGGGGGGAGTGTTAAGCATGTGACTCACAAGACTCAGATACTTGAAGGTAGAGACCAAGCCTGTCTTATTCACCACTAGATCTTAAATAAACAAGTAGAAGATGATCTTCTGATAGGTGCTTACATCTTTCCAGGACTAGGGATCTCTACTTCCTGCAAACACCCATCCAACTATGACTTTGTTCTTTTTAAGTATCATCAAGTCAGTTCTGACCCATAGCGACGCTGTGTAGGGTTTCCAAGGAGCAACTGGTGGATTTGAACTGGTGGGTTTGAAGTTCAGTGCTGATCATACAGCATCACACCAGGAGTCCACCTATGACTTTATTGTAGTTGTTGTTTAGTGCCGTCAAATCGGTCTGACTCATAGCGACACTGTGTGGTTTCTGAAGAGCAGCTGATGGGTTTGAACTGCTGACCATGTCGCTCAAACTGATCTTGTGGTCCAGACATTATCCTGCAACACCACACCAGGATTCCAACTATGATTTTAGGGAAGGTGAACCAGATCCTATTTCTTCTAAGCTACCCAGTTTGTACCATATTCCATCCTTTCATTTGTATGCATGAGGTAGCACCAGACACCACCAAGAGCAGTCATGTGGCCCCCAAAAAATCTAGAGGCCACCCCCATTTTCTGCAAGCTCTTTGACTTGCTGGGATGTCTTCAACTTCTATTCTCACGTGCAGTCCCAAGCAAGCTCACCTACAAAAGACAATGCATAGAAACACAATTTAGGACCAAACGGAGAAAAAAAAACTTTATTAGTTTTCAGGGAAATGCAAATTAAAGCAAAAATGTGATTCCATTTCTTAGCCTCCAAATTAAAAAAGATTGATTACACTTAGTGCTGGCAAGGGCATGAAGAAAGAGACATTCTCAGACCCTGTTGCTGGAACTGTAAATTATTTCAGCCATTTTAGCAAGCAATCTAGCAGGATTTATTAAAGTTTAAAACTATATAGTCCTTTGACCCAAAAGCAATCCTGCTTCTGGGAATGTATCCAACTGAAATAAAAGTACCAGTCCAAAAGATGTATGAACAAAGATGTTTATTGTGGAATTGTTTATAAGAGAAGGACAAACCAGAAAACCTTATATTCTGTGGAATACTACGCAACTATTACAAAGAATGGAGTCCTGGTGTGGTGCTATGGGATAATGTACTTGACCGCTAGGTCAGCTTGTAACACAAGGTCGGCGGTTCAAGCTCACCAGCCAATCCTCGGAAACCCTATACAGGGTCACTATGAGTCCAAAGAAACTCAATCAAAGGCATTTAACAACAACAATACAATAGTGTTAGCTGTGGATCCTGATGTGATGCCACAGTATAAGCACTTGACTTCAAGGTTGGTTTGAGCCACAAGGTCAGTGTTTCAAACTCACCAATCACTCCTCGGAAACCCTATACAGGGTCACTATGAGTCCAAAGAAACTCAATCAAAGGCATTTAACAACAACAATACAATAGTGTTAGCTGTGGATCCTGATGTGATGCCACAGTATAAGCACTTGACTTCAAGGTTGGTTTGAGCCACAAGGTCAGCGTTTCAAACTCACCAATCACTCCTCGGAAACCTTATACAGGGTCACTATGAGTCACAACAACAACATTGCAAAGAATGCAATAGATCTACGAGTACTGACTTGGAAAAATACCCAGTTGCTGTCAAGTCACTGGTGACTCACGGTGATCCCCAGGTGTGTCAGAGTAGAATCGTGCTCCAGAGAATTTTCATTGGCATTTTCCACATGGAGATCATCAGACTTTTCTTCTGAGGCACTTTTCTTCTGAGTTTCTTCAACTTTCAAGTTAGCAGTCAAGCTCTTTAACCATTTGCACCACCCAGGTACTCATATTGATTTAAAAATAGAATAAAAATTAAGTTGGGAAGTGAACTTCTATGAAAGGTGATGGGAAATTTTGGAAATGAATACTGTGATGGTTGTATAACATAATGAACCTAACTAATGTCTCTACAATATATATATATTTAATACAATATATATATATTTAATACAATATATATATATTTTAATGCAATAAATTCAGCGTCTGGTGTGGCACTGTAGGATAAGCACTGGACCACAAGGTCACTTTGAACTGCAAGGTTGGTGGTTCAAACTCACCAGCAACTCCTTGGAAACCTTATATAGGGTCACTATGAGTCAGAACCAATTTGACAGCACTTACTAATAATATACAATAATACATGAGGGGGCTTCAAAAAACTCATGGGAAAATTCCATTATCTTTTAACTCCATTTTTCTATGAACTTTTGAAGCCCCTTGTATATCCATCATTGTAGATATTGCTGTTGTTGTTGTTAAGTGCTATTGAGTCAGGTCCGACCCATAGAGACCCTGTATAGGGTTTCCGAGGAGCAGCTGGTGAGTTTGAACCACCTTTCAGTTCAAATCAACTTTGATGGATATAGATTGATGCTGTTGTTGTTGTTAAGTGCCATTGAGTCAGCTGACTCATAGTGACATTGTATAGGGTTTCCAAGAAGCGGCTGGTGAGTTTGAGCTGCCAACCTTGTATTCCAGTGCTTAATCCCACAGCACCACACCAGGACTCCACAGATAGATAGAAAGTAATAATAAATTGTGCCACATCAGTCTGACTTTGTCTGAAAATACCCTAAGGCAGTGGTGGGGTCTCAGCACTTCTGCATCACAAACTGCTTTGGAGTACAAGGCTAGAAAACTGAGCCCAAAGAGCCCACCAGCCCCTAGGTGTGGGCAAGCTCCCATGCTCAGCCCTCACCCTTCTCAGCCTCCAATCACAGCAGATCCAAGAGGGCCCAACAGGCCATCTTAACAGCCACCTCCTCACAGACCCAGAGGTCTCCTCCTTCAACAAGCTCTGTTCTTATTTTCCAGACTGAGGGAGATAGAGCCCTTGGGCTCCATCTTGGATAAAATTAGCAAATCTTTTTCACTAAGAATCTCAGGAGGGGGCCAAGGGAGAGTACAAATAGTTGACCTGCTCTGTGGCTAACCAGAAAATTGACAGTTCAAGTCCACTGGGAGGCACCTTGAAAGAAAGGCCTAGTGATCTACTTCTTAAAAAAAATCGGTCATTGAAAACCCTTTGGAACCCAGTTCTGTGACACACACGAGGTTCTATGAGTCAGCTACTTATTTCTCTTTCTTAATGCTACTTCAAACAATTACACACACACCAACACTAGAAAAACCTGGCTGAATCATCATCAGTCATAGGCCACTAAGATGAGGTGAACTGACATGATTTCTTTAGCAAAATGTGCTAGATTAGGAGGCTGGGATGGAATGATGTAAAATTTAAAGAATTAACGTGCAATGCAATTTCCAGCCTAATGGAGCGTAACTCAGAATCAACGCCTTTGTGAAAGGGAATGGCATGGTGGGACACTTCTGGTTCCCTCCATCTAGCCCAGAGCATTGCTTACAACTCTAAGTAAAGATCTGCTGATGTTTGCTCAGAGCTCAGAAGTCTCCCCACTCTACCTCGCTGACCCAAGTCAGCCCAGAACTGTAGAAGACCACTCAGTGGCTTCCAAATCCAGCTTCAGAGTCAATCCAGTCTTCTGGTATTTAAACTTTGCACTTCATTGGTAAAGCTCACAATTTAAAAACACAGATATGATAGTAACACCAAGAAGGAACGTAGTCCTCAGAGCAATCAACCATACTTCATTATACAGTGCACTGGGGTCCTCTATGTGCCTGACCTGTCTGACTTGCTTCAATGTATGGTCCTGAACAAACCTTTACCTGTGGTTG
The DNA here is from genome assembly GCF_000296735.1 of Chrysochloris asiatica. Lineage (NCBI taxonomy): Eukaryota > Metazoa > Chordata > Mammalia > Afrosoricida > Chrysochloridae > Chrysochloris > Chrysochloris asiatica. The sequence continues at coordinate 6,367,895 of NW_006408572.1, read as the reverse complement.
GAAACAGTGAATTGCGTCTCAGGTGAATATGTGTTGGGTTGAATTGTTTCAAGGTGGCTGACTTGGGGAGGGCTGGGGGAGGCTCTTACATTAACTTTTGGCATCCTTCAAAGTCTATAGTGAGCATGGCCCTGCTGTGTGCAATGGGTGTAGAGGTGGGAGATTGATTGATTTTGTCAGAAGGAACAAACTACACATCGATTCAACCAAGTCATCCAAGCCAGAAGTCAATTCCAATTGTGAACAACTGACCCTGAAAAATTGTTTCAGAACCAGAAGGCAGAGAGTTCAAGCCACTTGACATTTCCCTGATAATGTCAAATTGGCTGCTTTCCAAATTCCATTCCACTCTGGCCAGACACTCCTACTCTTCTAGGTTTCCAGAATGGCTCTTGGTTCTGAGCCTGGTAGACCTTTTCTCAAGGTTGATGGTAAATGGAAATGTGGCCATACTTAACTTTTCAGCACCCAGGACAGTGCCTAGTAACTTTGCCAGTGCTGTCTGTTGACATCCCAGAGCTGGAGAATGGAGGACCTAAGCGTCGGTACAACAATGAAGATCAAAGACTACAACTTTCAATATGGGTTGCACCTCAATATGAAGAAAACAAAAAGTTCTCACCACTGGACCAATAAATAACATCCATACAAACAGAGAAAATATTGAAGTTGTCAAAGACTTCATTTTGCTTGGATTCACTATCAACACTCATGGAAGCAACAGCCAAGAAATCAAACAACATATTGCATTAGGCAAATCTGCTGCACAGGACCTCTTAAAGTGTTGAAGAGCAAAGATGTCAGTTTGAGGACGAAGGTGTGCCTTATCAAAGCCATGGTATTTTCAATAGCCTGATATGCATGTGAAAGCTAGACAATGAATAAGGAAGTCTTATTGATACATTTGAGTTATGGTGTTGGATAAGAATATTAAAGGCACCATGGACTGCCAGAAGAACGAACAAATCTGTGTTGAAAGAAGTACAACCAGAATACTCCTCAGAACCAGGATGGCCAGACTTTGTCTCTCATACTTCGGACATATTACCAGGAAGGACAAGTCTCTGGAGAAGGACATCATGCTTGGTAAAGTGGAGGGTCAGTGAAAAAGAAGAAGACTCCCAACCAGATGGTTTGGCACAGTGGCAGCAGCAATGGACTCAAGTGTAACTACAGTTGTGAGGATGGGGCAAGACCATGTGGTATTTTGTTCTGTTGTGCACAGGATTGCTATGGATCAGAACGGACTCAGCAGCACCTAACACCAGCAACAAAGATGAGTCACGTCTTTGATGATGAAAACAATGACACAGCAGGGAATTTGTGTTATGGAGTCCTGGTGTGGCACCTGTGGGGTAAGCTAACTGAATTGTCGGCAGTTCAAACCCACCAGCTCTTCCTTGGAAACCCTATACACGATTACATGAGTCAGAGCCAACTCAAAGGCATACAGGTAAGGGAGGACAAAGAAGCTAGATTAATGGAAACAGAACAACCAGAATGGAAATATAAGAATGTTGACACATTGTGTATATGTTCCAGAATAATATGTACGCAAAACCCCAAACCAAATCCACTGTTGTCAGATTGATAGGGTTTCTAAGGCTATAAATCTTTGGAGAAGCAGACTATCATGTCTTTCTCCCACAGACCTGCTGGTGGGTCCAAAAGGTTGCCAGTTGGGTGCTTGACCACTGTGACAACAGGGCTCAGAGCTCCTTATAATATATACGTTGTGTTGTTGTGAAGTGCCCACAAGTCGGTTCCGACCCATAGTGACCCTGTATAGGGTTTCCAAGGAGCAGTTGGTGAGCTTGAACTACCAACCTTGCAGTTCAAATGGCTTTGCAGTCTGGCGCATTAACCCACAGCACCACAACAGAAAATGAAAGCCTTATTTGCTGTGTAAAGTTTCTCCAAAATCACAATGTTGTTGTTGTTGTTGTTGTTAAGTGCCTTCGAGTCGGTTCCGACCCATAGCGACCCTGTACAGGGTTTCCGAGGCTGTAAATCTTTACAGGAGCAGAAAGCCTCATCTTTCTCCCACGGAACAGCTGGTAGTTTTTTAACTGCTGGCCTTAAGGTTCACAGCCCGATTCGTAACCACTACGCTACCAGAGCTCCTTAAAAATCACAATAGAATATTTTTAAAAAATAATAATAGAATTACTCCTATTTTACACGTGATTAACTGAAGACTCACAATCCAGGTTTGTTTAATAGTAATTTGAATGCACTCTCTTACAGCTATGTGAACTTGAGGTATCTATTGATCTCAGTTTCCTCATCTGTACAATGGGCTTAATAAGAGTACCTACCTATAAGGTTGCTATGAAGATTAAGTGACATGATGCAGGTAAAGCGCCTAGCAAGGCACTGTGTCATAAAGTATAGTCAATGAAAAACATATATTGTTTCTACTATTATCCTGGCAAAGGAGGCCTGGACCCCTCTTGGACATAGCCCATCTTGGCCAGCACGTGGACATAACAAGTGCATACACTATTTATGAACCACACCCGTCACCCACAATCTGGGGAGGCTCCTTAATTAAGAAGCAGCTCATCCTACCATCTGGCATCACGTTTCCAGTTCCTGGCCGGAGCTATAGTGTTACCACAGTTGCTGCTTTGCAGAGGAGAGCTGAGAAACATTAGCACTCTCTGAAGCCCACGCTCCCAGCCCCAGTGGGGAGCCCACCTCTCCATCTGCTGTGGGCCCTGAACTGAGCACGCACACGCAGTTATACGCAGGAGTAGTTGGGGGGATGTACGTATTTAGAATGTTCTTTCAATGACCAAGACAGAGCTGTCTGCACTACGTGCCAAAAATGTTCCCAGTGAACACCATTTCTGTCAGGCCACTAGGCCGTTTCTGGGGAACAGTGTGGAGTTTTCATGACTGTGCTCACATCTGGTGGCTACTCTGACCCTAATGGACTTGTCACACCAACGCAGGACACGGAGAAAACACTGTCACATGTTCATTGCCTGCTGCTTTCAAAGCACCTAGGGCAGGAAGATGATTTATGTAGAGGAGAAACCTGGGACATTGGGTAGGACATGTCCTACACATGCCCAGTCCTGAGAGCTGGACTTCAACATATGAGTTGCTGAGACCAGCTAACAAAGGCCCCAACTTCTCGACTTCTGAGAGTCCAGGGATGTGAGATTTGAAAATCATGGATTCGGGCAGAACTGATTTACCCACCCACCTCCACTGGCCCTATTCAAAGTCAAAGGCTCCATACTCACAGGAGAGAGGCAAGTTGGAGGGTAAGAAGGTAAATTTGACAGGATGGAACTAAGTTGTTCCCTACCTGAATGTGGTTCCAAGAAAGGAAACACACCCTCCCAAGACTCTTGCTGGGAAATCCCAGACTGAGACACGATTGCCTCATTTTAGTTCAAAATATTCCTTCCTGTGACTTGCACCTATTATCCCAGCCTCTGCCCTCTGCAGCCTCACAGAAATAAAAACACTTCATATCTGTGCTAGGAAGGATAATAACTCCCCAAATACCCACATTCTAGTTCCCAGAATATACTATAGATTTGTTGTTGTTGTTAAGTGCCGGCGGGTCAGTTCTGACCCATAGCGACACTGTATAGGGTTTCCAAGGAGCAGCTGGTGAGCTTGAACCACCGACTTTACCATTCAAATGACTTTGCAGTTGGACGCATTAGCCCACAGCGCCACACCCGGACTCCAATGGTACCTTAAATCTCACACACACACACACACACACACACACACACACACACACGCACACGAAAATAAAAAGAAGGGAGAAGAGGTTGTTAATGTGATCTGTTCAGAATCTTGAGAATGTGAGATGATCCTGGATTGTCTGGGTGGGCCCTCAATGTCATCACAAGGCTCCTTGTAACAGAAAGAGGGGAACAGGAGAGTGCGAAGAGATGCAATGATGGGTTCAGAGGTCAGTGTCATAAAATTGCTGGTTTTGAAGATGGAAGAGGGTTGTGAGTCAAAGAATGCCTTTAGAAACTGGAAAGGGGAAGGTACAGTTCTCCTCTAGAACCTCCAGAAGCAACCTGGCTTTGCTCACACCTTGATTTGAGTCTAGTGAGGTTTCTGGCCTCTAGAACTTTAAGCTAATAAATTCGTGTTTTTAGAAGCTGCCAAGTTTGTGACATTTGTTATAGTAACAATGGGAACCGAGGCACCATCTTCATAGCCGTTGCAGATACATGTGAAGCCAGTGACTGCCTCCCTGACCTCAAGTACATCCACTTGTCACTGAACGACTATCTCATTATCCATGCTCCACATTTATGACCAGAGTAGAAAAACTACCTTCTGACTGTGCACCTCAGTGACAGCTGACTGGCAGTAAGGAATGATGCCAAGGAGCGGTGAGAGTATCTGTGGTGATTAAAGTCATGTGTCAACCTGGACAGGCTGTGATGCTTGGTGGTTTGGCAGCTATGTCATGATGGAGTCATCCTCCATTTTCACATAACACTGATTTTCCCATGAAGACTTGCTCTTTGGAACCTAACCATATGGGTAAATGAGCAGTGGGTATCTCCTTTCTAGACAAAACACTCCGTTTTTCAATTGCCCTTCATAAGACCTGGTTTCCAAGCTCTAGCTGTCCTTATCATCTTGCCCTGGATACTTTCTAGTCCTCCTTGTCTAGTGGCTCCAAACAGCAGATCTAAGACTCTGTTGAGACCAGTTTAAGTCCATAAAGACTTAGGACTATGACTGTCTTGATCTGGGAACTCTACCTCTTTTTGCATTCAACATTTTAACTCTTGCATGTCTGAATTATTTTCTGCTTTAAATTTTTTGTTGATACCATGTGTTTTCAATAATGGTTGTTGCTGTGTGCCGTTGAATTGGTTCTGATTCACAGCAGCCCTCTATAGGGTTTCCCAGAGCACTGGTGGATATGAACTGTCAACCTTGTCAAAATCAAGGGACATTTTGAGATAATATGGCTATTGCTACAATAACGTGAGACACATATGTCCCAAGTGGACTCTTTTGGTAAAAATTCTGGGGTGAGCCAGCCCTATGTCTTCAGATTCATGCACGTATACGGTCTCCACAAGATGGGAGCACGTGCTACAACTGAGATAGCAGCTTCCCAAGAAACTGGAGAGACTGAATATGTTGGCAACAACTAAATCCTGAGTACTCACTCTATGAAGTATTTTAAGCCTGTTCTTCCTCTTCCTATACATATGCAGTGGAGTGTTAGAGCCCAAGTATAGTTTCTATTCCTTGCACCCACCCCCTTAGTGTTCCAACTCATCTTAGACTGTGACTCAATCACTACTCACTGTCCCTACCAGTAAGTCTAACAAATCAGCGATGGTGGTGGTGGTGGTGTGCCATGGAGTCGGTTCTGACTCATAATGACCTGGTATAGGGTTTACGAGGCTGTAAATCTTTACAGGAGCAGAAAGCCTCATCTTTCTCCTGTGAAACAGCTGGGAGTTTCAAACTGCTGATGTTGAGGTTAGCAGCCCATCTCATAGTGATAAGAAACCAAAACACGTTCCCTGCAGTAGTCTCAGCATCCAGTGTATCCTTTCAGGTTCTGCCCCCATCTGTGTGACTGAGGACCTGCCCTTCAAAGCTAACTCTTTTCTTTATACCTCAAAGACAAGCACAGGCCTTTTATATTTTAAGAGCTTTGCCCATGATCCTTGAGAAGGAATGGACAAGGAACAGCTGAGCAATGAATATGGAGACAGTGGCTCCAAAGTCTACAAAGTCCAGAGAGTGTGGGTCCTTGTCCACGGTTAAAGCTCTCTCCAAGATGACTAGCTGTCCTTGGGAGCATTTCCTTAGCTTTAATTTCTAAGATTAATTAACAGCCCTCCTCCTTCTCTGTTCCTCCCACACAGACATTATCTTTAATTGTGAGCCCCTGCCTTAACTGAAGGTATCATTCAAGCAGAACATCAAATGACTCCTTACATCTGGTGGGTAGTTTGCACTTGAGGTCCCCTGATTGAGATCTCTAAGTCACTAAAGCTATGGTCAACTCAGAACTAATCTCCTCCAGAAATCTCTTCATGGGCACCCATCAATATTCCCAGCTAATAAACACAAGCATCATTAACAGAATGTTATTAGTAAAATAACATCATTACCTTCAGTCATTAGTAAAAAACACTAAATAGAGCAGAACCAAGGATCAAGAGCTGGAGTACCCTGTAGACCCTCCTCTAGTTTGACCCCAGTCTAGTCTTGACAAGCCAACTCCCAGTCAACCCAAGATAAGTTCACCTTTCCCATAAATAGCTGGATGAGAACATACACAATGACAGAATTTAATACCAAATCTAGTTCTCAATTTCAAACTATGAACCTGATACCCAAAGATTTACTTTCATCTCCCCAAAACTGTATTGTCATTACCAAAGAAATAGAAGTCCTGGAAGAAGTGAGTGGTACCAGCAGTAGGCAAAAATGTTGACGAATATCCAGAAGATGCAAAGCCAAAAGGAGGGGACAGAGGGAAAAGTTATCCTTAAGGAAAATGATCCATACAAGGAAAAGATGGCGCCACCTGAGAAGTAGACAGAAAGGTTTTCCAACAGAGCAGGAAAAAATCCTAGACTCGAGGCAGTAGGGACCATCAGCAAGCGTGTGATGTGAAGCAAGAGGCAGAAAGGCAGAGATGTGTGTAAGCACTGTAGGCAGAACTGGCCATGTTTGTACCTCCACCCTAGTTACCATGGAGTTGACTATAAATCATGGTGACCCCATGTGTGTCAGACTAAAACTGTGCTCCATAGGGCTTTCAATGGCTGACTTTTTGGAAATAGATCTCAGTCAGACCTCTCTTCTGACTTCACCATTGGGTGAAGCTGAACCTTCAACCTTTTGCTGAGTAACTGAGTGCTTAACTGCTTGTGCCACCCAGGGAGCTTCATGATAGTACCCACAAATCATTCAGTGTAGTCTAATCTGAATGAGTGGAGAGAGGGACTTCCTGAAGTAAGCTACTGGTGTGAGCAATAAAACTAGAGAGAAGAAGGTTAACTGTAAATTTCCTCAACAAACTTGATTTAAAAGTAAAAGACCCAAAACCTTAGACTAGTATAAGAGTCCCTAAGTTATTGGATTTCACTTATTTTTATTGAGTGAGAAATGAATTTTATAGTGACCCAGAACATCACATATGCATGTTTCATAGCATAATACTTATCCCTTCCACTTGTGGTACAAGCTGGTGTTTTCTAGTCTAGTCTAGTCTGCTTCATAAAAAAAAAAAAAAAAAAAAAGACGCTAGCCACAGCCCACTAAAGTGATTTACTGCCCCACCCTTCAGGTCTCCATGATAACTCCACCACTATCTTACACAGACACCTCTAAGAGCCAAGGATGGGAGCAGGGATAGCGGTAGGAAAGAGTCAAATGCAGCGAGAGGTATTAGGTTTCAGGGATTCATTCAGAGCTCCAAGAATTCCTGGCATTCCTCAGTAGAGGATGCAAGCAAGCCAAGGACATGGGCTTGGCCACCCGTCTGCTGCAAGAGACACCCCTACTTGCTAATCTTCTCCCAGCAAATATGTAAAAAGCTTTATAGAAATAAAAAAGAAATTCAAATGTCCTAACAGGAAAAGGGACTGTTTTAATTATCTGGTGCAGATATAACAGAAATACTCCAAGTGGATGGCTTCAGCAATTAGAAACTTGTTCTCTCATAGATTGGGAGGTTAGAAGCCAGAATTCAGAACACCAGCTCTAGAGAAAGCCTTTCTTTCTCTGTTGGTTCTGGGGGAAGGTCTTCGTCCCTTTTCAGCATCTGGGGCTCAGCATTCTTCAGAGGTCTTTATGAGTTTTGTCAGCCTTTTAAGTCTTCCTTCCCCTGGGCCAAAGAGGTTCTCAGCACAGGGATCCTGGGTCCAGAGGACATGCTCCACCTCTGTCTTGGCGACAGTTCTCTCTGTTTATGCTTGCTTCTCTCTCCTTTTATCTCTTGTAAGATAAAGCATGATCCAAGCCACACTCCAGGGAAGCTTCCCTTACTCTGGATCAGGTCTGTGACCATAGTACTAATCCCCCTACAGCCCACTGACTGGTCACATTAGATCACATCATGAGGGATGATTACATAACAGCCGAACTACCGAGAATCATGAACCAGCCAAGTTAACACATGTGTGTGGAGGGGTGGGGGAGCACAATTCAATCCATGACAGACAAGTGCCAAGAGCAAACATTGGCAAGTCACAAAAATGACAAAAAGTGTAAAAAGGTCTGGTTTATATGAATATGATGTGAGTGTTCCTCTACCCTAGCATTCAAGGACCATTTCTGTCTGCAGGGATAAGAACTGGAGAGATAAGGAAATCTCTTTTAAGAAGTGTCTTTCAAAGTGATGAGTTAGTGCCCCTTTAATGCTCTTTGAGAGACGCAAGTAAAGCCTGCTATTCCTTTTTAATTACTTTGGGCTCCTTGCCTGTGTTTCTCTGATTAAGCTGCTTCACACTGGGCCATGGGGCCTTGGCTGTTGTGTAGGGTACACAGAAGGAGAAGTTTGACTTCCCAAGATGTCAAAGGAATGCAGAACGCAACAACACTGAGAAGTCATTTGAACCTACCAGATTGCAAAATGCAGTAATGCCAGTGTTGGCAGGGTTGTAAATGGTACAAACTTTCCCAAGTACAACCTGTTGTTATGCAGTAAAATCTAAAACACCCTTGCCCCCGGCTCAGTGGTTCCACACTTAGTAGTTTATGGGGAATAAGTGGAAAAGCACTTCTATTTACCAGAATGTAAAAAGCCGAAAGCAACCTAAGTGCCCATCACTATCATTTACGTACCGCTCACGGTGTAGCAGACACACACAGAGCATTTAAAGGCTTCGTTTTCGTTCATGCTCACATCATCTCTATGGGATATGTGTGGTTATCTGCACTTTAGAGCTGAAGAAATTAAGACTCAGCAAGCTGAAGTGACAAGTCCAAAGTCACAGCAGGAATGCTTGAGTACAAGCTTGCTGTCTACTTAGACTGAATATAGCCACACAACAACCTCCTATAGACATGTTTCAAGGCGTTCATGACTCAAGGACTTATTGAGTGCCCACCAGTCTTGTAGATACTGAGAACACAAGGCTCTTACACCAGACAAAACCCCCTGCCCTCGAGGAGCTTATAATTGAACGCATTGGGATGGGAAGATGACGGGGATAGCAAGACATGAGAAAAAAACAGGTCAAGTAATAGAACAGTATGTTTAATGTCAGACAGTACTGAGAGACAGTCCATGAGAGAATTCTCACCTTCCATGTGGGAGGTTCCCAGCCAAGGCACATCCTGTGAAGAGCCCATTCATCTGTCAGTAATGGTGGCACTGTGGGTCAATGCGTTGGACTGCAAAGTCACTTGAACCGTAAGGTTGGTGGTTCAAGCTCACTAGGCACTCCTCAGAAATCCTATGCAGGGTCTCTATGGGTCAGAACTGAATCAACAGCACTTACAACAACAACATGATGCTGAAGAGATTTCAGTGCAACTTCCAGACTAAGGCAAACTAAAAGGAAAGTTCTGGAGAACTACTTCAGGAAATCAACCAATGAAAACCTTATAGATCATGGTGGTGGTGGTGGTGGTATGCTCTCGAGTTGGTTCTGACTCATAGCGACCCTGCATAGGGTTTCTGAGACTGTAAATCTTTCTCCCATGGAACAGATGGTAGTTTTGAACTGTTGACGTTGAAGTTAGCAGCCTGATTCGTAATTGTTGTCGTTGTTGTCAGGTGCCATCGAGTTGGAACCGACTCATAATGACCCCATGCACAGCAGAACGAAACAATGTCTGATTCCGGGCCAACCTCATTACCACATCATTGACTCCATCACTGATGCCACCTGGCCGATCCATCTCATTGGGGGTCTTCCTCTTTTTCTCTGACCCTCCATCTTACCCAGCATGACATCCTTCTACAGCGACTGTTCTCTCCTGACAATATGTCCAAAGTATGAGAGACGAAGCTTAGCCATCCTGGCCTCCAAGGAGCACTCTGGCTGCACTTCTTCCAAAACAGATAACTCATAACCACCCAACATATGACAGAATGAAACACTGTCTGGTCCTGCACCAGACTCACAACTGTTGTTACGTTTGAACACATTGCTACTGCCTTGTGTCAGTCTAGTTTGTTGGGGTCTTCCTCTTTTTCCCTGATCCTGTATTTTACCAAGCATGATGTCCTTCCCCAGAGATTGATCCCTCCAGATGACATGTCTGAATTATGAGACATGAAGTCTCCCATTCTGGCTTTTAAGGAGCATTCTGACCACACTTCTTCCAACACAGATTTGTTTACTCTTCTGGCAGTCCATGGTATTTTTAATATTCTTCTCCAGCATCATAATTCAAATGCATCAATTCTTCTATGGTCTTCCTTATTCATTGTCCAACTATCACATGTGTCTGAGGCTACTGAAAATACCATGACTTGAGTCAAACCCATTTTAGTCCTCAACCTACTATCTTTGCTCTTTGAACACTTTAAAGATGTCTCTTGCAGCAGATTTGCCTAATGCAATATGTTGTTTGATTTCTTGACTGCTTGAGTGTTGACAGTGGATCCAAGCAAATTGAAGTCCTTGACAATTTCAATATTTATTCCTTTTATCATGATGTTATTTATTGGTCCAGCTGTGAGGATCTTTTTTTCTTTACATTGAGGTGCAATCCATACTGAAGACTGTGATTGGAATGTGAAAGTTGGAAACAAAGAGGAAGGATTAGTGGTTGGAAGATATGGCATTGGTGGTAGAAACGATGCTGGAGATGGCATGATGGAATTTTGCAAGATCAATGATTAATTCATTGCAAATATCTTTTTTCATTAGCATAAATGACAACTATATACCTGGGTTTCATCAGATGGAATACACATATATAATACAATCCATTTATACATTCAGGTGATATTTATTGAACAAGGCACTGTGCTAGGTCCTTCATTGGAATGCGAGATCTGAAAGGTCAGGGACTGATTTGTTACTGTCTCTTAATTTACAGGTCCAGCTCTTGAGCAGACACAGAGCATGTACATTAGAGATGTTTGTTGATTGAATGAGTGAGCTAAATACAGGATGTGGAATGCTTTGGAGCAAGGTATTTCTTTTCTCTTTTTAATAGAACTATTCTTTAAAATTCTTATTGCAAACATAACATTCTTGAAAGAGAAAAACTAAAGCCGCTTAGAAGTTTAGTAAATTAAATTCCTCCCCACACACAAATACTCCCCCCACCTCTTTACAACTAATCCCTGACCCTTTGATGTACAATTTCCAGACTCCCAACCATAATTCCCAAAGGTCTCCTCCGTTATTCTCTGCCACCATGTCCTATTCATTCACTCTCAACAATTATCAAATTGTAGGATTACTTTGTTTATTTATTGGATTACTTGTTCGTTGTCTGAATCATTCTTTGAGAAAATAACTTTCACACCTAAACTAAAGAGCAAAGAAAATCAGCTTCACTCTGTATAGTTAGCAGCTAAGTCTTGAGGCTGAGATATGGACATTCTTTTCAACTAAGAAATAACAAAACAAAGGATAATTCTAGTCCTCCATCACTGTGTTCCTCTCTGCCTCCTCTACACACACACACATGCACACACACAAAGTCTGCTCTTCAATGTTGTGGATCATGTGTATCCTTGAAGCTCTGGTCTAGAAAACTCCATTTTTATATCTGTTTCATGAGTCTATGTATCAGTCTTTCTGTTCCTAGAATTTTAGAGGTGATATGACAGCCAACAAAATTAAAGCCCAAGTTCTTGGCCCTGAAAGACCCCAGGCTAAGACCAGGGCCCCTCGCCCCCAAAGTAGCAGAGATCCAGGTGCAGATAAATGTGAATCCATGAGACACGGGTAGATGTGTTTGCTCAAGATGTGAGAGAGAAACACAATTAAAAAGGCATTAGTTGTGCTTTTGTGTCGACTTATGTTCTTAAAACTAATTATTTGTTCATTAAGTCTCCCAGCCGTCACCAGAGTCTTTGTCACATGGAAATAGCTGATGAGCTTGACTTGTGGGTATGAAATGAAAGGCTGAGCAGAAATGAAACAGGTTCACCGTTATGAACAGTGTTCCTTCCTGAAGTAATGACAACCAGCACTTTTATTTAGACTTGTAAACTTTAGGGCTAGAAATGAGAGCACTCATACATAACTCCTGGCTTGCTAATCAACTCTTTGTAAGGTGAAAATGAGACGGAAGCTTTATCATCCTTTACTTTTGCAGGTATCTTCTTGGTGTGCTTCCAATTATAGCCCTTCGACTATTCTAGAAAAGTGGGATCACAAATGGTAGATTAATCACAGTTATTTCCCCTCTCTCCTGACATTCCCATTTAAATAAAAGTGAAAGGCTCATAAAAGGTATAAAGCCATTTTGATAAAGACAAGAGAATGAGGACCATCAGCAGACAAGAGGTACAAGTAAATCTCTGACAGATGGAAAGTGGATGGATGGACATGGGATAACAAATGAAGCAATGCAGAGGAAGCCACACCGAAGACTGTGTGAGGAAATATACTACCCTGTAGCAGGGACACAGAAACTTCAGATGCTGACGTGAATTACAAATGGGGTTGAATGTGAAGTGTTGGTGGATTTTCCACAAACAAAAATTCTGAACCTGCTTTGGAGCAAAACCGATACAAGGTAAATTGTTGAAAGTTCAGTCTAAAGGGAAATTGGTAGCTCCATGTAGTAGTTAGTCATCGCGGCATAACAAATTACCCCAACAACTAGCAGCTTACAACAATGAACACGTGTTACCTTGCTGTTTCTATCAGTCAGGAATGTGAGAGTAGCTTAGCTGGGTAGTTCTGGCTCAGGGATTGGTCAAGATGCCATCCAGGGCGCCAGTTATTTGAAGTTGTTAAAAATATTACCGAGATAGCTCACTGACATGGCTCTTGGCAGGAGGCCTCAGTTCCTCATTTAGACTTTCCATTGGGATGCTTGAGTGTCCTCATGACATGGCAAGTGACTTATCCCAGGGAATGATCCATGAGGAAGAACAAAGAGGAAATTTTTGTGACCTACTGTTGGAAATCATACGCAATCACTAAACCCAATCTTCACTCGAGTAAAGAGACATTAAGCTCCATCTCTTAAAGGAAAGAACGTAAAACATTATGTAAATATATTTTTAAACCACCATATTCCAGACAAAAATATCTCAACTTTCTGGTATTTAGGGATCTTCCATATAGGTATATATATTTAAGTTTTTATTGTGAATTGAGTGTACGTTTACAGGGCAGATCATCAGTTTTACATTCAACAAACCATATACTTTGTTTCATTACAATGACCACAATCCCCTCCATATACCATCAGTCAACAGTATTTCTCTTTATTCATTTTAGCTCTTTTTTTTTTTTCCAAACACTCAGGCATATATAACAATTTGTACCACAAAAGGGCACATTCTATAAGCCTGCCTCCTGGCCGCTAGCTCTCAGTCCCTCACTTCCCATGAGTCTAGAGTCCTCAGCTGCTCCTTCTCTCCATGTCCCCATCTCTGTCTCCATCTCTGGTGTCACTGCTTTTCTGCATAAGGTCTCACATTCCTTTTGTGCTCTTCTCCCTTGATGGTCCTAGGGGCCTCTGTCATATAGGCATAGTAACTGTACACCAGAATCTACTTTCATGGTTAGATTTCATTTCTTTTGTCTGAATAAAATCTGGGCCCATTTAGGACTCAGTGTTCACCAAGGACAGTGTTGTTGTTGTTGTTGTTACAGCTGTATAGCGGCCTGGTATGCGGTTTCTGAGGAGCAGCTGGTGAGCTTGAACCATCGACCTTGAGGTTCAAACTGACCTTGCAGTCCAGCGCATCAACCCACAAGCATCACACCAGGAGTCCAAGGGTAGTATAGCTTATGTGAAAGATTTCTTCTTCCCTGGCAAAGGCGAGCCAAGGTCCTCCTAGCTGTGCTCTTCAGAGAACAGGATGTATAAATCCTTTGAGAGTTTCTCAACAACTTTACTGGCTTCTGGGTTCTGGGAGAGAGGCATTAGAGGAGGAAACCTGAGAATGCTCTGAATACCCAGGTCCCCCACTTCAGGGGTTCCTCTGGTCCCCCACTTCTTTTAGAAACCCTTCTGTCATTATGCAGGGCACGATCGTCCTCATTTTCTTAGTCTAAGAATTCCCAGTCATATTCTCGGGCCTGTGTTTTCAAAGCCAGCGTTTATTTATATTTTTAGTCCAAGTCTATGTATCCTAGAGAGAAATTTCACAACTGGTAAGGAAGGCTTTATGACTAGTGTTTTAAATAAATAAATAATTTCTCTCTTTACCAAATTTTCTTTTTTCAGATGAATAAAAAAATAGAACTGGGAGAGGTGAAGTCCCATGCTCCAGATCACAAAGTTGGGATCAGATTCAGGACCACAGCCTCGCTGCAAGTTTCCACATCTCCTCTTTTCTGCACAAGGAACGGGGGGTGGGGTGGGGTGTGTGTGTGTGTGTGGCTCATCTTTGCAACATTCTTTACCACTTTACTCAAGTTCAAGATCTCCCCGTTTTGTCTGCAGGTCGTAATTTCTGATAGAGAGAATCTATTGGCTTAGCTCAGCTCAACTGTCCCTCCGCCTTGGACCAATCAGCTGTGGCCAGAGCTGCTGAGGCATCATGGAGGTCACGCATACGAAAAAGAGAAAATGTGTAAGTTAGAAGACCATCCCAAGAGGGTTCTGCTAATGACGAACAAAATTGTATCAGGCAGGACTCGTTGACTTCATATAGCTATGTACACTAGCATTTATAGAATTGTCATAATATTTCACCAAAGGGACTCTGATTCCCCACCCTGAACAAAACCCCTTTGAACCAAGACCGGAAAATAGAAATACATTTCCTCTTTCCCTGGGCTCAGTCGTGGGCTGGTGACTTGGCAAATAGCCCGTCACATTCGGTCATCTTGGACATTTTTCCTACCCAGCGAGCCTTTACCCAAAAGGACTCGAAAACATTTCTCAAAATGTTCTGCTCAAACAAGCATATGACAAAACAGCTTGTCAGTTTGTCTCTTCCTTGCCGAAATGAGACCATGGTGTCAAAATCCAGTCCTTTATTCATTTAGAAACAATCTGATAATGGAGCGCTAGTTTTATTTCCCGGGAAAATCAGCTGCTTCGTGACTGGCGAAGCTCCCTATAACCCCGAGAAGAGGCGTAATTATCTTCTCAAGCGTCAATCCCTTGTGGATCCCCTAATTAATTGTAAAATATAGATGAGAGCTGTTCAAAAAGTGAGTTTACAAGGTTAATCACCGGCATAGTATGCCTACGCAACCATCCGTCGTGCCAGTGGGGCAGTTTTGTTGGGTGCATCTGATAGAGTATAACTGAAGATCTCTTTTTTTTTCCCCAAGTCCCTCCTCTCTGTCAGTTGCACGAGTTGAAAGAAAAGGTTGGAAAGTTATTTCTACTTTTGGCAGACTAGGTTTTCAGGTGTAGTGATGTTATGAAGGGAAATCTGCTGTCTGTGATGGTGTGCGTGTTGTGCCTGTAACTTAACATGACACACTCACATGGGTGCAATCAGAAATGCATGCTTACACAGGATGTATGTGTGTGGCTACACATACATGCATGTGTGCTTTTCTGCATATGCACACATGGACACCAATGTTAAATAAAGAGCATTAACTGGCATCAAAGTCTGGAGAACTGGCTTCAAGTCTCAGACCTCTAACCTTGAGTATTTTCTTTCCTGACGACAGTCTGCACACACAGACATGGAAACGTTCACAGTTTCCTACTGAGATGAGGAGTACAAAAGGTTAACGTTCATGGCTGCTAACTGAAAGGTCGTAGGTTCAAGTTTACCCAGAGATGCAACTTACTTCCAAACTCAGCCATTGAAAACCCTGAAGGGCAGTCCTACCCTGAGCTGTATGGATGATAACTGATACACCTCCCATCCAAGACTTAAACTACCGCAGTAGGGGCACTGTTCAATGGGTCTGTGCATTATTTGTGAACAGAATTCTACTGTTGATAAGAAATTTCCATACCTAGACAGCTGTGTGTTGTTGTCGTTTTTAGGTGCCATCGAATAAGTTCTAACTCGCAGCGACACTAAGTACAACAGAACTTAACTCTGCCTGGTCCCGCAACTTCCTCACAATTGTTATGTTTCAGCCAATTGTTGCAACTGTTGTGGCAATCCTGTGAGGGTCTTCCTCTTGTTTGCTGACCCTCTAAGTTACCAAGTATCTTAGTTCTCCAGTGCTGCTGCCGCAGACCTACTCTGGCAAACAGAAATGTATTCTCTCCCAGGTTAACAGGTTAGACATCCGAATGCAGAGTCCCTCTTCGTGGGCTCTGGGGAATGAGGTTCTCATCTCCTTCAGCAGCTGTAGGCCCAGGCTTCTTGGCATCAGCCTCTCTCTGGATTACGAGCTTCACAATGCAGGGACCCCAAGCCCAAAGGAGGCATTCCATTCCCAGCTCTTTTTCTTGGTGATAGTAGGTCTGCCTGCGCTCTGCTTGCTTGTTTAATCTCTTTTAGATCTCAAAAGAGATTGACTCAGATACCGCCTAATCCTGTAGACACATGCAGCCTCATTCACGTCATAAAAATGAGGGTTTACAACACATAGGATAATCACATCAGAGCAGGGCTGATCATATCAGATCACGTTTTGGGGGGATGATGACATCATATTAGATCTCATCATGGAGGTGATTGTTGTTGTTGTTGCTAAAGTTCTGACTCATAGCAACCCTGTACAGGGGTTCCGAGGAGCTGATGAGCTTGAACTACTGACCTTGAGGTTCAAACTGCCTTTGTAGTCCAGTGCATTAACCCACAGCGCCACACCAGGACTCCATGGAAGGGATTACTATATTTTAGTTACTAAACCACTGAGAATCCTGGCCTAGCCACGTTAACACAAAGCCTTAACCATCACACCAAACATGATGTCTTTCTCCAGGGCTGGGTCCCATTATGATAACTTGTCTAAAGTATGTGAGAGGAAGTCTCCCCATCTTTATTTGTTAAAGAACATTCTGGCTGTACTTCTTCCAAGACAGATTTGCTTGTTTTTCCAGTGGTCTGTGGGGTATTTAAGTTTCTTTGCCAACACCATAATTCAAAGGCATCAATTCTTCAGTCTTCCATATTCATTATCCACCATGCATATGAGATGATTGAAAATACTATGGGGTCAGGTGCACCTTACCTTAGCCTTCAAAGTGACATCTTTGCTTTCTAACACTTCAAAGAGATCGTTTGCTGTAGATTTGTTCAATGCGATACATTATTTGATTTCTTAACCGATACTTCCATGGGCATTGATTTTGGATGGAAGTAAAATGAAATCCTTGACAACTTCCATCTTTTTTCCATGTATCATGAAGTTATGCATTGGTCCAGTTGTGAGGAATTTTGTTTCCTATCTTGAGATATAATCCATACTGAAGATATCAGTCTTTGATCTACAATAGTTGGTGCTTCAAGTCCACTTGGTTCTCAGTAAGTAAGGTTCTGTCATCTGCATATCATAGGTTGTTAATGAGACTTTCTCTAATCCTGATACAGCTTTCTTCTTCAGATAGTCCAGTTTCTCAGAGTGTTTGCTCAGCATACAGATTGAATAAGTATGGGGAAGGTATACAACCCTGACGCATATCTTTCTGATTTTAAACCACATGGTATCTGTATGCAAATGGAGGTTCCGAGAGGATGAGTGATTTGTCTCACATCGAACAGCCAAAAAGTGAGAGAGTCACTCTTGCTCCTCCTACTGTGTCTGTTAAGACTGGAAAGAAATGTGGAGCTCATCTTGTCCAGCCCTCTCATTACCCTTGTTCATGATGGTTTGTACTATAGTAAGGAAGTTCCTTATAATCGTTCCTTTGTTACCACCATCATATTTCTCTCCTCCAAAAAGGAGAGCAGCCAGAGAGATTATTTTGACATATTTCCTGAAGACGCTGTTTCTAAAGCACTTGCCTGATAAAAATGATATATTTATTTGGGACCGCCAAGAGCTTGCTGAAATGAGGAATTTATCTGCATAGCTTTTGTTATTAAAGTAATTCTTCTTGTTTATTTCCTTCTAAGCTACTGATTCCATCTATAATACATGAGTTTCAGGTAATAGAAATTTTTCATGCAAGTAAATATTTTAATAACAACATTATGGTCTTGATTCGGAGTGTTGCAGGCAATCGCCTGGCGTCCTGAATGAGCACATCACTGGGAGGCGAGGGACCTGGGTTCTTGTGCCCACTCTGCTTCTGTGACCTTGGGCAAAGTCCTGCCCTCTCTGGACCTCATACTCCTTCTCTGAAAACTGGTGGCTGTCACGTGCCCTCCCTGACTCACAGGGACCACGGCTAAGACCAGATATGGTGACAGCTCTGAAGGTTCTTTGAGACTAGCTGCAGGCTTTTCTATGGGCAAGGTAGACATGGGGTATTCTCTAGAGTATATGCCTACTGCTATAACAGCGGAGTCCCTGGGTGGTGCATGTATTTAGTGGGCTCAGCTGCTAACTGAAAGGTTGGAAGTTCGAGTCCACCCACAAGTGTCGCTGAAGAAAGACCTGGTGATCTCCTTCCAAATAATCAGCCATTGAAATGGAGCACTGTAGTGTGGACAACAATACCACTCTGATACTCATGCTGTTGCTGTGAGTCAGGGTTGACTCCATGGCAACTGGTTTTGGTTTTGGCTGTTACAGAAAAGCAGCATCTTAAATCGTTGCCATTGTAAGGCAAGTCAGTTCTAACCCATAGCAACCCTGCGCACAACACAACAAAACACTGCCCGGTCCCAATCCATCTTCCCAATCATTAAGCTTGAGCCCACTGCTGTTGCCACTGTGTCATCTCATTGGGGGGGTCTTCTTCTTTTGTGATGAGCCTCCACTTTACAAAACATGGTGTCCTTCTCCAGGGACAAGCCCCTCTGATAACATGTCTGAAATATGAGAGACAAAATCTCACCATCCCAGCTTCTAAGGAACATTCTGTCTGTACTTCTTCCAATACAGATTTATTTGTTCTTCTGGCAGTCCATGGTACTTTCAATAGAGAGTTATTGTCTCCCACAAAGGCAGGTGGGCATCTGGAGAGGGTAAACGGCCCCCTCCTTGTCTCCCAGTCCAGTCGGTGCTGCCATCCTCAACAGGGGACTCCCATCTCTGCTGTGGGAGGGTCTGCCACAGTCACAACCATTCCCCACCTAGGAGGAGGGGGCCAGCGGGAGCCCAGACCTGGTGGCTTTGTGAGTAAGGCGATAACTAAGGAGCTGCACTTAACCACTTCTGTTGGTGTCTCAATGACCCAAACACAGTCTCACGGGACCCTCGGCTTCCTTAAGTGCAAGGAAGACCTGACAGTGTAGTGTCAGCTGGGTGACCAAGTGCCCAGCTGATGAATAGGAGAAGGAGACAATGCATCTGGGGGCACATAGCATTATGGGGGGAAATGACCACTCTTATCACTGCCCATAGTTATGGAAATAAACAAACAAGTGGATTCACCCCAGGCCTGCACACATTTCCCACGTCCTACGCTCACACCCACGCGCCTGCTCCCTACGCTCACACTCATGAACACCTATCGCAACCTCATACTATTGTACTCATACACGGCTGCAAAGAGAGACTGGCTAGCGTAAGCAAGATGATGAAAGAAAAACACTTTGTACCTGTGCCTTCCGGGGTGGCCCAAGAAAGATGATGGAAGCATGGGCCTGAGGTTGGAATGAGGTTCAGTTACGTTTCTATCCCTGGAAGAAGTAAGGTGTTATGGGTTGGATTTTACTCACACACACAAGAAAGATCTGTTGAAGTCCTATGAATGTGACCTAGAATCTTTGAAGACGAGCTGGGTGGGTCCCGTCTGAGTGCTGTTTTTATAAAGGAGTAACGCAGACACCGAACAGAAGAAGGGAACTATATGATGCTTCAGCTACACGCCAAGGAGCTCCTGGACCTACCAGAGCTAGGAGACAGCCATGATGCTCCAACACCCTGATCCTGGACCAACACTCTGATCCTGGACCACTGGCCTGCAGAACTCTGAGACACTACATTTTTGTAACAAGCCATGTAGCACATGATAATTTGTTACGCAGCCCAGAAAACTCAGAAGGTGTGGTAAGAACAGAGAGGGACCCACAAAGGAAAGACTGAATATACTAAAGCTCGGTGACTCAGACTTATCTGCATATACCTCCTGATAGATGCATCGCCGCCTCTCCTGTCCACCAAACTGACAGCCATTCGCTGCTCTTTCCCCAGATGAGGCTGCCTCCACCTCTTCAACCTCCACCAAAGCATGCTAACTCACACACTGACTGAAGGCAACACCCTCTAACAGCATGTATCCTGTTTAACCAATGCTTGGTGCCCCAAACAAGAGAATTTAGGCTAACTCCAAGTCCTGACCCCATCTAACTTTTCCAAACCCTGCAGCCTCTGAGTCAATTTCAACTCACAGCAAACCGCTAGGACTGTTCCATAGGGCCTCAGAGACTGTACGTCTTTATGGGAACAGACAGCCTGATCTTGTTCCCTAGGAGTGGCTGGTGGATTTGAGCCCATGACCTCTTGGTTAGCAGACCAACCCTTAACCCATTGTGCCACCAAGACCCCACCCAGCTCTCTCCCTGCTACAAAGCCAGGAGAGATTATGGTTGGTTGGTGCAGTCACCTTCCAACCAGGTCCCAGGTCCCAGCACACAGGCCAGGAAAAAGGTCAGAGGCTTCCCTAGGGTTGCAAGAAATCTGAAGTCTGGCGTGATAACATGGGAGAGACTTAACTAGTACATGTGCCACTTCTCCGAGGCACTCATTAGAAATAAAGAAATGAGGAGTTACTGTCGACTTGACCCCATGTGTTTCAGAGTAGAATTGGAAGTAGATGACCAGGCCTTTCTTCTGAGGGATATCTGGGTGAACTTGAACCTATAAACTTTCAGATAGCAGCCAGCTACCTTAACAATTTACACCACCCAAGGACTCCAGCAAAGACACAGTCTCTTCCAATACAGATCAGCCTCCAGAATTCACTATTTCCCCTCAACATATATTAACCACTCTTGTGTATTCAGATCACTCACAATTATTTATCAAAATCACTTTTTTCTCATTATTTCCTGCTGAGAGTGTGAGATTATATAAATTCATGTTGCAGCTGTCATGAAATCCAACAACATCACAAAGGAAGAGAAATTAACCCCTGCTTATTAGGAAATATTCTGATGAACTCTCTAGGAGAAAGCAATTTATTTATTAGGTTAAATTTATTTTGATGTCACATGAAGACATTGGTCTTGTGATGTATCATACCAAAGTGGCGTTATCAGCTCTTTTACTACAGAGGACTTGGCACCAACAGTTGAGCTGATGTCTATTTAAAATGTATTTACCAAGAACATAGCTGATTCCAGCCAGAATCGGGGATTGGAACTCACACTTTCCTTTTCTGGGAGACAGGAGCTCTGAGTAAATAATAATAACTAACATTGATTAGACATTCTCAGTTCTAGGTGACAGCGGCTGTGTCCAGCAACTTACATACAAGCAAATGTCATTTCTTACCTGGACCATCACGTCTTTTCCTCTCCCATTTCCATGCAGCCCTGCATCTGAGCCCACCCATCTTTCATGGTGCACCCAGAGTGAGTCTTTGGAATCCAGATCTGGTTTGGTTCCCTCCTACCACAGTGCCTTTGCACAAGCTCTTTCAACTGTCTGAAATTCCATTCCTTCTCCTCTTTACCTTCCTACTCATCTTTCACCTTCAAGACCCATTTCATGGAAAGCAAAATCCAAAGTCCTTACACTGGACTAAGGGTATTTATTGTCCTAAACAAGGACATTCTTGAGAGTGACCAAGGTTTCTACTAACAACTGCAACAGAGTAATAGGTATAAACTGAGACTATCCCAGGCAAACTAGGACAGGGTCACCTTCCCTATCATGTATTCATGGCCTGGCCTTCTGCCACCTCTCTGACTTCATTGCCTACCACATCTTCCCTCAATTACCTAGCTCCATCTTCCTGGCCTCATTGCTGTTCCTCAGCCATGCCAGGAAGGCTCTCCTCTTAGGTTTGGTGGGGGACAGGCAGCAACAGAATCATCCAGTGCTGGCTGCTCTCACTGACCACCTGAAAGTCAGCAGAGCATACTCACTTATCTCCTTCACACCACTGTTTGAATGTCATCTTCTCAAAGGAATTCAGCTGACTGCCCTGGTGATGACTTTCATCAGTAGACAGAGCTGCATCATGGTTACATTATAGACGTCAACCAGCTCGTATCCCAAATGTCTGAAATACTAGCATGGTCACCAGTTTGATACACTGATTCATGGAGCCTCCTCTAAGCTAGATGTGCAATGCTGGAGGGCAGCTCTGGTCTCAGGAGAAGACCCCATACTAAATGATTCAGCATGGCATTATTCATCTGTCCTTATATTGCTACCTGTCCCCCAGTATGCTGAGGAAACCTGGCTGATGAACAATGCCCCAAGTCACAGAGCAAATCCTTGTCAAATATCTGCCACCACAGATGACAACCTGAGCAACTCAGCCAAGTAGCAGAAAGGAATCTCTATGTTTCTGGGAGCAGAGGTCTTTTCATCTTCCTGAACCCTAAGCTCCAGTAGGGTCATAATCCATGATGGGGTGTGTGTTTATTTTCCACTTCTCGCTCAGAGAAAAAAGAAATCTTCCTCTCCATGTATTCAGTGTTTGAATGCAACCTCCCTCCCACCACCTCCACTCCACAGCCATGAGGCGCCTTCTGTGAGCCCAGAAGAGGCGAGACCCATAGCTCTCATACAGAGTTCACACCATGCAGCCGTGACATGAACAACACATCTACAATTAGCTAATGTGCATCATTTTCAGCAGAAAATGAAGCATGAAATATGCAAAAATAATGAGCCCTTCACTGAAATTCTGGTAGCTGCCACAGGGTAACCAATTGGAATAGCAGTGGCAATTCTAAGGAGGAAATCCATTAGTAAGGACAATATTGAAATCGTTATGTATAGACCCCAGAACTCACTTGGTAATTAATTTGGTCGATAAACATGGTATTAATTCTCCCACAGTGTATAACTTAAATGAGGCTTTTATTGAAATATTGGGCCCACTTTCAGAATTTGCAGCTAAACCAAGAAGCAGGGCCATTGGCAATGTCATGGAGGTCAACACCAAAGCCAGGTTGAATGACAAGCTGGAGTGGACAAGCTGGCCTTATAGACCCAGAGGAAATAATTACGTCACCAGGGCTTCTGACTCAACAAGGACCCCAGTAACAGGCACTGACTCGGATGCCTGCTGTCCAACATGTCCCAACTTCCAATGGCTCTGCTTAGAAGTTATGGTGTTAATTACTAGTCTTCCCACACCCATCGGTGGATTTCCATCTTTCCAGCCTTGGCCTCCTCTAGATAGTACGGGAGAGTGATTGAACGTGCAGGTTTTGGCATCAGACCCAAGTTCGAATCCCAGCTCAGCTGCTTACCAGTTCTTTGACCTTCAGCTATGGGTGCCCCATTTTCTGTGACTAATAAAAGCTCCTACTCCTAGGGGTAAGGAGCTCTGGTAGCGTAGTGGTTACGAATCGGGCTGCAAACCTTAAGGTCAGTGGTTCGAAACTACCAGCCGCTCCGCGGAAGAAAGATGAGGCTTTCTACTCCCGTAAAGATTTACAGCCTCGGAAACCCTGTACAGGGTCGCTATGGGTCGGAACCGACTTGACGGCACTTAACAACAACAACAACAACAACAACAACAACTCCTAGGGGTGAAGGAGTTCCGGTATTGTTAGGCATTGGGTTGCTAACCTCAAGGTCAGCAGTTCGAAACTACCAGCTATTCTGCAAGAGAAAGATGAGGCTTTCTGCTCCGTAAAGATTTACAGTCTTGGAAGCCCTGTACAGGGTCTGTATGAGATGGTACTGATTCCACGACACTTAACCACCAATCACCACTCCTAGGTGCTAAGGACTCAGGAGTAGTTCAGAATGACAGCTCACTCCATTGGATGCTTTGGTACCCATTTCTTTCCTTCAAGGATCCTCAGATATATACAAAGGTTTAGAGTCAGAATAGACTGAAAATGGGTGCACCTCTGGTTCACACTGGTACTCCCCTGTCTGGGAATCACCCAATATCTGGTGGCTGTTGTTGTTGTTAGTTGCCAACAAGTTGATTCTGACTCATAGTGACTTTATCCACAACAAAACAAAACACTGCCCGGTCCTGGGCCATCTTTGAGTCTATTGCTGCTGCTACTGTGCCAATCCATCTTGTTGAGAGTTTTTCTCTTTTCACTGACCCTCCTCTTTACCGAACATGACGTCCTTCTCCAGGGTCTGGTCCCTCCTTACAATATGTCGGAAGTATGAGAGACGAAATCTCACCATCCTGGTTTCAAAGGAGAAATGTGGTTGTACTTTTTCCAATACACATTTTTTTTTTCCTAGCAGTCCATGGTACTTTTAATATTTTTCTCCAACACCATAGCTCAAATGCATCAATTCTCCTGCGATCATCTTTATTCACTGTCCAGCTTTCGCATGCATATGAGCTTATTGAAAATACCATGGCTTGGGTCAGGCACACCTTAGTCCTCAAACTGATATCTTTGCTCTTGAATATTTAAGGGGTTCTCAATGGTCTTCAGGGTCCACACTCCACTCGGTTATGGATGATTGACACAGGTATGGACATTTGACCCAAGCTGAGCCAATCAAATTCTCCCTCCTTCCCAAGAAGTTGAAATTAAATGGAGATGCTGAGTTAATACAGGCTCCATCCCACAGAGAAACTGCAGCCTCTATTGGAGCAGACAAACTGTGAGGAAATATCTTGGAATCTGCTTTTGTGATGCACCCAATCTTCTAGTTCTAGGACCTCACCATTTGCCAAGCCAGGACGCTGGCCGTACACTCAGCTTGTCCCAGGATGAGACTCATTCCCGGCCAGACATTGAACTTTGACTCTGACCACAAACTAAGCCCTGACCCAGTTGTCGATTGCTGAAGTCTGATCCCAGCAACATACTGAACTGCTCCATTCATCTCGGATGCATACAAGATGGCTCTGGTAGGGATGTGGGTGCATGACCTCTATACTCCTGGGAGCAGTCCACCTTATTTCCCATAACAGCAGCCAGCCCAGGCCCTCCTCCCTCAGTACCAAGGAGGGCTAATCTCTGGAACCAGCCTTGCCAGTTTCATCTTGGGCACCTCCTCGTGCTGTGGCATCCAGTGCTCAGAACAACTGCCGCAATCTGCTCTCTGACCTGAAGGACTTGGCATTGCTCTGACTCACAGTCTCTCTGCAAAAATAAAGCTCAGCAGACGTCACTAGTCAACAGCTTCTAATGAAAGACCTGCTGGTAGTGAGTCAAGGCACCCACCCCAGCTTTCTCATCCAGATAGGATTATTAAAGCCTGGCAGTGTCTCCTTCTCCCCATTCCTATGTTTTCCTTGGTTCAAGCTGCACCCAGAACCTCTTTGCTAACTTGGATTCCTATCCTCACTGGTAATCTCTCCTATCCCCACCCCAATCCCAATCCCTCGCTATGTGACCTAGCAAAAGATGAAATAAAACCTCCCTCCCTCTTTATAATTTATCTTTGGCTTCCCACTGTCCTCAAGATGAAGTCCAATCTCCTCAGCATAGCATTCCAGGCCGTTTGTGATTCAGCCTAAAAGCCCCCATAGCAGCAGGGTTCCCCTAAAGAGGAAGAGAGTTCCTTTCTCAAGGAGGCCATTTCCTCCAAGCTTGATGGGCCTCTATTCAACCCCATTTGTGAGAAAATTGTGGCCTTATTTATCTAGCGCCTCTCATTTCCTACAGTGGAGAATAGAGGGGGTTTATAATTATAGATTGCAAATTGAAGCTGTTATTAATCAAAGCATCCCTGAAAATATCAGAAATGTACTGTGACATCTCAGAGCTCCCCGCCTGCTGGCTGCAACGCAGATCCAAAAGGAAGCTGACCTTTTCTGCTGCTGAATTATAAATGTCAAAATTGCATGGAGCCATCCTTCAATTACTGTCACCTTGAAAGAGAAGAACGCTGGAGGCCCCACACTTAAGTATTTTCAATCACAGATATATTTCAAACACTCGGGCTCCTTGAGAGACGACGGCGAGGCTATGCAAAGCCAAGTAGCTCCCTCTGTGGTTTCGGTGCCTTTTGCAAAGACCCAGAAAGTCAGAGACTTAAAAGATGATTTGGGGATTGATCACAAGGACCCACTGGATCGCCTCCTGTTTCAACACACGATAGAGATTTAATTTCTCTTCAGTTGCAATTGCCAGCCAGCCACACCACAAGACAAAGATGCCTCCGTTGCAAGTCTCCTAAATGCAGATCATGGTAGATTGCCTTTCCCTTTATAAAATCATGTTTTGATTGTGAAGCTTTAAATAAGAAGAGAAAAAATAAAACTTTCCTTCTGGTCATATTTCTAGTCTTCACTCAAAGTCTTCATTCAGCAAGAAGACAGAAAGGATTGAGTCCAATAAGCAAGAAAAGCAGTTCAACATTGCAGACAGATCCGACGCAATGGTATTTATAGTACAAACATATCGAATTAGCATCTACACAGGCTACGAGATAATTTCTTCTTCTGTCTCCTATAACCTATGTTTACAGGGAGGCGATTTTCCACCCTGTACTTGATGAACAGGGTTCTTGGTGTGATGCTGTAAGATCCACACTAGACTCCTTGGAAACCCAATACAGGGTTGCTTCGAGTCAGAACCGATTTGACAGCACTTAACAACAACAACTTGATTAACAAGGTATCTTGTTGGATTGTAGTCATTACAAAATGTGGGTCGTCAATGCAATTCACTGTTCCACGTTTTAACAGATCATGCAGAATCTAAGCTGAGCTGGAAGCTCTGGCCACATCACAGAGGGGAGTTGTGAATTCAGTGACCCTCACCAGGAAGCTGCATACATTCTATCTGTTTCCAGCTCCAGCATCTTCAAAGCCCTGTGGCCATTTGGATGATCTGAACCAAAGAGTGCCCTGGTCCATGCACCTGACCAGCTGGTGGTCAGCCTACGTACTTGCCAAATTACACTCTGACACATGACAGAAGTCCTCTCAGCCCTGGGACTCCTGTTCATCACACCATCACCCCTTGACTCCAGAAAGTGTAAGTGGGGAGAAGGATGTTTGCAAGGGAGCACTCACTCATCCTAACCCCAGGCTCCAAAACAGGTGCCTTCCCCACATTTTAGAAGGTGAAGATTTTACAGGTAGCAGTGAAAAAACAAGAATGGGAGCCCTACACAAAAACGTGAGCAGAGAGCAATGTGACCTGCCATCCTGGTTTGCCTGGGAATGGGGGCATTTCTGCAATGTGGAAACTTCAGGATTAAAACCGGGGCAATCTCGCTGAGCAGCCACACACCAGGTCTGAGGGACTTTACAGTTCTGTCTCCACTGCCTAATACCTGCATGTCCAACCCCCTCACTGCCCTTGGCTTCCCTAAAAACCTACTTAAAATTGCCAGTACCCCAACCCCACCACTGCTCAGACCCTCCCCTGCTTCATTTTGCCTCAAATCCTTTATTGCTGTTTAACATGGGATCAGGAGTCCTGGTGTGGCACTGTAGAATAAGCAAGGGACTGTTAACCACAAGGTTGGCATTTCAAACCCACCAGCCACGCCTTGGAAACCCTATACAGGGTTGCTATGAGTCAGAACCAACTCCATGGCATTTGACACCAGCGTGGGGTTGCCATAAGTCAGGATCATCTCAACAGCAGGGGGTTGCTTTTTGGGTTTGTTTTGTTTTGTTTTTAGCATACTACATATTGTCTTACTTGATCAGCCCACTAGAATGTAAGCTCCAATAGGTGAGGGACAACTTGAAACTTTCTTGTTTCAATGTTTATTTCATTTCTATTTTTCATCTTTTCCCAATATTTTAGTAAAAAAAAATCTTAAACATACAGATGTCATGGGCAGAAATGTATCCCAACCCCCTCCCCAAGAGAAGTCCTAGTCCCCCTAAAAGTAACCTTGTTTGTTAAGTACAGGATTGTTATGTGTATAAGGTCAGACTAGAAGTGTGTGTTGGGGGAGGGGGGCGGGATCCCACACCTAATCCCTTCTGTGGTATTTCATAAAAAGATCAGAATAGACGCTCACACATCTGGGGAAGACACCAGGTGAAGACAAGCAGAAATCTCTACAAGTCCAGGAACACCTATGATTGTTGGTGTCACCTGGAAGCTGACTGAGGGGGGAGAAAGACCATCCCCTAAAGCCACACGCTGAATGCAGACTCCAAATCTCCACAACTGTAAGAAAACGCATTTCTGTTTGTTAAAGCCACTCACTTGCTTTAGAAGTGCTAGGTAGCTAATACATGCAGGAAAGTTGAAAGAATTGTATGGTAAACTCCCACATGACCACCATACAGATTTCACAGTTGCCAACATTCTGTAACACTTGCTTGCAACATATATAACCATCTATCTGCCCTTCTACCCATCCATCTGTGCAATTTATTTTTAGATACATTTCAAAATAAGTTGCAGACACTAGTATACTTCGCCGCTAAGCACTTCAGCATGTGCATCAGCATTCAGCATTTGTTTTGTTGGTGGAGGTGGTGGTGGTGGTCGTTGTGATTATGTGCCGTGGAGTCGGTTCCGAATCATAGCGACCCTGTACAGGGTTTCCACAGAGCTCCCAGTTAAGACTAGAAAGAAAAGCCTGGTGACCAACTTTCAGAAAATAGCTGATAAAAATCTATGGAATACAAGGGACTGATCCACAACCAATCAGTTGAGGCTACGAGGCCAGTCAGCATTTCTTTTTATTGTGCACAAGATCACCAGGAGTCAGGGGCCAGTGTGATGACAGCTAGCAATCGTGATGTCAGGGCAGTCCAAACATAGTGCTATTTAATACGTCTTGTCTTATGTCTGGGCCTTTGTTGGTCTTCATGGAAGTCAGGGAACTTTCATTCTGGCATTTAAATGTTGGTCAGAACGTGTATTTCAGGAAACATCCATTCAATCACCCATACGTTCATCCATGCAAACATCTCTATGCTCTTGTTGTATGCACTGCGCAAGGTTCTAAAGGTGAACAAAGAGAGCAGAAAGCCCTGTGGTGAGAACTCGAGGTTAGTTAAGGGAGACAATTGGGTAAACAGGTGGTATCTTAGGCTGGGTTTTCTGGAGAAGCAAAAACAGTGAAACATATATACATATGTATAAGTTTATTATGAATTTGCCAAGTCTCAGGTCCCCAGCAGAAAAGAGAGAGAAAGAGTCCATTATATTGGGAACAGGCCACTCCCCCAAGGAAGCATCCCTTTAATTGATTGGCTGTTCATAGCCACTCATCATAGAGCTAACTATGCCTGTATTAGGTTACATCACTATGGGAATAAGCACATCCCAACTGCTAATCCTTTGGACATGCTGGCCTAGTCAAGTTGACACAGAACCCTAACCATTACAGGTGGCTTATTAATGCAATGAATTTTTATTGAGCAGTTACTATGTGCCTGCAGACACTGGTGGCTCAGTGGTAGCATTCTTGCCTTGCATGTGCTAAAAAACCAGGTTTGATCTCCAGCCAAAGCACCTTATGTGGAAACACTACCCCACTGACCCTGGTTTCAAGGGAGTTTCCAGACTAAGACAGAACAGGAAGAAAGACTTGGTGATCTGCTTCCATAAATCAGTCAATGAAAACCCTGTGGATCACAATGGTCTGATGTGCAATCAATCAATGGGAATTACACTTCATCCCATTGGGCATGGGGTACCATGAGTCCTAGGACAACTTGACAATAACTAACAATAACAGCTATATGTCTGGTAATGCCCTAGGTAACCAAAGATGGCAAAGTCCTGTGCTAGCAAAACTCACATTCAAGTGGGTGAAGAAAGACACTAAGCAAACACACAAGCAAACGTATTGTTTGTTAGATCGTGCCTGTGTCTAAAGTAAAAGAAAACCAAAGGATGATGGGATTGCACTGAGGTGGAGAAATGGCGGTGGTCAGGGAAGCCCCTGTTGATAGGGTGATTTTTGAGTGGGAAACAAAGGAACGATCCATATAGCTATGTGAGGGACAGGGAAGCAACAGTGAGTGATAAAGTTCTGGGCCGGGAGCTTCCCTTGTTCAAGGAACAGCAAGGGAACTGGAGCAGAGGGAGGGAGGAAGTGGAAGAACAGGGCGAAAGCTCGCGGGGACATATGATGTGCTAGAAGGACTTTGACTCTCCTGGGAGCAGTGGGAAGGTTCTGAGCAGATGAGTTAGTTACGTGTAACTTACAGCATGGCCTGTGGGAGGGTAGGATGGTGTAGTGCACATACTTAGCTGCTAATAAAAAGGTTGGAGGTTTGACTCCACCCAGAGGAATTTCAGGAGAAATGCCTGATGATCTCTCATTTAGAGATCCTAACACTGGAAACGCCTGTGGAGCAGAGTACTACCCTGACACCATGAGGTCGCATGACTCAGGGTCAACTTGACAGTATCCAGTATTAGTGCCAGTAGCAGGCACTTGGAGAGTTGTGGTTCGATACCGTCGAGTTGGTTCCAACTTTATGCACAACAGAATTTTGTGCCATTCTCAAAATTGTTGTTATGTTTGAGTCCATTATAGCAACCCATCTTATTAGGGGTCTTCCTCTTTTACCACTGGTCACTCTTGATAATATGTCCAAAATACAAGAGCCAAAATCTCTCCATCCTGGCTTCTAAGGAGTTTTCTGGCTGTACTTCTTCAACAAAGATTTGTTTGTTCTTCTGGCAGTCCATGGTACTTTTTCCCCTCCAATACCATAACTCAAATGCATCTTCTCTGGTCTTCCTTATTCATTGTCCCACTAGTGCATGCATATGAGGCTATTGAAAATATCAGGACTTGGATCAGGTGCACCTTAGTCCTCAAACTGACATCTTTGCTCTTGAACTCTTTAAAGAGGTCCTTCACAACTGATTTGCCTAATGCAATACATCCTCTGATTTCCAGACTGCTGCTTCCATGGTACTGGTGCGGATCAAAGCAAATTGAAGTCTTTAACAGCTTCCGTCTTTTCTCCATCGTGATGTTATTTATTGGCCCAGTTGTGAGGATTTTCATTTACTTTACATTGAGGTGCAATCCATGCTGAAAGCTGTAGTCTTTGCATTAGTAAGTATTTCAAGTCCTCCTCACTTCCAACAAGCAAGGTGTATCATCTGCATATTGCAGGTTGGCAATGACTTTAGTGCTGTACAAAATAAGGTCATTGTGAGTCAAAGTAGACTTGATAGCATCTAACAACATCTAGAAGAGAGGTGAGTATGTTCTCTAGGTGATGCATTCAGGCCAGGGCCAGAGACACGGTTTCCACAGCGGTCAGATGGAGGAACATGGGAGCTGGCTGTTCACACTGCCCACAAAAACCCACACTGCCCAATCAGACCCACGTGCATGGAGACAGCAGTGATTTATGTTTAGTAAAATAATATCCCATTAAATGAATGTAGCTAATTTGAATTTTATTGATTTTGTAGTTCTGTGGTTCTATAATTTGTCCATTTGTTTTGCTTTTATAGTCATATGAGAGTCATAAGCAGAAAGCATTTACTCTGGCTTTCAGGTTGGTACCTACTTAAGTAACATCATCACAGAAAGGAAGTTGTTTCTATGAAAAGATATTCATTTTCAAAGGGGAGGCAAGTATGGTTGATTTTGAGAAAAGATTTTCTTTGAGGTTACTCTGGACTGAAAACCACAGTCAGTGGTTCGAGCACGTCAGCCACTCTGCATGAGGCTTTCTGCTCCCATGAAGATTTAAAGCCTTGGAAACCCTATACAGGGTCGCTATGAGTCAGAACTAACTCAATGGTTAACAACAGCAACAGTAACATGACTAGTTTCATTCCTGTCCAATCCCTCCCAACCCTGGCTGATTTTCCTACATAAAATCTGTGGACGATTCTCTCAGATGTAATTCAGAGGCTGTAAAAGGACCTGCCGTCTGTTGAGTGTAGGAGAGGTGTGCCCTCCAAAGTTCCCAACCAGAAGTATCCAAGACCCAACATCAGCCCAGCCACAAACAAATGCGACAAAGCCCTCTGAACTGGAAACGTAAGAGATAGAAACTATCTGAGGCCGTTGTTCTATGACAGAGACAAGAGCTGTCAAATACCACAGGCCAGACTCCTTCACACAGATAAATGAGACAATTGTTATCCAGCCAATTCCAACTCGTGGTGATGCCATGTGTGACAGAGTAGGGTTTCCAATGGCTGATTATCACAAAGAGATTGCCGAACCTTTCTTCCTCATCTGTCTTTGTCGAAACTCTACTGAAACCTGACCATCATGGATGACCCTGTTGATACTTGGAATACTGGCAAGAGTTTTCAGCATCATGGCGACATACAAACCAACACAGTTATGACATACTGACAGTAGGTCAATTTATTCTCAGCAGATAAGCTTCCAGTATTCATGCACTGAAATGCTATATTGTTGTTGTTAAATGCTGTCAGAGCAACTCTGTATAGAGTTTCCAAGGAGTGGCTGGTGGATTTGAACTGCCAACCTTGAGGATCAAACTGAGTTGTGGTCCAGTGCTTATCTTACAGCGCCACACCAAGACTCCTATTGTTGTTGTTAAGTGCCATCGAGTCGGGTCCGACCCATAGCGACCCTGTACAGGGTTTCCGAGGGTGTAAATCTTTACGGGAGTAGAAAGCCTCATCTTTCTCCCGCGGAGCGGCTGGTAGTTTCGAACCGCTGACCTTAAGGTTCGCAGCCCGATTCGTAACCACTACGCTACCAGAGCTCCTATGGTAGCCTATAAAACCAGTTGCTGTTGAGTCTATTCTGACTCATGGTGAGTAAAACTGAACCCCATAGGGCTTTCAATGACTGATTTTTCTGAAGTAGATCACCAGTTCTTTCTTCAACAGCACCTGTAGTTTGGCTGGAACCTCCAACCTTTCGGTGCATTAACTGTTTGCATCACTCAGATACATGCAGATGATCCACTCCTAAATTACTGATCCTGAAAAGTATTTACTATTCTCTCTAGAACTGATAACAAATACAACCACCCCAAAGATTTGATTCTCCTTTTTCCACACAACAAGAAGATATTGGGACACTGTGTGAAGTTATTTAAGCTCTTAAAAGAGCAGTCAGTTCATAAGCAAACACCGCACAATCAAAGAATTTTTTCACTTCGCTAGATTTTTCTATTCTAATTGGTGTATAAGCAGACTGTAAAGCCAATAAGAAAATCACAGCGAATCCATCGTGGTTGTAATCTGTAAACTGGAACAGCTGAAAATGTGCAATTAACCATAAAGCATACCCAAGAATTTATTCTCCATGCCTCCCTCTTCAGCCTCGTCTCTTGCCTCTCCCACATCACTCTCTACCTTCCAGCTCCAGTCTCCTGCCCGCCAAGGATCCTTTACATTACTGCCCTTTCAACTTGGTAACTTTCTCTACCGTTTCAGGACTGGCCGAATCAGCCAAGAGGACACCTCTTCCAGGAAGCCTTCCCTGATCCTCACTTAGACTAGACTTAGTTTTCCTCTTCTGTATCCCCTAGTATCCCATGGAATGAGCCCCTGTTTGAACTCTACACAGGGTGGCACAATGTAATTTGGATGTCTGACTCCTCATAAAACTGTATGCTCTTTGGGGTAGAGCCTCGGGCCCCTCCTCTATCCTCAGGGTTTGACAGAGTATATGGTACATATGTTATTGTTGTTCTGACTCAATGGTGACCCCATACACAACAGAACAAAACACCACCCAGCCCTGCATCATCCTTATGATTCTGATGAAGCTTACGCCCACTGTAGTAGTACTGTGCCTTCCAACTCAACAACTTGCCTTCCAGCACTACATTCTGTTGTGATACATAGGATTTTCTTTTGCTCATGTGTGTAAGTCAATCACCAGGTCCTTCTTGCTACTCTTTCTTAGACTGAAACGCACCACTAAAATGTGTCCATTGTGGGTGACCCTGCTGGTATTTGAAATAACAGTGGCACAGCTTCCAACATCACAGCAACAAGCAAGCCACCACAGTGCGACACTCTGGCAGATGGGTGGTGGCTGGCACCCACCATCAGTTTTGGATGAATGAATGGGCTGATGGATGAAGTCTCCGAGCAAACAGTCCCTCACTAAGGAAAGAGGATAACAGTGCCTTGTGGTCTCAGCTGTCTGTTCCCTCCCTTGCTTATTCTGCCACCAGGTCCCCAGCTGCTGAACTCTCTCAGCTTTCTGCTGGGGGTTTAAACTCCTCATTCCCTGAACAAACAGAGCTTCAGGCAGCAGGTCTGAATGCAGCCACAGGACTACCGTTCTACTGCTCAGGTCTCATGTCAAACACCCAGCTCCTCCCGATTAGCCTAATTCAAGATCCAATGCAAGCTACTCAGCCTCCCTACACAGGGCCTTCAGCTTGTATGGCTGGCAGCTGATAGGGAGAAATCTTGAGGCCAGGTCCACTGCCCAAGTGCTACCAAGCTCATCAAGGTTCCTTCTCTGATCATGGCCATTTATACCCCAGCTGCTCATAGGAAGAGGACCTGGTCATGATGTCACTGGCCCTAGTGGGAGAGCACCTGCTGTCAATGGCTACTGGGAAACCTACCTACTGGTCCCAGATTCCTCCTCACCGTCTCTATTCCATCTTAGAATCTCTCCCCTCCCTTGTGCTATTGGGATTTACCAAGATTTCTGATCTCCACAGGCCACTCTGTAACTTATCAGTCAGTAAATCTCACTCTGCCCAAAAGCCAGGTAGCGGCCAGGTCAGGCCATCCACCTTCAAGCCCCTCCTTTCTGTTGTGATTCTGTGTGTGCACAACACTACCGCCTAAGTCCCAATCTATGACAGTGTATATAACCTTCCATTCAAATCATAAAAGTTGGTTTTTATCTGCCTCTAACATTCTCCTAGAAAATGAACCATAATTTGAAACGCACAGTAAAATGTAATCTTTCCTTTTTAGCACTCAAGCGCCTTCGTGTTCAAAGAAAGCCAACGGCTGGTGGATTGGATTTTGTTTTTTGCCAATTATACATTTCGCCTGAAAAGCCGCCCAGAGTGCAGAAAAGAAGTGAGGGTGCACACACTTTGAAGATGAATCATCTTCAAAGCTGGCACCAGAGTCCCCCACGTCCATAACCCCAGACTTGAGACAAACGCACTCATCTTTAACGCAGGCGCATTCGACAGGCTGGAGTGATGACTAGCTTTTGTTCACCACAGTAAAGAATGTCCTCTATTAATGACAACAGCTGTCGGTTTAATAACCCCAGAAAAGATCATTAAATTCCCTCACATTTCCCAGAAACAGATGGAAGAATTGCAAAAAGGTTCAAGCATATGGGAAAACATATTGGATTCCGGCAGCTCCTAAGAGTGGCCAGGAATCTGATACTCTAATAGGAAATTCCACCTGGTATTGCTTGTGGATGCCCAATGAGAGGAAGCAGGTATGTTCCATGCCTTAGGGGGGACGTACAGACAGATGAAGAGCCATGAAGACAAAAGAGGAGCTATGTCACGACAGGCAAGGCCTTGGTGTGCTAGGTTGGACTGGAAAGATGACTGGAGAGAATGGATGGGTTTCTGAGACGCAAACAAGGTAGCCAACATCAGCAGCCTTTGGCCCCACCCTGCCTCCTCAGAGATTGCTGGAAGTGCCAACCATGGGCAGATCATGACACACTCACTTTCCCACACACATATGTCTGGTCGTTACACACTTACTCCAGAGCACACAGATGTACCTGCATCATCAGGGACAGTCCAGTGCCCTTACAGATAAACTTCTGATATCTTGCATCAGTGGACTTATTCTGCTGAGGGAGCTGCTCATAGTCAGGGTCCCTCGCCTTGATCTTGATTCTTTTACCTGCGCTCAGAGTCCAAGATACCTGCCTATCATTCCTGCAGCCAGCTACAGGAGGGCATCTTAAGAATTCCGAGTCCGGTGTTCTGATGATTCAGATCTGACCTAGTCCACTTACAGGGAGAGAGTAGTGCCATGCAGAAAATGGAGAGTTATCACAAAATTATTTTTATAAATGTGGAACTAAACTAAAAATCATTTAAAAAGCCAAGCTTAGTGGTCAGATAGAAACCCTTCAGGTCTGGAACTGACCTCACCTCAATGACTCAATTTTCAGCCAAGTAATGGATACACATATAGGGGGCCAACAGCACTAGTGAGATGCGCTCAGGATAGAATAGTCAACCATCGAGATCCAAATAGCAGCATTTACCTAAGGACAGAGTTCAGAAAGGTGGGGAAAGAAAGAGGAATGGAAACAAGAAACCCAGGAGGGAAGTGGGATAGAGTGATGGTACATTGAGGGGATTAAAATCATTGTGATTAAACCAACTGCGTGATTTGTTGAGTGTAAAACTGATGATCTTCTCTGTCAACCTTCACTCGATTCAGAATAAAAAACTTAAAAATAATTTTCTTCTGAAAAGGCCACGGGGACTGATGGTTTTACTGGTGAATTCTTCCAGACCTTGTAGGAAACATTAATTTTCTTGTTACATAAACTGCTCCCAACTGTGGACAAATACGGAAAGCTAAGCTATTCATTCTGTGGAGATAGTATGGTCATGATGACAATATAACAGAAAAAAAGAGAGAAAAAAAGAAAGTTTATTTATGGTGGCTGGGTTGACACAGACAGTTAAGCAATCAACGACTAGCCCAAACGTTGGCAATTCAAACCCACCCAGAGACACCTCAAGACAGGGCTGTAATCTGCTTCCCAAAGACCACAGCCTTGTAAACCCTGTGGAGCAGTTCTGTTGTACACCCATGGGGTCGCCAAGAGTCAAAATCAACTAGACGACAGTTAACAATAAGCCAGAAGAGTTTATTTACTCATATCTGGAAAAAAAAGCAGGTAAGCTTTTCAGCTAAGAAAATTTTGAGAAAAAAAAAAAAAGCTTAAGAAAAGGTGGCACCCTGAAATATTTAAATGTAGGTGTAAATCTAGAATAATTAAAATAAGACGTCACTAGGGAAAATGCTAGCACACAGATCCATGAGATAGTATACAGCACCCTCAAAGGGACCTACTTTAGAATAACAAAAGTTTAATAGAGGCTATGGGAAGTCTTGGTGTGGTGCTATCTGATAAGCACTGGACTGCAAGGTCATTTGAACTGCAAGGTCAGCAGTTCATACTCATCAGCCACTCCTCGGAAACCCTATGCAGGGTCACTATGCATCAGAACCAACTCAACAGCAATTAACAATAACAATGGGAAGTTATCATAAGCTGATATAAAAGGAATAGAACATTTAAAATACACATATATTGGGGAAAATTAGAACATAAGGAAAATGATCCTTATGACATACCATATATCAAAATTAATTACTGACTACTTTAAAAAATGAAATGTAGATAATAATAATAACTAAATATCTGTTAGAGAACATGTGTCTATATTTAACTAATTGATGAATAGGGAAGAATTTTCTAAGCAGAAAGCAATGGAAGGAATAATAAAGAAAAAGATATAGATTTGATGACATTTTCAAACTGATGATTTCAAAAGAATCATAAACAAAACTCAAAGGCAAATGACACGCTGAGAAAAATCTTTGACATAATTATGACAGAGAGAGGATTAATAACCTCCATATATCAGAAAAGATCAATAAGAAAAACACTAACACCCTAATAGAAAAATGGGCAACAGACAGGCCCCAACAATTCACAAAGCACATGTAACTGGCTAAAGATGATTTGAGAAATATTCAATTTTTATGGAAGCAAAATGCACATTTTAACATGAGATTCCATGTTTTTAATCTATCAAATTGGCAAAATACGGTGTTGTTAAATCAAAAACCAAACTCACTGACATCAAGTTGATGTCATTTCATAGCGACCCTATATAGACTTTCTGAGACTGTAAATCTTCACGGGAACGGACAACATCTTTCTCCTGTAGAATATTTGGTGGTTTTGAACCACTGATCTTTTGGTTAGCAGCCCAATGCTTAACTCACAGCACTAACTGCTATCAAGGTTGGTGGGCAGCAGAACTCACGGTTATTCCATATACAACAAAATGCAGCCTTGTCCTGAACCATCCTCATGAATATTGTTAGATGGGATAATTGTGACCCAAAGGGTTTTCACTGGTTGATTTTTGGAAGCAGGCAGCCAGGCCTTTCTTCCTACTCCATCTTAATCTAGAACCTTCTCTGAAACCTGCTGATCATCCTAGCTTCAGCATGCCTCCACTGGGTGGTGACTGTACAAGAGGAATTAAGTCTTAGTCTCCATGTTATTGTTGTTATGAAGTGCTGAGAGTGGATTCTGACCCACAGTGACCCTGCATAAGACTTCCAAGGAGCAGATGGTGAGCTTGAACCTCCAACTTTGCAGTTCAAATGGCTTTGCAGTCTGGCGCATTAACCCACAATGCCACTCCAGGACTCCTAGTCTGTCATTGTTATTGTTGTTGTTAAGTACCGTGGAGTCGGTTCTGACTCATAGTGACCCTGCACAGAGTTTCCGAGGCTGTAATTCTTTACAGGAGCAGAATGCCTCATATTTCTCCCGTAGAACCGCTGGTAGTTTTCGAACTGCTGACCTTGAGGTTGGCAGCCCTACTCATAACCACTACACTACCAGAGCTCCTTAGGGAGGCAAAAGTTCTGCCACTGAACCATCACTTACCCCAAATCTAAAGAGGTCCAAATACTCCATGTTGGGCAGAGTACAATTAAGGATTTCCACCTACAATAGTTAGAGTGTAGAATGAACCTTCTGGAGAGCAGTTTTGCAACAGGCTGTTCTGCTACAACACATGCTCCTGGAGTTAGAATGAGGCCATCAGAAATTGACAAAAAAGGTAAACTGTCAATAAAAGCTAGAAGTTTTATTGGCTCACACGCAATGCTTCCCAGATGTAATGCTTTGAGCCATCCACCAAGGAACAGCAGCTGAAAACATCCACGCACACCTGGGCACAGGAAGTATAGTTTCTGCTGCCCACCCATCTTGTGCTCCCTCTTGTTAGGTCTTAGGTACTTGGTCCTCCTCTGTAACTCAGCAGGTTCAACTCTTTCTTACACCCTTTTCCAGAAAGCAACTTTTAAAACGTTAAGTCCAAAATTTAATGCAGCCATTATTCTGGTTATTAGAAACTTAACAGATCTATTTCAATAGCATTTTTATTAGGGTTGTTACGTTTTGTTAGTGTTGAGGTTACAACATAACATAAATTTTGAGTACTCTGTTCTCATTAGTCACATTGTTTTTAGTGCTTGATTTTTTCAGAATAATGCTTTTTCAGTATTTAATATGATCTATATAATTATTAAGGAGCTCTGGTAGCGTAGTGGTTACGAATCGGGCTGCGAACCTTAAGGTCAGCGGTTCGAAACTACCAGCTGCACCGCGGGAGAAAGATGAGGCTTTCTACTCCTGTAAAGATTTATACCCTCGGAAACCCTGTACAGGGTCGCTATGGGTCGGAAAC